>NC_139629.1:807417-809917 GCF_964638095.1 Poromitra crassiceps | reverse complement strand
ACACACGGACGCGCACACACACACACACACACACACACACACACACACACACACACACACGCACACACACACGCACACACACACACACACGCATGTGTAGAAATCCCAGTCGTCGTTATCTATCCCTCCCAGCTGTGAAACTACTAACCTGAGTTACACACAGCACAGCCCGGAGAGACACCTGGGTGTACTTTATGTAAAATGCACACGCGTGCACGCACACAGACACTCTCTCTCTCCCTCTCTCTCTCTCTCTCTCTCTCTCTCTCTTCCTCACACACGCACACAGACACTCTCTCTCTCTCTCTCTCTCTCTCTCCCTCACACACACACACACAGACACACTCTCTCTCTCTCCCTCTCTCTCTCTCCCTCACACATGCACACAGACACTCTCTCTCTCTCTCTCCCTCTCTCTCTCTCCCTCACACACACACACACAGACACACTCTCTCTCTCTCCCTCTCTCCCTCTCCCTCACACACGCACACAGACACACTCTCTCTCTCTCTCTCTCCCTCTCTCTCTCTCTCTCCCTCACACACGCACACAGACTCTCTCTCTCTCTCTCTCTCTCCCTCTCTCTCTCCCTCACACACGCACACAGACAGACACTCTCTCTCTCTCTCCCTCTCTCTTTCTCCCTCACACACGCACACAGACTCTCTCTCTCTCTCTCTCTCTCTCTCTCCCTCTCTCTTTCTCCCTCACACACACGCACACACAGGCAGAAATGCACAGAAACGGAAGGACAAACACACACACGCACTCACCGCTAAACACATACATGAAGATGTCTGGAGTAGATGTAGGGGCACAGGGCTGGAGCAGGCTAGATAAAACAGAAGTGCGTACATGAGTCTCAGTGGGCTGTAGCTACATGTAGCTGTGCATCTGTGGAGTGAATCAGCGCACAGACACTACCTGGCTAGCAAAGTCATTCTGTTTGTCTCATCTGTCTCTACACGACCATGTAAGCAGAGCCATCTGTCTGCAAGAGTTCTGTCGCTGAAATCCCTGCGGCCAGACGATCCCCAGTAGACTGGTTAATAAGCTAATCCTGTCAGGTGACAAACACACATCCAGACAGCTACTACAGTCATAGTAAGGAGAGTTAAGGCCCAATGTTGCTTAGCAACATATAGGTTACTTACAGGAGGTACAAAGTGAATGAGTGGAGGAAGAGATTAGTTTTGTCCACATAAGGGTCTTGCTATTATTACATAAAGACAGACTTTTTGCTGAGTGCAACAACAACTGTCATATTTCTTTCCAGGAGGAATCGTTTGCAAAATGTCAGCTGCCAAAAGGTGCAAGGAATGATGTGGTAACCGGCTGAGTGAGAGTTCTGGGTTACAATGTGCCAACTTAGCTCACTGCTGCCGTGCTATTGCAGGGTAAATATATAACTTAGTTCACTGCTGCTGTGCTATTGCAGGGTAAATATATAACTTAGTTCACTGCTGCTGTGCTATTGCAGGGCAAATATATAACTTAGTTCACTGCTGCTGTGCTATTGCAGGGTAAATATATAACTTAGTTCACTGCTGCTGTGCTATTGCAGGGTAAATATGTAACTTAGTTCACTGCTGCTGTGCTATTGCAGGGTAAATATATAACTTAGTTCACTGCTGCCGTGCTATTGCAGGGTAAATATATAACTTAGTTCACTGCTGCTGTGCTATTGCAGGGTAAATATATAACTTAGTTCACTGCTGCTGTGCTATTGCAGGGTAAATATATAACTTAGTTCACTGCTGCTGTGCTATTGCAGGGTAAATATATAACAGTTCACTGCTGCTGTGCTATTGCAGGGCAAATACATTTACGTAGTTTACTGCTGCTGTGCTATTGCAGGGCAAATATATAACTTAGTTCACTGCTGCTGTGCTATTGCAGGGTAAATATATAACTTAGTTCACTGCTGCTGTGCTATTGCAGGGTAAATATATAACTTAGTTCACTGCTGCTGTGCTATTGCAGGGTAAATATATAACAGTTCACTGCTGCTGTGCTATTGCAGGGCAAATACATTTACGTAGTTCACTGCTGCTGTGCTATTGCAGGGCAAATATATAACTTAGTTCACTGCTGCTGTGCTATTGCAGGGCCAATATATAACTTAGTTCACTGCTGCTGTGCTATTGCAGGGCAAATATATAACTTACGGTAGCTCACTGCTGCTGTGCTATTGCAGGGTAAATATATAACTTAGTTCACTGCTGCTGTGCTATTGCAGGGCAAATATATAACTTAGTTCACTGCTGCTGTGCTATTGCAGGGCAAATATATAACTTAGTTCACTGCTGCTGTGCTATTGCAGGGCAAATATATAACTTAGCTCACTGCTGCTGTGCTATTGCAGGGTAAATATATAACTTAGTTCACTGCTGCTGTGCTATTGCAGGGCAAATATATAACTTAGCTCACTGCTTCTGTGCTATTGCAGGGCAAATACATAACTTAGTTCACTGCTGCTGTGCTATTGCAGGGTAAATAC
>NC_139629.1:757417-802417 GCF_964638095.1 Poromitra crassiceps | reverse complement strand
CTCTCCTCTCCTCTCCTCCCCTCCTCTCTCCCCCCCTCTCCTCTCCTCACCTCTCCTCACCTCTCCTCTCCTTCTCCTCCTCCTCTCCTCTCCTCCTCCTCTCCTCTCCTCCACTCCTCTCCTCACCTCTCCTCTCCCCACCTCTCCTCTCCCCTCCTCTCCTCCCCTCCCCTGCCCTCCCCTCCTCTCCTCCTCTCCTCCCCTCCTCTCCTCTCCTCTCCTCTCCTCCTCTCCTCTCCCCTCCTCCCCTCCCCTCCTCTTTCCTCTCCTCTCCTCCCCTCTCCCCTCCTCTCTCCCCTCCTCTCCTCTCCCCTCCTCTCCTCCCCTCCCCTCCCCTCTCCTCTCCTCTCCCCTCCTCTCCTCCCCTCCTCTCCTCTCCTCTCCTCTCCTCCCCTCTCCTCTCCCCTCCTCTCTCCCCTCCTCTCCTCTCCCCTCCTCTCCTCCCCTCCCCTCCCCTGTCCTCTCCTCTCCTCTCCTCTCCTCTCCTCCCCTCTCCTCCCCTCCTCTCCTCTCTCCCCTCCCCTCCTCTCCTCTCCCCTCCCCTCCCCTCCTCTCCCCTCCTCTCCTCTCCTCTCCTCTCCTCTCCTCTCCTCTCCCCTCCCTCCTCATTCCCCTGATGACTCCTCCTCTGGGAGGAAAAGCAGCAGGAGAGTCTGAGGGACACAACAGAAATGATGATCATTTTTAAGGATCAGCTAGGGGGCTGATTCATTTTCTTATACACAAATATTGACGTATAATCATATGTTTTTAAATGATCACCCATTTAAATAAAGGATAGTCAAAGAACAGTTTTATAAAGGACACCTATTAATGTTCCTCTTACCAAGTGGATAAAACATCCCACTTATGATTCGTATCGCCCATTTCTGTCCTTTCATTACAACACCGTCTCCTTTCCATTCATGTATCATTCCTTCTCCCCAGAGTCATGTAGATAGAAGAGTCCCGACATCTCCATTCACTCCAATGGACCAGTTTTTTACTCTCAAGAGTTCCAGGAAGTAAGGTCCAGGATTAAGCAGCACCGTCGAGTTGCAGTAAAATGGACAGTTTGTGTTGTACTGTGAAAGTTTTTTTTTTCTTGAATCAAATTGTACATTATCAGCTTTATTTTAGCATGCATATTCCCATTCCTGGCTGTTCATTGGCTAATGAGTCTCGCATTTTGGTCCTCCGCTGACGCCACTCTCTCTCTAGAGGACACTACTTCTCCCTATAAAGGCGACATGCTTGCAGACTGTCAAGTAGCCACATCGTTGCCTCAGGTCTGTGAGGTGGAAGGAAGTGAGGACAGGGATAGTGTCACTGACCATCCTCATGGTGATTCCTCATGGTGGCCATTTTGAATTGACCGTACGTCACACTTGGGATGGGAAACTCCTGGAAGATTGCCAAAAACTAGCATCACTTCACCACATAAGTGAGGAATTCAAATAGACCTATCGGTGAATCGGTGACCTAACGGTTATAAATTAGCTAGCAACCACTGCTATAGCAACAAGTACAATGGCTGCTTGAATTTGGGGAAGTTACCCAGCTTAGCTAGCTACTAGCTAGCGAGCTACTTGATTACAGTGGATATAGATGAGAGCAGCACATCCGGGTACTAAAGCCGTTGCATCATACAACCCTTCTGATTTGACTGGCGGTAAGCTTAAAGGTCCCATCTTGTGTAAAACCAGATTTCCTTGCTTCTTTGATTCTAAAGGACTTGGGCGTGCTGCTATAGAAACACCATGGAAGTCTCAGAACACATAACCACATCAGCCATGTAAGGAAAAAGTACCTCCAAACAAGTCTTTTTGACTTCTGTGATTTTGTGACATCACAAAGTACTCATTTCATTTGCCTGTTTACAGCGCTGCCCCACTAACTGAATGTGGAAGAGCAAACCTTGTTGTCTGTAGCAGCTTCATATAATAGGTATATTAAATATAAATATATTATATAAATATTGTGTAGAATAGAAACTTTTACTTATCAAAACAGCTAGATAGTTAATGCGGGGAGAGTCAGAGCACATAGAGAAGTCCCACGCAGAGGATGGATTTGAGTTTTTTTTTTACAACAGAATTCATAACCTTGTTTTAAATACCCATGAAACATGTTTTATACAGTTAAAAAAATAGCATCATATGGGCCCTTTAAATGTAATTACACAAAACAATAAGGTATTGCACACACCAAGGAGATACGCCCGGAAAAACATACTGGAAACAGTATTCCCTCCGTACTAGCTTAGCTGCAAGGATAACGTTAGCCGCATGATAACAAGCTCATGTTTTGGTCACTCAGTGCCGTTTTGAGGCTGATGAACGTTGTTTAGCTAATGTTAACATGGCACAGTGATATGTGAGGTGTGTGTTTATAGAGTATTTTACAATGGCTTTGAATGCGGCTCAGCCAATCAAGGACTGGAACTATTCATTTTGTAACAGGGCTTTAGCAAGCTAACTAGCACCCCGCAACTACGCAGACATACGTTTTGACTGGCTGGGTCGCACAATGTACCATTTTCATCCTCTCTGCAGACGGCCTGGAGCCACACATCTCTGGCTTTACTGTCCTTCACTCTAAAGCAAAATACTACGCAGCAGCTTTATAGGCTTAGTGCCACTAGTTTTACCAATGGGCCTTTTTCACAGCAGCCATTTTGTGTCTAAAAGGCAGGAAGCAACAGAGGTGCACCAACACATTAATTAGGGTTTCCAGTCCATTTAGCTGTTCCAGTGCTGGGGCCCTAATTAGTGAGTTGGTTGCACTTGTGTTTACCCTGCCTTTTAGACACAAAAAACGCCCATTTAGCACCGGCACTTTTACAGTGCTTGTTTCCACCCAAAAGGGGGCGTGGTCGTTCTGTATGCCTGCTCTCAGCCTACGGGCGTGTGACATCAATTCAAAATGGCCACAGTAGGACATTGTTGCCTACTATGTTTAACATGTTTGTTTGTGTGTTTACATTTTTGTCATCTACTAAAATACATTTGCAACCATTCAAGACAGAGCCATGAAACAAAAACCAGAATGATCAATGAGGTTGTAGTAGGATAAAAAATGTCTCTACAGGAGTCATAAAGTAAAGAGCAGGCCATGCATATTTACACTCCTCTGACTGCACTTTTTGAGCCTTTTCGGTCACATGACATGAACTCATCTTTCAAATACGTGTTGCCTTCCACTAATTAAAGAAGCTGCAGTCATATCTTGTTAATGAGATTATGTCTGTTTTGGAAGTCGGCCATGAATTTGGACACTGGTCCATATCTCACAGGGTCTCCTTGGCCAGCTGACAGTTCTGCTGGTTCATGACTCAATGTCTCACAGCTTTTGCTGCAGTATAGTGATTTCACTTCTTGTACAATATATGAGTCATTTATTCAAAGCTGAAAGTAACACAGATTTTTCTGAACATGTTTTTTTTGTTGAATTTGAACATAATTGTTAATTCTCTAACATATCAGTCGATCGGAAAGGATTCAGGAGATTTTGTTTTTTATTAATTTTTTTGCAACTGAAGCCCAACTACTTCCAAATTGAACCAAATGAAGGCACATAATAGATCATTGCTGGTGATTAGTATAATTTCACACAGATTGATTAGAAAAACCGATTTTTCTCTCCTTTTCAAGCTCCTCCTTCCCCTCCAAATTTCTAGAAAAGAGAACACGAACAACAAATGCCACAAATGCTCAGGATTAAGACATACAAGACATTGAAAATGCTCATAAATTGTAAAATACTGATTTTTATTTTTTATTTTTCAAAAATGCAGCAGAAATGTTTTATGCTTGACACAATCCAGCCATCCGCTGAGTCAATAAACCCATATGAAAATAATAATCAATAATCAATCAAACATCCGCTAAAGTTTTTTTTATATCATTTTGTAAAAGTTCGTTGCTTGCCATCCACAATTTCAGCTTTCTTTTCCGTGTATTCGGTTGACAAACAATCAACTGAAATATCTCATGAAGAAGTTACTTAGGATGAGAAGAGGTTAAATAGGCGTGACTGTCCGCTGGACGGCGGGACAGACGAGGCTAGGTGGAGTAGGGTGGGACACGGGTCAGGGTGGGAAAAAGAGGGTCAAACACGATACGGGATAGGTACAATAACAGGATGAGGGCGCTTGGATTTTGGTTACGTTGACTTATTGGTTAGGATCAAGCTAAAGGAGTTAATGGTTGGTAGGTTGGTTAGCGTAGGCTAGGTCCTTGGCTTTAGGGTGACAACCAGGGTTAGGAAGAAGCCAAAATAGACCAAGTTTGGCCATTGTACTTTTGGTCACCATGTTAGCACCACAACCCTCCCACATGGCTTTGGCGGGATCAGTGGGACTTCCAGACTGCTATGAATCTCGTTATGGTGATATTGTGGAGGGTGCTATTTTATGGATTTTAAGCTGACGATTCCTAGTTTGGGAGACAGGAGCAGCGACGCGGTGTTGCGCATGTCGTACAACCTTCCTGAGTCTTTCTGTCGACGCCTCACAGGAGAGAGACAAGGTTTCTGTTAGCATTAGGTAGTTCAGGCAGGAGCTCTCCTAGGAATACCAAGGCCCCTCGTAAGGTGTAAATAACAATTGGCTGTTTGAATTATGCACTCGTGACTTTTTAGGGCCCCCCCTGCAGCTATAGGGACCCACTGAATCATTACCACCGTTAACCCTACTTGAGATGCTAGCTTAAGGTCTTTAGAGATCGTTACGGTTAAACATAAGGCGTTTTTAATTCCAGTACAGGGAGAGGAAAACGGTCGATGGGAGGGGCTAAAGGGTTAAGAGTCGTGGTTTTGGCTGGTGTTCAATCTTCAAACCAATATTGCATTATCTACACAGTACTAGCTCTTCTTCCAATGGTCAAACGAACAGACAGGATGGTGTGGAAAATGTCCTCTACTTCAACTACAGAATCTAAACAAGTACCTACAGATGCTTACATAGTTCAGAATTATAGAAATCACTGTGCATAGCGAATATAGCATTTTAAATCAAGGTACTGTGTACATACTACATTTTAAATCAAGGTACCGTACTGTGTACATACTACAGTGGGTGAGATAGAAAGACTACCAGCCTTGCTTCAGGACATCTATACATTAATACCGTAATATCTGAAATGAAAGCATTAATGTGGTTAAATAAGTCATGTTTTAATGCAAGAGCAGTCGATGCTATAAATCATAGTATATCATCTTTATCTTTCCATTCTATTTACAAGAGTTGAACACATACTGTAGCTGGTTAGAGTGATTCTTCAGTAAGTCTGGCAACCGCTTCAGAGGCCCTTTCTTCTTCTCAATGGGATTTCTCTGCCTTGGCTGTCGTTCTCTCTCTCTTTTTGTGTTTCCACTCTATCACACTTCTACTTCCTCCCTCTCACAGCTGTTACAGTAACACTTCTACTTCCTCGCTCTCACAGGTGTTACAGTAACACTTCTACTTCCTCCCTCTCACAGCTGTTACAGTCACACTTCTACTTCCTCCCTCTCACAGCTGTTACAGTAACACTTCTACTTCCTCCCTCTCACAGCTGTTACAGTGACACTTCTACTTCCTCCCTCTCACAGCTGTTACAGTAACACTTCTACTTCCTCCCTCTCACAGCTGTTACAGTGACACTTCTACTTCCTCCCTCTCACAGCTGTTACAGTAACACTTCTACTTCCTCCCTATCACAGCTGTTACAGTAACACTTCTACTTCCTCCCTCTCACAGCTGTTACAGTAACACTTCTACTTCCTCCCTCTCACAGCTGTTACAGTAACACTTCTACTTCCTCCCTCTCACAGCTGTTACAGTAACACTTCTACTTCCTCCCTCTCACAGCTGTTACAGTAACACTTCTACTTCCTCCCTCTCACAGCTGTTACAGTAACACTTCTACTTCCTCCCTCTCACAGCTGTTACAGTAAATCCCTCTCGATAAAATCGTAATCTCTTTCCCACCATCTGACTAACTTTTCCTCTCGGACATGCTGTTTTTTTTAATCCCCACTTCCCCCACTGTGTTTTTGGATCCATCGCTCTCTTTTCTCCTCAGCTTAGTTTGATCCTTGGAAGATCGGGCCTTTGATCTTTGAATGGAAAAAATGCTACATTCACATTTCACAGGTTGTTCAAGTTGACATCAGCAGTCTGTGTGTGGTGCGTCTGCTCCGCTCAGTCCCGGCTCGCGCTTTACTCTGCAGTCCAGGTAAGAGATGTGAACTGACCCATAACGGACCCTTTTCTTTTCCCACACCAGTCCTCCCCATCAAGACGTAGAAAAAGCAGAAAGATTTAAATTCCAGAGCACGTTACGATACCTTCGACGGCTACATCGGCGTGCCTTGTTCCAACTGGCGAGCGGGACCGATGCATAAAACTACACCTCCCAGGATCCTCTCCGTTTCAGTTCCCCAACATGCAACAACACAGCTGTCCGTCTTTCCATCCTGTTACTGATCATGTCCTTCTGTCTGTCCATCTGTAACAATCCTGCAGGGTTAATTAGTAGAGGTATTTAAGTCTTTTGTTGTGTGTGTGTGTGTGTGTGTGTGTGTGTGTGTGTGTGTGTGTGTGTGTGTGTGCGTGTGCGTGTGTGTGCGCGCATGTGTGTTTCGTATGAGCTTGTGTGTTGCGACCGTGTCTCTGCATGTGTGAGTATCTTGCTGCGGTTATACACGCGTAGTGGAGTGTGTGTGCGCGGCGATGTGTGTGTGCGGCAGGTGTGTGTTACTATATGGGCTGTGGTGCGTGTATCCCTGGTGCGGGTGGCCCAGCCTCATCCCCACCACCGATCCGGGCGTCATGGGGGTCATGGGCGTGGCGGGGGTGACGGGGTGCGACCCCGGGGTGACGGGTAGTGATCCTGGGGTCAGGGAGGTCATGAGGGGCACGTCGTCGGGCGAGCGGCGCAGGGTGAGGGTGTAGTCGGGCGGGCAGGTGAGGCGCACGGTGTCCAGCGTGCTGTAGATGTCCTGGGTGTCCAGGCCGTCCAGCGCGTCCAGCGTGTCCAGAGTGTGATGGTGATGAGTGTTGTTCCTCTCGTCCGCTGAGGCTCCATCACACTCCAGCTGCTTGACCTTGAACGGTCGGAAGGGCGGATGGATTGGTGGATGAATGGATGGATGGATGGATGGATGGATGAAAGGATGATGGAGAGATAAAGAGAGGAGATGAAAAATTAGGTTAGGTAAGTCCTGGAAAGTTCTGGAAACCAGCTCACACCCACGTCAGGTCAGATTGGGCTGAACTTTGATAGGCCATGCACGAGAGACGCTCCAAACGGATGCAGGATAGGCATGCGAACGCATATAAAGCAAGTACATCTCCGTCCTTCGTGTTATCACACATCCTCAGCATACTAGGTTCGACCTAGTCTTGTTCTAACTCTTTTTATTGTGGTTTTTGGTACAAAATGACACCATCTCCATAGGTTTCCTCAAATACAAAAACAAATCTATCAATGCACATAAAACATTGGGATAGTGTACGATGTGAATATTCTCAGAAATCAAAAAATCTATGTAGTACTAATCTAGTACACTAGGTGCTGTCTGTTGAGGCTAAGCAATGAGACTGATTTTATTTCAGGTGTGTGTGTGTGTGTGTGTGTGTGTGTGTGTGTGTGTGTGCGTGCATGCGTGCGTGCGTGCGTGCGTGTGTGTGGGTGTGTGCGTGTCCGTGTGCGTGCGTGCACGTGTGTGTGCGCGCGCACGTGCATGTGCGTGCGTGTTTGAGCTGCTGCTCTCTCCATAGTGTGCCAATGTCTCACCATTGTGAGATTGTCCATGAGCAAATTAATTCTCCATTCTTTTCCCTGTTTCTTAAAATCCTTGTAGTTTGACTTGGTCAAACCAAACGATTCAGCTCAATTATATTCAGAACCATACCACCAGACCAGAACATTTAACCAAAAACAAAAACAAATTCGCCTTTTTTGTTGTTTGTTTGTTTGTTGTGTTTTTGCCATGCCAATGATGCGTGGAGCCGGAGGAGGGGCTTAGGCTACAGGCTACAGAAATCTCGGCTCAAACCGACATCCCGTGCTCCGAGCGGACACACGTGCTCTGAACGGACACACATGTCACTTATAAAAGCTGCTGCGCCACTTCAAAAAACCACAATCAAATTCATTCATGCATTCATACATAATGACTCTTTTAACGAGCATTGTGTATGCTCCAGAGGGTTTTTTTTCCAGTGAGGCAAGGGAGGGTGGTCCTCCTCTATTTTCTAGAAGAGATGGGGGATTTTATATATATTTTTTTTAAATAAAATATCAATCAAATGTGTTTTTTCTTAAAGGGCCCATATTTTGCTAATATAATGTATTATTATTTTATTGTTGGCCTCCAGTAGAGTAACTTATTGCATCATTCATAGTTTAAAAAACTCAGTTTATCTTGTACTGGCTCTCACTGCCCCCTTCAGTTCAGCCTCTGTATGAAACGCTCTGTTTTTAGGTCCTGTCCCTTTAAGAACCCCCACCCTCCGAAATACTCAAGGCGGGCAGCGGGGTGAAAGTTTGTTTGCGCAAACCTCTGCTCAGACAGAACCCGGACCCCACGTTGAGAACCACTGCAAACCACAATCATGCAGAGAGGGAGAGAGGCATAGAGAGAGAGAGAGGGAGAGAGAGGGAGAGGGAGAGGGAGACGGAGGGGACACTGTGTTTGGCTGGAGCAAACACAGCGTCCTCACTCCTCACAGCCTCTCAAAGTCGAGGAGTGACGATTTCTTTGGTGTGCCGTTTTCCTCCAAGCAGCCTGACGCTGATTTCCCCCCTCTAAACAGAGCTCGATTTAAGTTGTTATTTCGGTCTTTTTCAAAATTATTTTTTCATTTTGTAGATACAAGCAGTGTTTTTATTCCAACATGAACCAATAGTATGTTTAATACTAGATTGAAATGCGGCAGTCTACTGGCATGTCAGAACAGGGAAGGGAGGGGCAGGGCGCTCGCGCCGCGGGCCCGGGCTAAGCTTGGCAAAGTTGGCATCACCATGGTAACAAGTCCTACTGACGTCACTAGAACTATGGTTCTCGCACAAAATCGGCATAAATCCATGTCATCTCGTCTACGAGAGTTCATGGGCGAGAGGGGGGGTTCATGGGGGTAACATTAAAACACTTTCACATATTTATTTGAAGCTTAGCCCATGTTTAATATGACCATCCAAGATTGTAACAACATATATATGATACAAAATTAAGAAATGCATAATATGGCCCCTTTAATACAAATCATGTTATTCTTAAAATGCTTCAACAACAGTGACCTCTGTATGGAGTGATGCAGCAGCATGCAGACAGAGTCTGTGCCAGTCTGTCATGCCCTGGTCATGCCCTCGGGGGGTAGAGGAGAAAAAAATCCTCCCCTAGGGCGTTTGATTCCCATGGTATTTTATCTCATGCAAAATATTATTGGTTGAAAACACATGCATTTGACAAGGACCAGTGAAATGATGTGTTTTTCAACCAATTAGATTTAGCTGGAGCTTAACCCGCCCTCACCAATCAATACCAAACAATTAATTTATTCAACCTAATTGGTTGTTGATTGGATAGATTGCTACTGTAAGATTGACATTGTATCGTCCACTGATGAATGAGTCTCTCAACGCTGAATCAAGTTCACTATAGCAAGTGAAATCCACTTTGCTGTCATGACCTGACAGGCATGATTTACACACTGACAACAGTAGCAGCATATTATATTTCCCCCTTATTTTGATTTACTTTTTATCAAGCAGTAAGTGTTCACAAGCCAGACAGTCGTTGCATTGGATTACGAGCCAAAACGAGTTTCGTGTTGCGGGCCGCGGTACAGCGGGATACTGGAATATTTAACGTAAAAAACTGGGATATTTGCAACGTCTCGGCTGCATGCCGTGACACTACAGACGGCATGGATATACAAGTAAGTCAATTAATTTCAAGTTATCCGGGCCTTCTATTAAATTCGGCGTGGAAATGGTTCACTGAGCAGCACTATTTTTTCCGTATTTATGTTTCATGCTGTCATTTTTCCTGTCATTTACCGCAACCTTAAATTCCCACATTTCTAAACTGAATTTGGCCCGTGAATCCATCGCTGACTGCGAGCTCGTTTTTAAAGCGTGAGTGGTAATCTTTATACAATATGAAAGTAGAAGAAATAAGGAATCGATTGGGACGAAGCATGTCAACCTAGCATGTCGGGAAGGGGGGGTAAATAACGCTCCAAAGTTGATGAATTGGAATGTAAACAAGTAGCCTATGCTAGAAGTTGTTGCAGACAGGGGAAGGCACACTCTGGTTCCAGATGCAATAAAGTGTAATTTAACGCTATTTGACAACAGTTTTGGCCTAGACTTTGTCAAGTCTCATACAAACACAGTGCAAGACAGCCATTATAAAGACAGGTGGGCTGATTGAATGGACAACACCTGTCTTGTGAAAGCACACCTGAGTGTGATTACAATGACATCATAGGATCAGTCATGCAGTAATAGGCTACATTGTCGGTACTGGCACAGATTAATCAAAACATTGATGTCACAGGTAGGCTGTATACCATAATATATCATGAATCTATGTGAATAAATAGATTTATATAAATAGTAATCACAGCCTAATGCATAGAGATAAATCCTAAAACCTTCTCGCAACAGTTGTAGCCTAAAGCCAGTGGTTTTCAAAGCGGGGTCCCCAGCAAAAAGGGGGGATAATCTATTTTCACTATAATTCCATGCCATCCATAAGTAACACAATCTAAGCTAGTGTAGAAGTGAGTAACTAGGCTAATAATAACCATAACAGCACAAATAATTGACCAAAATCTTGAAATAAATATACAGTATTTACTCTGAGAAATGAAATAATGAGAAAAGGAACAATTATTGATGGTTAAAACTGAATAATGACATCACAACAGTCTAATCCTAATGCTAATTTAAAATGAGATATTCCTCTAAATCTGTCTTCAAACTGCAAAAGAGAAAAAAAAAACCCAGCTACCTCCCCTGTTTCCAAGCTCACCATCCGCCACTGGTATGCTCAGTGTGTAACAGCCTTACCCTGGTAAACCAGCCGGTCACATGACCCAGGCTATAACAGCCTCTGTTCAAGAACCAGCTGGTCACATGACCCAGGCTATAACAGCCTGTGTTCAAGAACCAGCCGGTCACATGACCCAGGCTATAACAGCCTGTGTTCAAGAACCAGCCGGTCACATGACCCAGGCTATAACAGCCTGTGTTCAAGAACCAGCTGGTCACATGACCCAGGCTATAACAGCCTGTGTTCAAGAACCAGCTGGTCACATGACCCCGGCTATAACAGCCTGTATTCAAGAACCAGCCGGTCACATGACCCAGGCTATAACAGCCTGTGTTCAAGAACCAGCTGGTCACATGACCCCGGCTATAACAGCCTGTATTCAAGAACCAGCTGGTCACATGACCCAGGCTATAACAGCCTGTATTCAAGAACCAGCCGGTCACATGACCCAGGCTATAACAGCCTGTGTTCAAGAACCAGCCGGTCACATGACCCAGGCTATAACAGCCTGTGTTCAAGAACCAGCCGGTCACATGACCCAGGCTATAACAGCCTGTGTTCAAGGTGCCTTTTTACTCGTCGATATTATGAACAGCAGCTCCATGCATAACAACAACCTACGTGAGAGCCAAGAAATGCTTGAATTTAGCTTGTCACACCAGAACTAATTTGGTACCACGCACGCACTGGAATGGGTAAGTCTATGCCATAGCACACTCACACACATACAAATGAAAACACATACTCACACACACACGCGCGCGCACACGCACACGCACACACACATCACCAATAACACTTGTTGATAACGAGTTGATCATGACTGCTTTACTTCTCACCACTTCAGTGTCAGGGAAGGACGTCACGCAGACACCCACACACACACACACACACACACAATCACACACACACACACACACACACACACACCCCCACACACACACACACACACACACACACCACATCATCTGGCTTCAAGTCATTTGGACTGAAGAGCCGATAATCCGAGCATTTTAATTGACTTTAATTAACAGGATGGAATTCATCTGAGCAAAAAGTATTATTATTTCTCATTTAACTTGAAATTCAGTCACTGCAGTGGCTTGTGACCCAGGACTTAATATGCTTGAACACCTTCACGCTCGCTGCACACACACAGACACTCACTGCACACACGCAGACACTCCATCTGCTTTGCCTGTGGTGAAATTCAATGTACCCCCCCGCCCCACACACACACACACACACACACACACACACACACACACACACATCGGAAAATAATCACATACTCTGTCACTCATGGATTGGTTCTAATGGCTGTCAGTCAAAAGTGCTAACTGCTAACTGCTCCCGACGAGCAGTTAGCGTCTTGCATGGCTGTAGACGTCGTCTGTGTGTGAATGGGTGAATGTGAGGCGCTTTGGATAGTCGATAGACTACCGTATATAAAATGCGCTCTATAAATACAGTCCATTTACCATTTACCAAAAGTGGGTGAAGCTTACGTTAGACAAGGGCAGTTTAGAGTCCAGTGATTTATCATAGCCCGACGGCATCGCTGAACGTGACGTCCGTTCCAGTGTCGCTCGACGCTGATTTTGGACGCTGTCGCTCGTAAAAAAGTATAAACACCTAGGAGATAAGAAAATGCATCGCAGAGGCACAGAGCTGGATGTGTTGTGATATTTTCACATGGATTAATGCTGGACAGACAGAGAAGCTGCCAGTCAAGTCAGTCACGTTACCGTTTTGATTGCAACATTACAAAACTGTCTATCCGTTTTGATTGCAACATTACAAAACTGTCTATCTGCTGTATGATTAGCCATGCTAACGATGTGTTAGCTGTTACTTACCGTCTGTGTTGAGAATGTCTGCTATACAGTAGCTTTCCAGGCATTTGTCTTTTTAACCACATCTTTATAATCTGCCCGGTCGTTAGCCCAAAGGCTAACGACCATAACACCATTGTGTTTATTACGTTTTCAACAAATATGTGATCTTCTTCCATTCTTAATTCAACTAGCTAGCTAACTAGCTCGTTCAGGAAAGTTTAAGTAGCCTCAGAAACTTTTGGTGGTTGTCATGACAACAGAGCCAACAATGGGGTCAAAGTTGAATCCAGATGAAGTCTTGACGATGGTCGCAACGTTCATCGCAACGATGGCATATCGCCCGTCGCTGGAAGTATAAACACTTGTCGTTATCACCGACGATGGAATGTGATCATGGTCGGTCGCAACGACCATAAATCGCTGGACTCTAAACTGCCATTTATGTTTACGTCGGAGCCTTGATAAGCTTCCCGACATCCGAGTTGGGGCTCAATCTCTTTGATCTCTTACCCCAAGTAAAGATGGCGACTGCCGGGTGCTACAGCGAGTCAAGTCAACCACATTTTCTATGTTTGTAACCGTCTTTTCTTTTGGAGTTATGTCCGCACCCTTTATGTCAATTAAACTGGAGATTGTCCACTGAGACGGAGCGCTGGTGAATCAAGGAGCGCGAGCTGACAAAGAAACAAGCAACTGCGTCAGCGAAGCTAATCGAGCTAATCAGGTAAGCTTTACTCCACTCTACAGTCTGCCAGCCTATTTCATTTGATGCTTCACGGCGATCACGCTTGTTGGAAGCCTAGATGAACGAGTGCGTAATGTTAATGGTAAAGTATTGATGCTGATACTCCCTCGCTCATGATTCACACTCACCTGTAATGACAGCAGTCCTTCCCCTTGCAGGTGGGCGGCGACGGCGGCGGGTGTGATGTCACGTCTCGGGGGAGGAAGTGGGCGTGGCCTGCGATGCTCGAGGCGCCTCTTGTCTTTCTTGTAGAGCAGAGCCGCAAACGCCAGGATGTTGAGGAAGAGCAGCGACGCTCCCACCGCGATTGTCACCGACAGCTCGGTGGAGTAGTCCTCGTTAGGGGGGCGAACCCCGTTTTCCCCTCCGTCCTGGCCGGGTGCGGGCTCGGGGGGCTGCGGGGTGCCTCCCTGTTGCCCCGGGTGACGCGTACTACTAGGAGGCCACCCTTTGGATAGGCGCTTAGTGTACGAATAAGGGGTGTCGTCCTGCGGAGAGGGACTATGCGTGAAGGAGGACACAGACTGTAGGAGCTCGTTGACGTGATGCAGGTGGGGCACCAGCTGTAGCCAGAAGGAGATCTTGGTGGCGCGGTAGTGGTCCCTGACCCGGGGCTTGAGACCGATGTGGAGGTACAGCTGCTCTTTAGGGGTGTACTTGGACCAGGCCACTTCCTCAAAGCGGTTGGGCTTTGTGTGGATGAACTTGGTGTCTTGAGGTACCGGCTGATTTGGGTCACTGGAAAGAGAGAGAGAGAGAGAGAGAGAGAGAGCATTGAGTGATTTGTGCACATTCACAGAGAGGGTATTGGTTATGTCAACTGTTTTCCTATGATTTTTCCTATGATTTAACAGAAGCAAGTTGTTCATTTTTAAACAATAAGGGATTTTATAGTCATGCCCACTTCCGGTTTAGGCACTGGTGAAAGTGGACCTGAACGGTCTGGTGCTCCGGTAAAGAAAATCGTGCCTGAATGCCGCACCGTTATAGGGGAGAGACAGAGTGACACAGCAGCTGCCTGTCAATCAAAACGCATAGAACAGAAGCCGTCACGATCGCATTTCCAAAAAGGAAACACGTCTGCTGACGTTATGTCAACATAAACAGTTACATTTCTTATAAATTGCTTCTAAATTCTACAGAAGCCTATCCGTTCCCATCATGATGTCAGATCCATGGACATTGCATGCAGCAGCGCATAGGGAGCACATGTTGTTAATTGACTGTGCAGTGTGCGAGAAGCCTAAAGTGGACTTACCCTTAATTTGTGTGCCTTCATGAAACCATGTAAGTCCTTTCATATGTCGTTTTAATGGTTATTAGTTTTCAGCAATGTTCATGATCTTTGTAATTATGGAGATACTGACACTTCAGTTTTCAACATTTTAGCGTTGCGCAAAGCCGCATCGGCTTAATTATTGGTTAATTGGCAGTTGCTTTTACATGCCTCCACCCGACGAGAGAGAGAGAGAGAGAGAGAGAGAGAGAGAGAGAGAGAGAGAGAGAGATTTATTTTACGCATGGTTTCATGGCGCCTCCGATGCGTAAAAGTCCTTCATCGTTCATCCAGGAATGTTTTCAAGATGGCATTTGATTGTCTTGTCTGCCCAATTCGGTGTCTGTTCTTTGATTCCTGCTGGGAATCTTTTGCTTTGGATAAGGATTTCTCTGCTGACTGCATGGATTTCTTCTGTGCACAATACTGTGCTTTTTTCCTCTGTGTCCCCTGCATTATTAAAAGCTTTATAAATCCAAGCAGTAGGCTAATTCTCAGTAATTTACTTAGGTTACTGTAGGCTACATATTCACCTTCCAGACAGCTTCTAGAAGAAAAAAATGCTTTTAAATTAGCTGTTTGATAAAACTATTCATAAACTTATTAATAAAAATGCTTATAAATGAGCCATTTAAATTAAATTAATTAAATTGACGAATGGAAGACTGATGAATTAATGCTGATTTGCGAAATGCAATTTAAAATGTGCCTTTTTTAATCCATTTTCATATTCTTGCTTATTCATTTTCATATTATTTGTCCTTTGCATAATTATTTTTCGCCTTTACTTTACCATTAGACAACTGTTTTACTTAAAGCACAAGCAGAATTGTGCCACACTGTATACAGGTTAATTAAGTAGGCTACTAACTTGCACAATAAATAATTAAATCAATAATTTGCTATAGACTACATGATGTCAAAAATATGCGTGTTCAGGGACACATGAAGCTGGGGCGGAGGAGAACAATGACGCGATGAAGGTTGGAGTACTAGTACCGGCAAGAATTTCAATCCACTTTCACCCCTGGGTTTAGGCATATGCACCAAGAGATTTCGTCCGCCATTTTTTTCCTAAATGTACAAGGGTGAAATGTTCATAGAGACAGGAAGGGGGACATGTGCCAACCATGTTCAGCTATTTTGTCGGTAACGGGACTAAATAACGCTCCACATTTTGGCAAAATTTTGGCGAGGGAAAAACGGGCACGGCCATTTTCAAAGGGGGCCCATGTCTCACCTCAAGATATCTGACTAAGAATGGGTTCTATTGGTACCCACGAGTCTCCCCTTTACAGACAGGCCCACTTTATGCTAATCTCATGCCAAAACAAAAACATAAAAAATAAAGAAAATGCAGTTTTTGGGAGTTTAGGGACTGGAGTCCCTAAACAGTCTTGGAATTTCATAAATTGGGTATGACTGTAATGGCTGTTACACACCAAGAGCAATGCGAATATACAGCACGAAATTGCGATGTGAATTTTGACCCACCTGTCAATCACAGCAACAGATGTGTACACGTCGGAAGCGAATTTCTGAGCAATAATGCAAAGCGAAACTTCGCTGTTGGTATGCACGGTTGCATTACTGATATAGGTTCGGAAAATATTATTGACGTGCGAATTAATCGCACGAAAAAAACGCCCCCGATGTGTAAGGACCTTAAAACTGAGACTCTTGTGGATTCAAGGAGCCCAATTATATTCATGTGTGATGATGTCTCCATAGTAGCCATTTCATTGTAGTGAGATTTTTTTTTTTTACTTGACCTCCCTGTATAAAATGAGCTATTGTGACCTCTAGCATAATCATGTATGGCTTTCCTAGTTATATAAGGGGGTTTCTGAGCAATTTGCAGAACAGAATTGCTCACCACCCAATCGCAGAGAAATGCAATTATTTGATACCAAATCACAGCATGGTGTGCAGTTATCAGTAGAGCGCATGCACGCCTCATGGCAAACAAGGAAGTACCTTAGGTTATACTCCTGTTAGTTCGGTTACTCTTTGTTTAGGTCTCGGTGTGTGGACTTACTACGAAAATGACCGTTTAACATAACTTTGGATTATTATTTCATCACGTGGTGAGTACACGAGTCACGCCATACACCGTACATCTGAGCGTTTTTAGCGCTGTTGGAATGTGCATTTTGGGCGACTGAACGGGAGTAGGCCAAAATCCCATAGACTGCCATTGTAGCGCTAAGCTATTAGCAGTGAGGGCTCTACCACAGTTTCTACTGCACGCACATTGAAAATAAAGCCATGTACATTCTAGTTTTAATATAGGCAATATGGCAAATGGCCTATCTCTTTAAGGAGAGGTTACACTATGCGATATTTCCCCCAATTTTACACAGGATTTCCAGTTGGGCACAGTCTGTCTTTGTTTAGGCCTACTCTAGTGGGCAAAATCTGTTCATACTGGGGTACAGCTTCTAATCGTCAAGTGTATACTGCCTCCCGACACCAGTAGGAACCACAACGATTATATCAAACATGTTTGAATTTTCAAGCTGATTCTGGACACAGTTGCATAGTGTAAACTCATCAACAACCATCAACAACTCACATGCAGATTCCGTCAAAATCCAATGAAAAACTATGAGGCAATGAGGCAAAAGCAGTCAAATAGCGAGTCATTCTTCATACAATAGCCTACATTTCTGACACAGTACCAAGACACACGCGAATAATACAGGGACGAGTGGAAGACTCAGTTACAACATCAAACACAACACACTAAAGCTGTTTTCTCACAGTTGTCAAGTCAGTCAGAATAAAACGGAAACTTCCCATTATGACTTTCAAAATAAAAGTACCATTGCAACATGTTTTTTTGTGTGTGATCCGAAATACCCCAAGTACCAAAGAGGAAATAAAGAAAACATTTGCAGAGAAACCTGTTTTAAATAAACATAATGTTGTGCCTTAAGTTAATTTTAACCCATAGTGAGTCATGCAGTAATGAATTAGCGTTTTTATTTTGAAAGTAAAATCGTGCAGTGGTTCCCAACCTTTTTACACCAAGTACCACCTGAGAAAGTAGGTGGCTCTCCAAGTACCACCATATGACCGACGTTAAAATACAGTCTATTCAGCTATGCACAGTTCACGCAGGAGGCAAATTTATTCCAAATAACAGTATTTATTGTAAACAAACAATAAATATCAACTGTACAGTTTGTGTGTCTCTCTCTCTCTCTAGCGTACCTACGGTACCGTACCGGTAACGCGTACCGTAGGTTGGGAACCACTGGTCTATAGCTTCCGTATGGTTAGTAGCCGCGAGAGCTCATTGTTTTCACGCAAGTTTGCTGGGTTCAGTTGGCCTCAGTCATGTAGTCTATAATACCACCAGTTTCTCAGTCGTCATAAAACATCTTCAGGAACCAGGGGTTCCCAAACTTTTCAGACCAAGTAGCACTATGCCCTATGTACCAAACCACATCTCCCAGGGACTACTTCCACTGCAGATACCAGATACCAAACAGACGGTGTTTTGAACAGGAAGTCATAACACAACTGGGTCAAGTGGGAGGGGCCACATAATTAAGGTGAATAGCCCAAATTCATTTTCTGTGGCTTTGAGGTACTTCATCCACTGCTGGCTAAGAGGGACATGTCTGTGATTGCGGCACAGGAGCAGGAAGAATAAACTCTGAGCACTTTGCTCTGTAAGACCATGAAACCTCCATGAAAACCAAAGGTCGGCAACTCGAGCGACTCCATAAAAAGACTGGTCTCACTATCCACCACGACATGTACAAAACTCACATTTCACAGTATAAGGACTCCATTGCACATTCCAAATCCACTTACTACTCTGGTCTCATCTCTTCCAACCACGGCAACTCCAAGACACTCTTTTCCCTCCTTAACAGAATCCTCCAACCCCCAGATTCCCTACCCCCCCACCTCTACTCAACGGACACCTGTAACTCCCTCCTTCTGTTTTTCAATGAGAAAATCGAGAAAATCCACCAGCATTTGAGTCCTATTCCCTCACCCCCCTCCTCTGAACCTCTCCCCTACAGTCACATGCCATTTTCCTCTTTCCAACTTCCTGATCCCTCTGCAATCTATGACCTCATCCATAAATCCAAGCCATCCACATGCCAGCTAGATCCCCTCCCTACAGCATTGGTCATATCCTGCCTCTCCTCACTACTCCCTCTCATAACTGCCATCATCCACTCTTCACTCACCACTGGGTCTGTTCCTCCACTCTTCAAAACTGCAGCTGTCTCCCCAATCCTGAAAAAACCCGGCTCTGATCCCAACAACTTCAACAACCTCCGCCCCATTTCCAACCTACCCTTCATCTCCAAAATCCTAGAAAAAATTGTCGCCTCTCAACTCCACTCCCACTTATCACACAATAGCCTCTATGAAGAATTTCAATCTGGTTTCCGCCCCCGCCATAGCACAGAAACGGCCCTCCTAAAAATCACTAACGACCTCCTCATTGCAGCTGATTCTGGTTTACTCTCCATCCTCATCCTCCTTGACCTGAGTGCGGCCTTCGACACAATTTCCCACACCATCCTCCTCAATAGACTATCCTCCATCGGCATCACTGGCACTCCCCTTGACTGGTTTCACTCCTATCTCTCAGGCCGCACTCAGTTCATCCAACTCAAATCATTCAGATCCCAACCTTCCCCCGTCTCCTCTGGTGTGCCCCAGGGCTCTGTCCTGGGGCCCTTTCTCTTCATCACCTACCTCCTCCCCCTTGGCTCCATCTTCCGTAAATTTAACATCCTTTTCCACTGCTTCGCGGATGACACCCAGCTCTACCTTTCCACTAAACCAAATTCCACCCTCCCTCCCTCCTCCCTCACCAATTGCCTCTCTGAAATAAAATCCTGGTTCACCTCAAACTTCCTCAAATTAAACAGTGATAAAACGGAAATCCTCTTAATCGGCACCAAATCCACACTTTCCAAAGCTGACAGTTTTTCCCTCACAATTGACAGTTCCTCAGTTTCCCCCTCCCCTCAGGTCAAGAGTCTGGGTGTCATCCTCGATAGCTCACTCTCCTTCAAATCTCACATCAATAATATCACCCGGTCTGCTTATTTCCACCTACGCAACATCAATCGCCTCCGCCCTTCCCTCACCCCCCACACCACCGCTATTCTTGTGCACAGCCTTGTCACTTCCCGCATTGACTATTGTAACTCCCTCCTCTTTGGTCTCCCTCAGAAATCCCTCCATAAGCTCCAACTGGTCCAGAACTCAGCCGCCCGCATCATCTCCAAAACCCCCTCCTTCCATCACATTACCCCTGTCCTACAGCAACTTCATTGGCTCCCAGTTAAATTCCGCATCGACTTTAAAATCCTCCTGCACACATTCAAAGCCATCCACAACCTCGCCCCTCCTTATCTGTCTGACCTCCTCCACACTGCCACCTCTACCCGCTCCCTCAGATCCTCCTCCTCCATCCATCTCTCTGTCCCTTCTGCCCGGCTCACCACCATGGGGAGCAGAGCTTTCAGCCGCTCTGCTCCCAAACTCTGGAACTCACTCCCTCCTGACATTCGCAACATTGACACCCTCCCCCTGTTCAAATCCAGCCTCAAAACTCATCTCTTCAAATTAGCTTATTCCCTGTAATGTCCATGGTGTTTTCTCTGTTTATTGTTTAGTTTTATATTTTTGTTCTATTTTATTTCCCTTCCACTCTTTTTATATTTTATACTGTTTGCTTGCCTGTTGCTCTGCTTCTGATTTTACCCTGTAAAGTGTCCTTGAGTGACCTGAAAGGCGCTTTGAAATAAAATGCATTATTATTATTATTATTAAGACGCATCTAGTGCAGGAGAGTGGAGGGGGTTTTGAATAGACTAAAAGGTGCATTAAAAATGGCGGCCATAGATGCTCCATCTCTGCTCTTTGTGGGCTGATGATGCTAAAAGCTGAAGCGGGGGTACAGCCTCATTACAGGGGAAATGGAGGAGAGTTTGACATTTGAAAGTACTTTGTTTTTTAAAGATTATTTTCTGGGCATTTTGTCTTTATTTATTTTTATATAGGACAGTAGGCAGACAGGAGAGGTGGGGGAGAGAGAGAGGCGATGACATGCGGCAAAGGACCGCAGGTTGGATTCAAACCCAGGGCGGCCGCGCGAAGGGCTGAGCCTTCGTGGTATGCGTGCTACCAGGTGAGCTACTAGGATGCACCTACAGAGGTTATTGTTGTACGGTACAACAGAAAGGTTGTAAGGTTACGCCCTTGGAAATGTAGAAATATGAAATGTAGAAATAAAATGCTTATAAAAATAGTTTTACTTGGTCAAAACCTAAAAACAAAACTTCAAAAAAAGTTGTTTTTAATCATTTTGATTGTTTGTTTGTTTTGGTCCGAGTGAAATGTTCTATGGTCTCTCATGACGGACGGACGGACGGACAGACGGACAGACAGAGGTGAAAACATGACCTCTGACCTCTGGCGTTGGTGGAGGTCATGATATTAATGATTTTATTTAAGAAGCAATGATCCAACCCCCATGTTTCTACCACATTATAGTTCAGATGTTATGAAGGATTACATCTCAAATGAAGGAATTAATTCCACTGTTACCTGTAATCAAAAAGCATTGTTTCATGCTACAGTGTTACTCCACAAATGCAGATATCTAGATGCATGAAAATGAAAGTATGCACACCAATATATCGTGCTTTTCCGCCCATATTTTACTGTTATAATACATGGGAAAATCTAATGCTGTCTGTATATACAATTGATGTCAGGGCATGGGCTTTAGTGTTTATATCATGTTACTTCCTGCATTTTCAACACAAAATGGATGCTTGAGGTGGGATGTGAAACAGGTGCATTGACAATTAAAACACACACTGAACGTTTGGGTGATTTTGTTCTGCAACACTGGTCCAACACTGGTGGTAGTGCTAATGATAATGAGGACTGTGGGTGGTCCAACACTGGTGGTAGTGCTAATGATAATGTTGACTGAACACTGGTGGTAGTGGTAATGATAATGAAGACTGAACACTGGTGGGAGTGCTAATGATAATGAAGACTGAACACTGGTGGGAGTGCTAATGATAGTGAAGACTGAACACTGGTGGTAGTGGTAATGATAATGAAGACTGAACACTGGTGGGAGTGCTAATGATAATGAAGACTGAACACTGGTGGGAGTGCTAATGATAGTGAAGACTGAACACTGGTGGTAGTGCTAATGATAATGAAGACTGATTGGTGGTAGTGGTAATGATAATGAAGACTGGACACTGGTGGTAGTGGTAATGATAATGAAGACTGAACATTGGTGGTAGTGGTAATGATAATGAGGACTGTGGGTGGTCCAACACTGGTGGTAGTGCTAATGATAATGAGGACTGAACACTGGTGGTAGTGCTAATGATAATGAAGACTGAACACTGGTGGGAGTGCTAATGATAATGAAGACTGAACACTGGTGGGAGTGCTAATGATAGTGAAGACTGAACACTGGTGGTAGTGCTAATGATAATGAAGACTGAACATTGGTGGCAGTGGTAATGATAATGAAGACTGAACACTGGTGGGAGTGCTAATGATAATGAAGACTGAACATTGGTGGTAGTGGTAATGATAATGAGGACTGTGGGTGGTCCACCACTGGTGGTAGTGCTAATGATAATGAGGACTGAACACTGGTGGAAGTGCTAATGATAATGAAGATGGAACATTGGTGGGAGTGCTAATGATAATGAGGACTGTGGGTGGTCCAACACTGGTGGTAGTGCTAATGATAATGAGGACTGAACACTGGTGGAAGTGCTAATGATAATGAGGACTGAACACTGGTGGAAGTGCTAATGATAATGAGGACTGAACACTGGTGGTAGTGCTAATCATAATGAGGACTGTGGGTTTTGGATTGGTCCTTGCATTCAAAATACTTCTTGAATATTCAAACTATGTGGTGAGAGCACTGTTGGGAGATAGCGGCTCTTTGGTGATTTAGACCAGGGTCTAGACTGCAGATGTCTGTGTAAATCTAAACAGGTCTCAGTGGAGTGAGCCTGTATTGGAGTCATTACTACTAATTACTCACTTGAAGCACCGCAGAAAAAGTTCCATCCTCAACAATCACTTTGATCTTGTATCTCATGTCAGAGCAGAATAGATAAGAGGTGTCTTATCACTTTGATCTTGTATCTCATGTCAGAGTAGAAGAGATAAGAGGTTAAGTTAAGTTAAGTTAAGTTAAGTTAAGTTAAGTTAAGTTAAGTTATCCTTTATTTATCCCCTTGGGGAAATTCATCCTCTGCATTTGACCCATCCTCTACTAGGAACCTTCCTAGAACTAGGAGCAGTGGGCAGCCACTGTGCAGCGCCCGGGGACCAACTCCAGTTCTTTTGCCAGTACCTTGGTCAGGGGCACTGACAGGAGTATTAACCCTAACATACATGTCTTTGATGGTGTCTTATCAGTGGACATTGTCTCTTTTTTTACTACGTTTTTGTGTGGATCCATAAGGACTTTTTTTTATATGCATTAATTGCTGCAGCACCAGCAGACAATTACACTTTTTACTCAACATTTATCTCAACTATCTGGGACCCGTTTCTAGCCTACAGATGAGGTTAAAAGTAACTCGCCCAGCTGACTTTTCATGGACCTCTCGCGTGGGATCCCACGCACATCTCTTACAAGCACATACTGTAAGCACTTCAATGAATGAATGAATGAATGAATGAATGATTTTGTCTGAGCCTGTTTTTGTTTTCCAGGTTCTGAAAAAAATAAAAGATATATATTAAAAGAATGTGATTAAATGCCCTGCTTGCACACATTGTCATAGACATTTTCTACATGTGGGTGGGGATTAGAACTTAATAGCAGAAATTAGATCTGTCAAAGAAGCGTAAAATGAAGATTAATCTGAATCGTCTTAAAGCTGTGCTTTGTTTTATATTGCTTTCTTGCCTGTGCCATACATATCTTATTTTCTACTAATTTAGATGCATTTTCATATTGAGTAGCTCTCTTGTAAAAAGAAAAAATAATAAATAGATCAAATTTAATACATTCTTTCAATGGCTACTTCCTATCCAAATAAATGTCTCACAGCCATTCGAGTTGAATAGCTTCTTACCCAGTCTTGGCAAAGTTGGTCCAGTAAGTCATGACGACTGCGCTCAGCATCACATCGTTCTTAGAGAAGTTACAGTTGAACAGATCTGTGGGTCCCACCATGGGTACACCAAACACATAGGGCACCTACACACACACACACACACACACACACACACACACACACACACACACACACACACACACACACACACAACACACACACACACACACACACACACACACACACAGGCAACCCAGTGCACACAAGTGTACACACAAAGAAAAGCAAAAGAAAAGCAGGTTAACACAGCGTTTACATGCTGAAGTCTATAAGCGTTTCATGCGGATTGCTTGATTTGACTTAGTAAGCACTTGGAACTGATTAAATTGAAGCAGTACTTGCAAGGTAAACTAAACCAAGCGCTCCTGATTAATAGTATGAATATTTCTGAAATCTCTCAGACATTATTCATCAAGGTGTTTTGCCCCTGATCTGACATAGCGCTGCACCTTATCACCCTGGGCAGAGTTCATTACCCCGACCACTCATTCTGTCTTGCATGACAACATTTCATCCCCTCCCCTCTGTCAGCAAAATTACAGTGGGAATAATATACGAACTGGTGGTGTCTGCTACAGTATTACCATTTATCTATCTATCTATTTATTAGGGGTGGGAATCACCAGATGCCCACGATACGATACTAAAACGATACTTGAGTCACGATACGATAGTATTGCGATATTGCGATATCGCCGATATTTCGATATATTGTCTAATTTTCCTACCTTTTCCTTGACCTCACCGGAAGTAAAACATGCAGTGTTTTTTTGTTTTGTTTTGTTTTTGCCCAAAATCTAGGCTACATTATTAAGCTTCTCTGGACTCAATACGCCACTGCAGGCGCGGACTGCAACATCAGGCACTTCGGGCAGATGCCCGGTGGCCTGGCATGGCATGGCCTGCAAAAAAAATATATATATATATATTAGAGATGGGAATAGATTAATTTTTTTAATCTAGATTAATCTAGATTAATCCTGGTCATTAATCTAGATTAATCTAGATTAAAATGGGTAATTTGAAGTCTGTCGAAGCCATTCAAAATATGTGTGTGCAACATAAATAATGACTAGAAGTCCTTGTGAACAACTTGAATAGCCAGTAGGCATTTAAAGGTAAGAAACCAGCAGGTTACACACATGGTTTGTCTTCATCTGGACAAAGTTCTATCCTGAACTACATGGAATGAACACCAGAGGGTATAAGAACAACAACCCACATTTCTGGGATCAATAATATTAAACTGGCATTAAACTGTCAGTAGCTGTGTTTCCATTACAGTTTTTCGCAAAATAATTGCGATATTTCTACAACTTCGACAATGTACAATTGCGACTTGTAGGCGTTTCCATTGAAGTTGAGTTTGGTCTGATGCGCGCACACCTGAACGCAATTCCCCATTACCAGCAGCTGCCACAGTGATTACGCACGGGGATCTGCCCATATCCCGTCCCCTGCATGCTCAAATCTAACCAATGGTCAATGCAAATCACAACATGAAGTTACAACGCATATAAACGAGCCTGATTATCAATTCAAAAGAAAATGAGTCTCAAAATGTTGCTGGCTGCGGTGAATGCGAGCGCGACAGACAGAGGAAAAAAGGTAGCCTATACAACTGGTCCGATTTAGACATTTCAGAATGTTGTGTAGGCTATTATAACATTGCACCTGAAACGTGTGTAATGTATTACTCACAGTCACTGTATTCACTTCACTGAATACTGAATACTGAAGTGACTTCAGTCAGGAGCACCGCACCGGTGTGTGCTTTTCCAAAGGAGAAGACGGGTCACATGACGTGCAAATGCGGAAAATCTGTTTCCATTACACTTTTGCGATAAACTGCTATATCGACACGTCTGAAAAACCACCTCATGAGAGCGGCAGACATAAATGTCCGCGCTTACATAATACCTGTTCCATTCTAAAGTGATAATCATCATGGCCTGCTCAATATAAGTGGACCCTGCTACCAGACAACTTTGAGAATAGATTAACGGCGAATTTTTTTTTATCGCGCGTTAAGAGTCTCGCGTTAACGCAGCCGTTAATGGCGTTAACGATCCCATCTATAATATATATATATATATATATATCGAAAATATCGCGATACTATGGTGTATGGATTTTTTCCCCCACCCCTACTATCTATCTATCTAGCTATCAAATTCCATGGACATTATCCCACGGACATTATCCTATGAACTCTCTATCAGTAACAAGGAACAAACAAGACATTTTGGGAATTTGACACACTATTCAATGAACACAGGAGCCTCAGTAGTGGATGGAAGAACCATACACACAGACACAACAGCCTGGCATCTCATGCTGGTCAGTGTCACCAGCCATTGCTGTGGGATGGATGGCATTCCATTCCTCAACCAGGATCACAGGTCATCCAACATGGTTGTGTTGGTCATTAGCATGTACAGCCACTCTTGTTTTGCCAGTGATGAAGATGCCGCCCCATACTGCCCCCACCAGAAGCTCTTACTCCATCAATGTGAGCAGGCTGGTGAGCAGCATGAGGAGGAGGTGCCAGGCTGGTGAGCAGCATGAGGAGGAGGTGCCAGGCTGGTGTGTCTGCGTATGGTTCTTCCACCCGCTACTGAGGCTCCTGACTGTCTTCAATGAATCAAGTGTAAAATTGCCAATATGTCTTTGTTTGTTCCTTATTAGGGCTGCAACTAACTATTATTTTCATAATCGATTAATCTGTCGATTATTTTCTCGATTAATCGATTAGTTGTTTGGTCTATAAAATGTCAGAAAATGGTAGCAAATGACGGTCAGTGTTTCCCAAAGTCCAAGATGACGCCCCTTCAAATGTCTTGTTTTGTCCACAACTCAAAGATAATATCAGTTTACTGTCATACAGGAGTAAAGAAACCAGAAAATATTCACATTTAAGAAGCTGGAATCAGAGAATTTAGACCTTTTCTCTTAAAATTGTACTCAAAACGATTAATCAATTATCAAAGTAGATTCATTTTCTGTTGATCGACTAATCGATTAATCGTTGCAGCTCTATTCCTTATTGCTGAAAAATGCTATCCTCTTTGGCTCAAAGCACAAACTCCGGCTGCATCCAGATATGACACAGTTATGTGCAATAACCAAGTAATAATCAACAAAACATCTGTCAGTTATTTGGGACTTGAACTTGACAGTACCCTCAGCTTTGAAAATACAGGCAAATCTGTTATTGGTAGAGTTAACTCTAGAGTGACATTTTTATACAGGAACAAGAAGATTCTTAATGCTAGTTCTCTGAAATGACTTGCCTCCAGTCTAATCTTATGCCATTATGACTATGGTTCAGAACAGGTTGCAGTGTATCATGGTACCCTGGCCTAAAGGCAAATCTCAAACAGAAACTCCAAACTGCACAGAACAAAACCATAAGATGTGTGCTTAATCTTCACAATAGGTTTCATATTGGCGCTACCGAGTTTAATAAACTTGGTTGGTTACCGATTGACTTAAGGGTGAAGCAACTTAAATTGTGTTACAGATATCGCATTTTAAACGGCCTTAGCCCTGTTAATCTCAAGGGGGGTGTTGTAAGAACAAGTGAAATTAATTCCTATAATACCAGATCTGCCCAATATTCAATTCAGAAACATATTGCAGGGAGCCAAACCCAAACGTCATTTCATAACACTGCGATCAACCTTTGGAATAATTGACCTGCTTCAGTGCTGCAAGGCATAAACACTGTGAATGTCTTTAAACGTGCTCTCAAGACTCATCTGAAAAATGAAATGTTGACTGGAGAGTAATTGCAACACCTTCGCTGAGATTTCATTTGTATATATCATATATTTTATGTCATCAATAGACAGTTCTTTTTTCTGTTTTTCTTTTATAAAGTACAATTGTGTAATACTAAGGTTTTGATATTTGAAGGACCCCAGTGGAAATAAGCAGGCTTCTAGTTTGTAACTTTAAGCTGCTTTACTGGGCTATCCTTGGATCATTTTACTCTTCGAATTACATATTGTGTACTTTCTTTTACTACTGTATTAATGTAAATTTTTAATGCTTTTATTTATTCTTGATCCGAAATAAACCAAACAAACAAACAGAGTTCAATCATTCAATCCCCCCAAACAACTCAACTCTAAACATAGTCAAGATTCACTTTGACATTGGCAGGACAATCAACTACATAATCAGCTGCTGCTCATCCCACATAAGATCCTTATGTGAGACAACACACACACACACACACACACACACACACCTACACACACACACACACACACACACACACACACACACACACACACACACACACACACACACACACACACACACACACACCTACACACACACACACACACACACACACAAACACACACACACACACACACGTGTACCTTTGTCAAAAACGTTACCTTTGTCAAAAACATCTCCGACTTTGGAGGTATGTTTTACGCCTGCTTCCCAGCTAGCACAACATAACATTGGTACCTACGTATTTGTCTGGATGTCTAGTTTCCGATGATACCAGAAGCTGTAGTTTACAAACTGAGCTTGCGAGATCCCATCAAACATGGACTGCACTGCGCCATAATTACCCAGGTCCAGTAATTACCCAGGTCCAGTAATGACCCAGGTCCAGACCACGTGATCTCATAGCTGTCTATGGCCATGCTTGCTGGGCCACCAATTGGATAGGCCTGATCTACAGTATCTATCTATCTATCTATCTATCTATCTATCTATCTATCTATCTATCTATCTATCTATCTATCTAGCTATCTATAGTGACACAATAGTGTGGCATCATCTCACCTCGTCACCATGGGCGGAGTCAGCCCAGGGGGGCGTAGCATCACTCTGGCAGTGGTGGTAGAAGGAGTAGAAGTAGGTGGGCGATCCATACTGGGCGTGGAGGTCAGCTGTGGCGACCGCTGGTGCCACCCACTGGTGGTCAGTGAACAGCGCTACCAGAGTCTTCCGGCGAGTTTCTGCGTTGTCGCGGTCGGCCCAGTCCGTGTACATGAACCTTTAGTGAATAAGTTAAAAATTAGTTACTGAGTCGGCCAATCATCCAATCATATCGCAATCCACCAATGCAATTATGCAGAAACATTATATTGCAAGTGTGTAACAACCTCAAAGTCGAACGCTTGTGTGTGACTACATAAGCTGCAATAAACAAAATCTCCTGAGCACTAGAGGGTGACAGAACCCACAACACATTTGTAAAGAAAGCTTTGCAGCCACTGCACTATGGAGGCCTACCAAGGACATACATTGCAAAGCACTGTGCATAAATGCACCGTACCTACGGAGGAGTGTCTCTGATTACCAGTCTGAAGGTCACATGTCTGAAGGTCACATGTCTGAAGGTCACATGTCTGAAGGTCACATGTCTGAAGGTTACATCTGAAGGTTACATGTCTGAAGGTTACGGTCTCTATCGTTGCATCGGCGTATAGGCTGCGCCCAGCGCCCGGCGCAGCGCAGATTAATGGGCTGGGACCGGCCCACTCGATATTTTGGTGTCGGCGGCGCTGACACCAAAATATCGAGTGGTGACACTCACTACAGGTGGCCTTAAGCATTATAACCACGCCTTTTAAGCGTAAAATTATGCACAATCTGCTCATTGGAGAAGTGCAGTAAACAAATCACAAGCTTCCCTTTCATGTTCCATTCCACGGAGCGATCCAATACAGTCAGAAAAGCCCGACCAAAGCACTCTGAGCTCCCCCCCCTCCCTCTTTCATCCCCGTCTGTCTCCATATATATTATTCCATATTATTATGCTTCTCAAACCAATCTCACTGCAGTTTAAATACAGCAAGCATGTAAATACGCTACACTATAGCAAGATCAAAGTGAAAAGAATGTTCTAAACGCATCGGCTAGAAAAATATAGCCTATCCCTGGATGTCATGATGAGATTAGATTGGTGAAAGTTTGGGCAGAATGATATCATTTTCTTTTGCTACCTTTTATTCTCCCCCACTGCACAGGTAGGATGATGCAACAGCCTCTGAATGACAGGGGCTCAAAACTACGGTATAACAACTTTTTTTTCATCGGTCATTGTGCCTGTTTGACGCGCGAGAGAGAGGGAGTGAGAGAGAGAGGGGGAGAGAGAGTGAGATGGCAGAGGAGAGCTGCGCGTAATTACGCACAGTAATATCCCGCGCACTGAATAAGGCCTGGTTTTGAAAAGCGCTAAGCGCTAAATTAACGCCAGGGGGGAAGATAGCGTTAGGTCGGTATTTAAGGCCGAAACGCCCATTCTGGCCTATTCTGGCACTGCGCCACGCCTCTTCGGCGTAAAGCGCATTTCGGGGCCTAAAAACATGATGCTATCTTCCCGAGTCAGGCGCAAAGCACGTTTTTTTGCGTTTAACGCCAGTTTAGCGCCTAAGGCCAGTGGGAAGATAGGGCCCCACATGTCTGAAGGTTACATGTTTGAAGGTTACATGTCTGAAGGTTACATGTCTGAAGGTTACATGTCTGAAGGTTACATGTCTGAAGGTTATATGTTTGAAGGTCACATGTCCCACAATGACAAAACAAGTGAACAGTAGGTAGCAAGTTCACTAGTTTCACAAGTTTACTCACTGGCTTCATCAATTCCGCCATTACAAAAAAAATCCGGGAGGAGAGCACCTCTTTTAAACAGCAAGGGAGGAGACAAGCTAGTAAGAAACTGGAAAGTACTGTATGGACTGTATGGATTGTATGGACTGTATGGATATGCTGCTGGATATTGGTTTATAACATTATGTCTCAATGAAATCTCCACATAGCGCACATTAGTTTCAAGATTGGTATGAGGTCTGATATCGCTTACTGCAGGTTTAATACACACACACAGACACACTTACCGTATACTCTCTCGCAGTGTGTCTCGGCCTTCCGGGTATCCGTACAAACTATCCACAAAGTCCGACACGGCAAAGTCAAAGTCCTCGGCCGTCACCCCGTCCTCGGAATCCACGATGCCTTCCACGAACTTCACGCCCTCGCCCTGATTCACCCCCAGCATCACGTCGTAGTTGAGAAACTCGCCCTGCTCCATCAGGATCTGCGGGTCGTCCGGGATCACATCACCGTCGATGACCGGGGCGAAGGCCGTGTGGTACTTGGCCGGCGTGACCGTTTGCTCCACCAGCTCGCGGTAGCTCCGCCCCTGCAGGCAGGCCACCAGCTGGGTGCTGTCGTCGATGCCGCAGCCCACCCTCTCGCCCAGCTGCCGGGCGTACTTGCTGGGCTGGTAGTTGACGGCCCAACTGGCTAAAGCGCTGCCACTCTGGATGATGGCCCGGTGGAACAGGTCTGAGGCACATGTGAACACGCACATGAATAAAGATATATACTGTATATACATGGCCAGGAAATTAAAGCTTCATCACTGGAGACTTCAAAAGTCCCATTAACCTAAATGCCCTAGCTGTTTTAGCACTGACCTACCTACGTGACATACCCACTTACACCCCTACCTGTCTATCTGACCCCATTTACACCTGGCATTAAAATGTGATCTGTATCCGCATGAGGAAACACGCATGTTAATGCAAGGTGCACGCGTCGTGATGAGAATGTGGTCAGATCTGCCTGACCACATCCGGAGGCAGTCTGGCTCGCACTGTGTTCAGATCTTAGGTAGGTGTCAACCCAGACAATGTGCTCGCAATGTGCTTTTTTAATATATTTTTAATGTCTATCTATGCACATGTAAAGCACTTTGTGACTTTTGTCTGTGAAAAGTGCTGTATAAATAAAATGTACTTACTTACTTACTTACTTAGTTACTTACTTACTTACGGTACTTACTTACTCACTTACTTACTCCAGATGAACGTACAGAGATAGGGAGAAACCAAGACGGTTCACTCACTCGCTACTTCCGCCATCATCGATGGTTCAAAAATAAATAACAAAGAATAAGCAGCAGACCTCTGTGCCCAAAGTGATTTTTTTCTCCTACCAACAAATGTACTTATTAAGGTTTATTTAACATTTTAACAGATAACATTTAATCAGAGGGTATTTATTTATCAGGTCTGCTTGGGGGCAACATTGAACACATCTCCTCATCTTAGCATATCCATTGTGACAGAGTTACACTTCTTCTCTTCTCTTTCACCTGACAGCTATATGAGATCTGATCTCATTGAGGATAACGAGAACGCATTTAAATACCAGGTGTAAACAATGTCGGTGGCCCGTATGCATGGTGCTAAAGTACAAAATATTATGGCATGGACTGCATTTATTGAAGCCATGCGCGGAGGAGACCATGGACATCACCGCGATAGCTAGGTTGCATTGATCTCTTCTTTACTTTGTGGTAGGGACTGCTCGCTTGTTAATTCTGCCTATGTCAATATGATCTGTTCAGAATCAGTTCTGTGATGATTGAGTTTTGTACATGCTGACAAACACATATAATACTGCAAACTGATATCTTTGTGGGTTTGTGGGTAGGGATGGGAATCGAGAACCGGTTCTTGTTGAGAACCGGGTCCCAGTGGATCAATTCCTTGGAATCGTTAGCCAAAATCCTTAACAATTCCACTATCGATTCCATGCGCGATGACATCACACGCTGCGACACGCACGCAACGCAGCCTTGTTTTGTTTAGACCGCAGCCACCGGTCTAGCCACCGTCTAGGCAGAAACAAAACGATGACCACAGTGCCACTTGCAATGCTTGCAAAACCTCTATTTCGTCAAAGGGGGGAAATACTAGCAATATGCAGAAACATTTGTCCACACAGCATGCAATAATTTTGGAGGAATGTCACGTTTCTGATGTGCTACGGAGTGACGATAACGTGGCTAACAGCAGCGCGGCTAACGTTAGCGCTCCTCCAGACCCTGGCTATTGTGTGTTTATTGTTTGTGCCATTTGTTTCATTGCGTAAACCAGATTTCACCAATACTCCATTTCCATCCATTTAACACTTTCAGTGCCACGGCCCTTGGGCAAAAGGTTGCTTGCTGTGCCACATAGGCCGCAATGCATTTTAAAACAGTCATATAATTTTTTTAATAATTACTATGTAAACACTGAACACGCACAAATAACGATGAGACTCTCTTCTATCACCTGCAAAAAAAAGTTTATTGATCCCATTTTCCGTTCTTTAGTTATGAGCCGGAGAAGATAGCTTGATTGAAGCAAAAACATCCCTTTTTTTCTACGAGCTGAGATAATGAGCCTTTTGTGAAATTAAACATTTCAAGCACATCACTGACTCTGAAGCTAATTTTCTGATGTCTGGGTCTGTCTGGGTGAAGTGTATGCTGCTCTGCGTGCTCCCCCCCCCCCCCCCCCCTCAACTGCACACGCCTCCTGGGTGTGTCTTATGTGTCTGGTGGCTCTCAGTCTCTGCTGAGTTTGCTGCGCACACACAGTGAATGGTGCGCGACATTCAGCTTTTTGGTTCCGCGTGTGTTTGTCACGGGCTGGCATGCTTCCAGTTCGGAATAATAAGGCTGATTATGTGAATGTGCTGTTTGCAGTGTACATGGAGGTGCTCAGTTGTGACAGCGGATGCTGCTGCTGGGGGCACAGCTGGCGTTGTGCTCGTTTATGGAGGCACGTCGATGCATACGGACGGATGCGATGCGATTTCCTCATTTTCCCCAGTGACTATTTCTGTGTGTTTGGCTCCTTTTTCTCTGATCAGGAGAGTGCTGTCGCCACCTAATGGGTTTGTAAAATAGGTTATCGACCTCCAATAGCTACAATATTGTTAGAGGCGACGTAAGAAGCTTAGATCGACACCCCCCCGTCAAAAAAACAATTTGGAGGTACTGACGCCATTTGGCGTCGCTGGCACTGTACGGTAAATTTCTAATGACGCCATATGGCGTCGCTGGCACTGAATGTGTTAATTTAGAGGATGATGACGTTCAGAGTCAGACTGGTTCAGAGGCTGGTAGTCGCTCTGGGTCAGAGGCTGCAGCGAGTACTTCTTGTGCTGCGCACTTCTAGCCCCTCCATTCACCCAGGCAGGGAAGAGTAAAATGACCGAGGCGAGGGTAAACGAATGTCACCGAGCAGTGACTAGTTTGTCTGACATGCCAGCTAAAGTAAAATGTCAAAGTTGCATGTTGTCATTCTAACCACTAGTTCTGTTTCATTCATTCCCACTATATATTTTCTATAGGGAGATGACAAAGATGCTCAACCCAAAATACAAACCCCCAAACAAAGCCAGTTTAACAGACACAGTGATCCCTGCTTGGTATGGGATTGAAAAGAGTAATCTGATCTCAGAGCTGAATAAGAATACATAATTATAATGATAATAATATAAAAGAAAATTAATGTTAATAAACCCGTTTGTACTCTTTTTTTTTTTTCCTTGCCCAATGAGAATCGATAAGAGAATCGATAAGGAATCGGATCGATAAGCAGAATCGAAAATGGAATCGGAATCGCTAAAATCTTATCAATTCCCATCCCTATTTGTGGGTGAGGGTGTCCCGTGGGGAGGGGGGATATGTACTGAATAAATATATATATATGTGTATGTAGGCTATATTATGTTTTTTGAAGATGTTTGTGGTTTTTGTATTTTTCTTTCTTTGTTATGTTAGAAAATCTAAATCAATAAAGAAAATTATTTAAAAACAAAATCCAGGTGTAAATGCAAAGGCAAGATTGGATCGTTTATTATCCGGATGACGTGTCCGGCAGATACAGATCCCATTTGAATACCAGGTGTAAATGGGGTCTCTGTCTGTCTGTCTGTCTGTCTGTCTGTCTGTCTGTCTGTCTATCTGTCCTTGGATGTGTAGCAATACAACAGGTTACAATTTGAATTCCCAGGGTGTTAAAGTGCAAAAGCTCTTCCACATCGCTGCAACATAAAACAGTGTCTAAGTGTTTTGAGTTCATGGCCTTGTCTTACCCTCAGAGTAGTGAGACAGGGTGAGCAGGCTGACACAGGAGGCTCCGGCCCCCGAGCCGAACACAGTCACTCTGTCTGGGTCTCCACCGAACGCCCCCACGTTGTCCTTCACCCAGCGCAGAGCCTGGATCTGATCCAGCAGCCCATAGTTCCCTTTGGCCGCCTGGTCACCAGTACTCAGAAACCCTACAGGACGAGAGAGACACGTGTTGTTACGTGTGTACGAGTATCAAGCACAAACCTTTTGGACCATGGCGCCACTATCCCCCCCAACACCACCCATGTCCACCTAGCCACTAATCCTACCCACCCCTCAAATCCAAACTATCTACCACCTTCCTATCCCTAGCTATGCCCACTAAACGTCCATGACTGACTGACTGACTGACTGACTGACTGACTGACTGAGTGACTTTTACATCTTATGAACCGGGGCTGTGGTAAAAGAGAAAGGGGGGGAGGCAGGGGGGATTCACAGTTAATGACTGAAAACCCATTTAAAAATATTTGTGGGTCGATCGATTTGAATAGGTTTCCTATGAGGTGATTTTTTTAAGGGTTTCATCACACAAGAGCACTATATGCCTGCATACAGGCACACACAGGGAGGTGATTTGGCAAGAGATGCGCAGATGCCCCCCTGCTGTTAACATCAAATATGCACACACACACACACACACACACACACACACACACACACACACACACACTTACAGTAGACATGCACACACACACGCACACACACACACACACACACACACACACACCTCTTGTATAGATTTTAGGAGAAAATTACTGGGAAATTGTTTAGCCTCTCGTTAAATTGCATCAAATCAACCACTGTGCAGCATGCACACATTCCTGTGAGCAAACGTGGGCTTACACACACACACACACACTTAGACATGCACACACACACGCGCACACACACACACACACACACACACACACTTAGACATGCACACACGCACACGCACACACACACACACACTTACTGTAGACATGCACGCACGCACACACACACACACACACACACACACTTAGACATGCACACACGCACAGATACACACACACGACATGCACACAAGCACACACACACACTTAGACATGCACGCACGCATGCACGCACACGCACACACACACACACTTAGACACACACACACACACACACACACACACACACACACACACACACACACACACACACACACACAGCAGCCATCCCTTAGGCCCTTTACTGCGGAGGTTGTTAAGAAACACAAAGAATCCTACAGTAATAATGGCTCCTTCCCCTATATCTCATTACTGCAGGAGCTCAAACTGCTCCTGAACACATAATGAGCGAGAAATGCAACATTGTTCAAATGATACGTTCAATCAATTGCGTGCGTTTTGGGTATTTTCTCTCATGCAAAAATAGCATATCATCGGCAAATTAAACCGCAATGAGAATTTCAGCGTGCCATCATGTGTATGTTCTATTTTCGGAGGAAGCTTTGGGCCGGCGTTTCGATTTATTTCTGTTTTTTTTACAAGAAACCTGCTCTGTTCCCAAATGCTAGCAAGGTTGAATTATACTGTACATAGTCTAATACTGTTTTCCAAATGTGTGGGCTCACCTCGCACAGCCACCTCATTTTTGAGGATGATGATAATGAGGAGGAGGAGGAGGATGAAGATGCTGCCACTCTTGATGATGGATGATGGTGAGGATGATGAAGATGGTGGCGATGGTCATAGTGGAGGTAGTGTAAAGAGAGGATGGAGAGGAAGAGGAAAAGAAGGATGCAGGATTGGGTTTGTGTTGCTCAGTGTAGTCAGCATATGCTTACAGTTCTAGAAGTGGGCTTCATGCACACAGCCAGAATGAAATGGATTTTAGTTTCACCCATGGGATGTACATACATATATGCCATATTGAATTAGTAAAAAAAAAAAAAGTCTTTGGCAGAAAGCCTGTAAAAATGGTAAAAGAGAGCTCGGATATGAACTCAAATCAATATTTTTTGAGTAGACCATTTTAACTTTATGACATGCATTTCACTTTTGGCCACTCCACTCTAGTGATGCCACTCCCGTACATCAACATGAATGCCAATTTTCTGCTGTGTGTAATTATCTACTAAAGGAGCAGACAAGTGGCCTTCCTATAGGGGAAAACATGCTATTGTGTGCACACGATATAGAGAGCCAAAGTGAAACGTCACTTCCTGCTTTCTCCCTGTACCAGCGCTGCGAAAAATATGAATGGCGGTGAACGGAGAATTACTTTTTTGATCCCGTTTGAATTGTGCCACGGGGTGCCAACGCTAATTTTGTCAATTTAAAACATAACTTTGCATGTCAAGAAATTCGGAGTTTGTCGCCAAACTGTTGCACTAGAAGTTATAAATCAGAAAGACTACATACACTGTCGCCTAAGTGACGTCACTTTCTCTACCGGCAAAGCTGAAGACCGGCAACATGCCACGAGCTTCCACGAGCGATGTAGTTTTTATACGAAACTAACCCCTACGTTTCAGTTTGGCGACAAAATTAGCGTTGGCACCCCAACGGGATCAAAAAAGTTACCTTATTCTCTGTCCACCGCCATTCATATTTTTCACAGCGCTGGTACAGCGAGAAAGCAGGAAGTAACGTTTTGTGGGCACAAAATAATTAGAGTGAGGGCATGAATAAGACAAACCGAGGGAACGATATACATCTTGTGCATCTGACTTCATGAGTGCACGCAATACCATCTTGTGCCCTCACTCAGGAGCGTGTTTAGGTGGTGGACAGGGGGCGTGTCTAGGGGGCGTGTCTAGGGGGCGTGTCTAGGGAGTGGACAGCAGTGGCCTGATTGGCAACCCCAGGTGCCATCTCAACATCCTGAGGGTGCCAGCATCCATGACTGTCTTTCAGAGGTTGTAGTGGGCTAGAGTGAAGATACTGGTATCATATGAAACTAGAAGACATACGACATCCAATGGTGCCAACCATGTCATGCTACTTTGTCGAGAAGGAGGCTAAATAACGCTCTAAATTTCTGCAACATTTTGGAGAGGGAAAAATTGGCATGGTCATTTTCAAAAAGGTCCCTTGACCTCTCACCTCACCACATCTGAATGAGAATGGCTTCTATGGGTACCCACGAGTCTCCCTTTTACAGATAAGGTAGCATTTTTCACAGTCTTGGCCGTTTTGAATTTTCGATTTTGTAATTAGGTTTGAAATGACTGTGGAATATTTACGATTAAATATTTGAATTAAAAAAGTAATCCGAACCAATAAAACAAAGCAATGGGATTTACAGACATCTCCCCTTTATGCTAACCCCATGCAGTTTTTGGCACAAACAAAACATACCGTTTTGGCAGTATAAATGTGGTATTTTCCTATTCTTTTGGAATATTTCTGCATACTGGAGTCCCTAAACAGTCTTGGAATTGCATAAATTGGGTATGAGTGGAAAGCTGAGAATCTTGTGGATTCAATGAGCCCAATTATATTCATGTATAATTATGTTAGTCTCCATAGAAGCCATTTCATGTTAGAGGCGGGATTATCATCCCTAATCTCCATAATCTGATCTAATAGCCAGACACAAAGTCTAAATGCCAGCTTGGTCAAAGACATTCCAGACTTAAAAACACACAGTGGGATCCGTCTGTTCCTTGTTCAGAGAGCAATGGAAACGATGTGAGTCATAGAGGTGAAAAGGATCGGATTTGAGCTGATGCTGATGCTGATGCTGATGCTGTCAGTGGAAAAAGAGAGACACCCTCTCTAAAGAGAGATAAACATGTTCTCACAAAGTCGCTCCGGGTGAAAACATCTCACTAATGATTTTCACATTGAAGGATGAAACCATCCAGATGGTGAATATCAATTTGCTCCTGAATATGAAATGTTACTTGATGAAAAGAAAAACACAAACGTTTACAATTATGACGCGGCCGTGTGTAAAGCTCATATCCACAAAGACTTTTCTATGCAATAATGAGTGCATTTGACAGTGACACTAATTTACAGCGGTTTTCCTCACTAAAGAAAGTGTCACTGAATGAAAGAAAAAATAAATAACCCACAGCAGGTCAAAATATATAAAGAATATGAATAATATTATTATATTATTATTATATTTTTACATTACATTAGTGTGTGATGGTGAAGATTCAATGTCTTTTGCAGGTCAAGTTGACTCAAACGTGCTCTCAAAAGCTCATCAATATCCAACTAGAGTTTATGGCCTCTGTTTATTTACTGATGATTTCGTACTGATTTTTTGCCCGGCACTATCGACCTCATGATTGACCACTGAAACTGCAAATACATCTCCATAGGCTTCACCTCAGCCCTAACCACAACCACCTCCTCTTGATGTTCTTATTAGTTCCCTCAGCATCTAACATGAGATCATCTATTCTTTTACAGGTTTTGTTTTTGATTGATTGATTGATTGATTGATTGATTGATTGATTGATTGATTGATTGATTTGTGTTCATTGTTTGTTTGTTTTTAGCTGCGAGCAGCAGCTTTATAATTCACTCTGTCTCACCCCACCACCGCCACCTTTTAGCCAATTGACGTGAACACAAAAACACCTTCAGTGAAGGGGCGCGCGTGTGTGTGTGTGTGTGTGTGTGTGTGTGTGTGTGTGTGTGTGTACACCTTCACTGAAGGGTCAACTGGCTAAAGGGGGCGGTGGTGGGGCACATTTTGAAATGCAGGGTGGCAGAGGCATGGGTGGGTGGGCACAGACACACACACACACACATACACACACACAGAGGCAGAGGTGGGTGGGCACAGACACACACACACACACACACACACACACACACAGAGGCAGAGGTGGGTGGGCACAGACACACACACACACACACACACACAGAGGCAGAGGTGGGTGGGCACAGACACACACACACACACACACACACACACAGAGGCAGAGGTGGGTGGGCACAGACACACACACACACACACACACACACACACACACACACACACACACACACACACAGAGGCAGAGTGGGTGGGCTGCCCCTGCCACCCTGCATTTCAGAAATGTGCACATGTGGTCGCAGTTGTTGTGAATTCAGGCTTGTTTGTGGTCTCACTGTGTTTCTACAGTGATATGAGAATGTTGACTTATTCTCCAATTCTGTCATTGACCCAAAGTGCAGCTGTGATGTTAAGAACTGTGATGTTAAGAACTGTGATGTTAAGAACTGTGGACACTGCATTTCTATTCAGTGTCCCTTCATTAGTGATTGTCCTTTAGCTACAGTAGCACACAGTGATGATGTCAGTATAGCCAGCGCTCTTTGACCCTGCTGTATCTGAAAGGGTAGAGCACGGTGTTGAAACACAGCTCCAGCCATTTTCAACCTAAACCCTATTTTCACATCTTTTTCTGATCCAAATCTCATCAGTTGCTTCAGTATATGGCTACTGGCTACATGGCTACTACATCTTCCTGGGTGCGTGGCTCTCCGATACAGCCCTACATGGCCAGTGGACTCTCCAAAAATCATCCCCAAAAGCACCCAAAGCTTGGCCTTTTTCAACACATCAATTGCTTGCTTACATCTTGCTATTAGCCAGATGTAAGTGTCTCCACAGTGAAGCAATTGATGAGATGTTGGCCAGAATCAATCGGTATGATGAAAATGATGGAGAAAATGGCCAGAAAATGGCAGATTTATGACCATTTTCTGGCCGAGTTATGCTTCAACAGGGTCAGAGGTTCCATTCTCTTTGTAGGTCAATCACACTGACATCTCCTGCATAGCACACTGGCTCCAATCTGCCACTACCACTGCAAGGGTAATGTAATGTAATGTAATGATGTAATGTAATGTAATGTAATGTAAGGGATAGGGCGGCACCTATCCTAAAAGCATGCGCTTATATCATGGTACCATAAAGTACAGTGTTTCCCCTACCATTCTACAGGCCCGCCAGGCCAGAAAAAAAAATATATATTATTATTAAATATATATATATATATACTGTATATAAAATGTTTTTTTTTTCTCCCCCCTGCTCTCCCCCAAATTTACTGGTGTTGACAGTGTTGACAGTAATAGAAGATGCCAAATAATTAAAAAGAATAAGCATTTTGCTTTTAGGAGCATCGTGCCAGCGCTGTTCCAAAACGTGTCAACGTGTGTCGTTGCCTGGGGAAACGCACATCCCATAATACAACTGTTTGCATCGCATCCCATAATAGTATGATGATACTTGGGATGCCATTGCAAACATAGATGCAAACAGGTTAGCTAAAGGTTTAGCGTCGCCAGCGAGGGCCCCCACTGTTGCGGTCGGGGGACGTTTCGAAATCCCTCCAGGCCTGAAAAATGTTCTAGGGGAAACACTGAAGTGGTTGTGTCCACCAGGTTATATGCCACATGATGTAGCCTATATATATTTGAGTTTACCCAGTACTCCAAGGCGGTAGTTGATGGTTATGACAATGACGTTGCCATAGCTTGCCAGCACGCTGCCATCCATCATGTTCCCGGTGCCTTCTGTGTACGAGCCACCGTGGACATAGACCATCACCGGACGCTGCCCCCCCTCCTCATGGATGTCTGGGGGAGAGGGGGGGGGGGGGGCATAAGAATGGTAAGAATTAGAATTAGGTAGGTAGACACATGATTGATAGATAGATAGATAGATAGACAGACAGACAGACAGACAGACAGACAGACAGACAGACAGACAGAGATAGATAGATAGATAGATAGATAGATAGATAGATAGATAGATAGATAGATAGATAGATAGATAGAAAGATAGACAGACAGACAGACAGACAGACAGACAGACAGACAGACAGACAGACAGACAGACAGACAGATAGGTGTAGATAATAGGGGTGCTCCAAAAAATCGATTCTTGAAAGGATAGTGATTCTTAATGCCACGATTCCTGGATCGATTCCCAAGAATCGATTCTTCTTCGTATTGTTTTTTTTTTTTTTTTTTACAGTGCACCTGAACGCAACATGCAAGATACCCTGAATAAGTGTCCAAATGTTCATGTCATTCTGGCCAATACTCCACTTCTGTTATAACATTTCAGTCTGGAATATGGAATATCTTTCAATAATCATTATGACTAAAAGGCTAAAAGTAATCTCATGTGTAAGAAATGACTGTTCTACATTGAAGTAGACATTTAAATAATGAACTTGTTGGTTTTGGATTTGTTTTTTAGCTTCAAGAGTGCATTTTTGTTCGTGTGACCCTCAACACAGGCTTTGAGAATCCCGTGCCACTTCCTGATACTTACGCTTAAATTAACCCACTCATATTCTGGTTTATTTCAAGAAAAACATTTTGGCTAGTGGAAATTCGAATTGGCTGGTTACTTTAAAATCTAGCAGCCATATTGGCAGGTGGTCAAAAAAGTTAATTTCAAGCCCTGCAGGGAGAGCAGGTGGTGATATAGGAGTGAGTGAGAAAAGGATCAAATATTGGTGTTTAAGACTGAATGATGACATCACAACTGTTAATTTAAAATGAGTTATTCCTCTAAACCTGACTTCAAATGCCCCAAATCTTTTCGCGCCGGCACCGTTCGGCCCCCAACCCTCAGCAAAATCTGGCCCTCTGGTAGCGAGGACATTTTTTTGTGGTCCTCTCTATCATCAAAGTTCCTGGGTTACGGCATGACAATATTTGTTTGGCCCCCGGCAACAATCTGGGTTTCTCATGTGGCCCCCCATGAAAAATAATTGCCCACCCCTGGGCTAGCCGCTGGCAATCTTCAGAAAGACTGTTGACTATCTGGCTATCGTTATGCGTGCTGTCTGGTAGACCATTTATAAGTTAGCAGCCATGTGAATATGCGGCTATGGTTTCAACAATCTTTGCTTCATTTATCAAACTAATAGCAGCTAACATTAGCTGGATATACTCAACACCACCCAGTGTGTCTAACGTTTAGTAGTCTTTGGTCAGTGATTTTCACTGGATGCATGCAGGGCACTTTTATCTAACCTGATGCAGGTGTTTACTTTATTCAGAACACTGTCAGTGTCTGCCCACTGTCATCAACCTGCCTTACGATGTTACACTGTGGGATACGTCCACCACATCAGCATTATGATCATATATAATAAACTGTGTATAGCACCTTTCTTAACAAGGTTACAAAGTGCTTGTACACCAGAATAACACACCAAAGACCAAATGTATAATAAGGCAAACAAACAAGTATAAACAAGCACAGAAGAATTAAAAAGGAAAGGTCAAATCACACATGAGAGATACAACTACATAATTGAGAATCGATTCTAGATTCTGGAATCGAGAATCGTTGGAATCGAGAATGGATTCTGGAATCAGATCGTGACCCCAGGAATCGGAATCGGATCGGATCGTGGCTTAGCCGGATCGGAGCACCCCTAGTAGATAGATTCTCATACTGAATTTGTTTCATCATTACATCCTGGTTTCATAGTATAATCGACTCTTTGTTTAAGGTGTGTGTGTAACGCGTGGGTGTGTGTTTGTGTGCAAATATCCACCCACTTTCCTCCTTGCTCCATTCTCAGTCTGTCAGTGTACACGGTGTGTGTGCATGAATGTATGTATGTACTGTAGGTATGTGACATGTGTGTGTATGTGTATGCGCCTGACTGACTGACTGACTGACGGGTTGTTTGTATGTATGTCCCATCACCTCCCCCTAGTGGCCTGGTGCAAACAGTCTGTGCCTGCACCAGTGTGTGTCTGCCCCCCACCTCCATTCCTCTGATGGCAGATATACAGATTGAGGTTGTGGGAGTGTTTGTGCAGCGCCAAATGCATGTGTATCAACCACTATATATGCATGACCGAGCCTGCATCAGGCTGTGGCAGGTGGCTGTGTGTGGCTGGTTGTCTTGCTCACCTTCCTCGGTGGGCACGTAGATATTGAGGTAGAGACAGTCCTCGCTCTGGTGCGTGAGGTACGTCGCCGCTATGTCCAGGTTGGCCGTGAGCCAAGAGGGCATCATGTCGCCCAGCATGCTCCTCTCGTCCAGCGACTGCGGGCACACGGGGGCGAACTGCGTCACGTTCCGTATGCCCGGCCAGGGCAGAGGCGGCTCGGGGGCCTGGAAGCGCCGGTCCCCCGTGGGCGGTCTGGCGTAGGGCACCCCCAGGTACTGGATGACGGGCCCCAGGATGTCGGAGGGCAGCGGGGTCAGGACGCCGCGGATGCGCCCCTGCACGGTGGAGATGACCGGCACACTCTGCTGCTGCTGCGCCGACGAGGAGGCCGGAGAGAGGGAGAGGCAGAGCAGGAGGAAGCCCAGGCAGGGGGGCGAGAGCGGGGGAGGAGAGAGCGGGGGAGGGGAGGGGCTTCTTCTGCTCCTCAGCACAGACATGACGCTCTGTTACGTATGGGTGTGTTGACCCTTCAGAGGTATCCAACACTCACACACTTATGCTGCTCAGCTTGGCCCATAGCATGCACACAGCACACAGTCCTGGCCCGTGTAAACAACCTTGCCCTCCTTGTGTGTGTGTGTGTGTGTGTGTGTGTGTGTACGGCTTGGTGTGTGTGTGTGTGTGTGTGTGTGTGTGAGTCAGTGATTTTGTGCCTCTGACTGTGATGACTCAGTCAGCGACTCCCTTGAGTCTGTGTGTGTGTGTGTGTGTGCGTGTGCGTGTGCGTGTGCGTGTGTGTGTGTGTGTGTGTGTCTCTCCCTCGTTATGTAAACAGTAGCATCACTGTTCCTCTGTCACTCTCTTCTTCCGGTCGCCCCCAAAACAAGCCCAAACTGCCTCCTGGAAAAGAGAGAGAGAGAGAGAGAGAGAGAGAGAGAGATAGAGAGAGATAGAGAGAGAGAGAGATGGAAAGACAGAAGGGGAGAGGGAGATTTAATTCAACTTATTATAATAATCACATTGTAAAATAAACAAAAAGTCACTGGATTTATTTGCCTTTCAAACAAGCACACGCACATCGCACATTCAATCCACCCACGCACTCACACACACACACACACGCTCGCACACACACATGCACACACACACACACACACACACACACAGAGGGCA
>NC_139629.1:654917-752417 GCF_964638095.1 Poromitra crassiceps | reverse complement strand
TTTTTGCGTGTTCGGTGTTTACATACAGTAATATCACACAATATTCTGTGGGCCTCGAGAAATCACTGAAAAAAGCTCTGAAACTCTGGCACTGGGAGCGTCCGTTCTCCAAAAGTGGCTGACACTCAATGAGTTAAAAGCAGCGGGCTAAACAACTGCCAGATGAAGGAGCTAGCTTGAGTCACAGCGTGGAGATGTGCTTTAGCATCGTGAGGTGCGTGAGGTGGCTGAGTCATGCAACTATGCTCACACGCTTTTACAAACTGACGGAAGAAGAAAAACAATTCCTATAGGGATGAATAAAGAAGCTGTTGTGGAAGTCAGTGACAGCAAGTGGGTGTGTGATTTGGCCTTCATGGCGGGCAATGCCAAGTAGCTCTCAGAGCTGAACGTCAAGCTCCATGGCCCCAGCCAGCTTCTCAGCTCTCTGCTTTCAAATGTGAAATCATTTGAAGCCAAATTAAAGCTGTGGCAAGTGAGTGGAAAGGGGAACACTGTGCATTTTCCTACTCTGCAGAACAAACGCCTGCTATGACATCTGAATATGCTGGGGAGCGTGCAAAACTCCTTCAGGCAAGAGCTTTCAGGACAGGAAAAGTAAACAAAAGGAACTGAACATATTTGCTATGCCGTTTCATGTGGAGCCAGCTGATGTGCCTGACAACCTACAACGCAAAATCACTGAGCTGCAAAGCAACGACGAGCTTAAAGCTATGTAGAACAACCTTGCTCTGCTCGAGTTCTACAAACTGTGTGTACAGTACAGTATAGGAGTCATGCACTGAAGTTTGCGTCTCTTTTTGGGTCAACCTACCACTGTGAGCAGTTCCTCTAAACGGACTCTTGAAAAGCCTTGGTTTCCGCTCAAACCTGGAAAACCAGCTGTGAATAGCATCATCGTCATTACCGTCCATTTGAGATCAGATACCTCACCAAGAGAAGCAGGTCCAGCCATCACATTAGTGTGCTATAAGTGTTCAATAATTTAGTATGGTCCTCAAAGGATAATTATTATTATTATTATTATTATGGTTGTTGTTTTTGGATTTATATAGCGCCTTTCTAGATACCCTATCGGGGGGAGGGTATCGGGGGAGGGTGTCTAAACTCAACCCCCACTGATGCATAGCACCCACCTGGGCGATGCACGGCACTCAGTTTGCACCAGAACGCTCACCACACATCAGCTATCAAGGTGGAGAGTTGAGGACTGAATGTGCCAATTAAGTAACGAGGGATGATTATAAGTGGCCATGATTGAAGGAAGGCCTGTGTGGGAATTTAGCCAGGGCACCGGGGTTACACCCCCCAGGGCACCGGGGTTACACCCCCCAGCGCACCAGGGTTACACCCCCCAGGGCACCGGGGTTACACCCCCCAGGGCACCTGGGTTACACCCCTACTTTTGTGAAGAGTGCCGATCTTTACTGACCACAGAGAGTCAGAGATTATTCATGAGACCAGAGGGAAGAGCACCTCCTACTGGTCGTCCAACACCACCTCGAGCACCAAGGAGTATCCACAGCCAGACCTGCTTAGCTACTCCAGGAAAGCCAGTACAGTAATGTAATGTAATGCAGGAGCCAGTGGTGCATGACAGGAAAGCCCCGGTATGAGTATGTAAGGCTGCGCTCACACTCACACAGGGTTAATCGCTCAGAGATGCAGCTTGGGGCAACAAGACCTTGACAAGCCTTCAACGTTATAAGGTGGGTAAATGAGGCGTTACCGTAATCAAAGCACAGAGGATTCTCTCTGTTTCACAGAATGAGGATCAATATCAACTTGGAATTATTCCTTAGCTGGAGAAATGACTGAACTAGCGTTTTGGAATGTTGTGAAGGTTTTAAGCTGAGATTAAACAAAGATGAAACCTAAAGTTTTAGATACTATATAATATTATCTGTTAAAGATACCACTAAATTTGACTTTAAATGCATTCATTGGGTAGTAACAAGATAATAAAAAAAGAAATACTCAAGCTGATGTCATCATTCTTAGGTGCCGAGTTGAGATTAAATCAAAGCATACCCACACACTACTCTCCATCAATACATAGAATTGCATAATAGTGTTTCAGCACAATACTGGGTTTTCATCAGGTCTCACGGTATATATATAACAACACTTCCGTTTTATTCCGAGTTTACCTGTTCTGAGATATCCAGTTTGGAACATACGCCAAACAGTGATGTACAGACAACCTACTTATTTAGTTCTTGGGTTTTACTGACAGATATAGCAGACTAGCATCAGCATGGCAGCGGTGGCTAAATGGTAGGTGGCTAAATGGTAGGACATAGTGAGAATAGAATTGTGTCTATAGCCCTGAGGTACAGGGACCTAAAGGGACCTAAAGAGGTACACCATGGACCTAAAGAGGTGGAGGAAATGCATTCAGCAATAGAAAGACATTTTGCTTGTATTCGATAGGTAAGATGAGAGTCACTCCACGCCGACGTTACCACTTTAACACTGTCAAAAAGTTGTCCAAGTCGAGGTACTTTTGTTTAATCACATCACACATTGCATTTGTTTGTCCACCCAGTCATCTTATTTATTATACACATTCTCTCTGTTTGTCCCAACTCTCTCTCAGTTCAACCAAAGTTCCCCCAACTCCTCCTTTCTCTTCAAATATTCATTGATCTCTTAACCACTTATTTCTGTCTCTCTCACACACACACCCGCTATCCTTTGGCTTAACTCTTTCATACATCCAACAACCACCGTCATAAATAACCACAAATCTTTGACACACTAGTAAGGATGTTGTACTGACATACCATCACCACTCTACATATGTATATATTAGGGCTGTCAGCGTTAACGCGTTAATCGCGATGACCATAACGCGTTTTTTTTAAATCGCGTTAATCGCATGCCGCTATTTTGTCCCTTCGTCGCACCCGTACTTGTAGTCAAGCCGGTCGCAGCGGCTTCCTGTCTCCTGCCTGCGGAGGCATGGAAGAGAAAGACAGCAATGCGCTTCTAAATGGCTCGTTTTACTTAAAAAAAACTTCCAAATGGCACAGTGGAAAAGTCAACAGTAGTTTGCACCTTGTGTAAAACGGAATTAAAATATCACCGAAGAACATCGAGTTTGAGCTATCACCTATAAAGCTAAGCATACCGCAGCAGCTAGCTAGCGGCCAGCTAGCAAGCACGAGACTCATCACTCATTCTTCCTTCAGAGTCTCGGATGCGCGGGTCCTCTAACCACTGGGAGGTCGGCTCCAATGGCTTCACGCAATATACACGTTATCAATATACAGTTTCCAATACCGAGCCATTATTCACATGGACGTGCCAAAGTTTTTAGCTCAGACACAGCCTTCTTCGGCTGTGTCATTTTGGGTTTCGACTGCTCCACAGCGCCGCCGCCGGAAGTATCGGTTCTGGAGCGTATACTGCACTGTTTACAATTGTGCATTTATTTTTTATTCAAGATATATTTTGTAGACATTGTTACCTCCTGTCTACATTGCACTTCTATTGAATTGAAAATAAATCTAAAATTCAAGATCACAAAGTACATTTATTTGACACACTGGTAAGAATTATTAATATCTAATTAAAAATGCTTTGAAATGCAAAATAATGGCATTTTAAACATGCGATACAAAGATGCGATTAATTGCGATTACCTATAGTTAATCGCAAGATTAATCATGATTAAGAAATTAATCGTTTGACAGCCCTATATATATATATATATATATATATACATATATATATATATACATATATATATATATATACATATATATATATATATATGTGTGTGTGTGTGTGTGTGTGTGTGTGTGTGTGTGTGTGTGTGTGTGTGTGTGTGTGTGTGTGTGTGTGTGTATATATATTAGGGCTGTCATATACAGTATATATATATACCGGTATGTATATATACAGTATATATATATATATATATATATATATATATATATATATATATATATATATATATACTGTATATGACAGCCCTAATATATATACACACACACACACACACACACACACACACACACACACACCCCATGGCTGCAGCTACTCAATGAGTCCATTCTTACACATTAATTAACTTTTTATTGACACTAATTATATAGAAACTGTATTGTGTTAATTACTGTTCACCTTGTTAGATTGCAAGGAGGAAAATACCAGCTACTATAGAATTCATTCCTTTTATAATAATGTAAAAAACACTGGTACGATGGCTGATGTTTGATTATGAAGTTATTATCATCCTTGCAGCAAAATCATAAAAAACAGCTATGTTTGTGGTGCTGTATTCCCAATAGAGCCTAATCAAAACTGTGCAACAGGGGAAAGCAGAAAATGCTGGAAGTAGCGAGCAGGAAATGATGCTGTGTGAAAAATAAATGACTGACTGAGCTTTGTGTTTTCCCCTCTGAGCGTCTGATCACTTACACTTGTTGCTTGTCTCCTGAGATCGTTGTTTGAGAACATTTTAATCCTGTTTTGATACAGTGTTGTATTGATATTACAGTCCCACGTCACTCACAAAGCCTAATCTTGCATAGCCCTCTGTACATAAATATGCAAAATAAACACACACACACCCACACACACACAATGCACACATGGAACAATCAGTTATTTTCTAAATAGTGCAACCTAGATTTGTTCTAGTCCTGCTACAGACAACACGTCAGCTCAGAACCTTATTCCATTTTGCCATTCGCAGAGAGTCGGAGTCAGAGTCACTTTATTTGCCATTTACAGTAGGGACTGCATTGGAATTGTGGTGCTAGGAGCTTAAAAACACACATAACAAATCACAGGACAACATATGAAAACATTTAGATACCGTGTAAAAAGAATAAAAGGAATAAAAGGGATAACATTTTAAAAAGATAAAAAGAGACAAGTGCATAATATGTGGATAGAACCGAGTTCTCCAGCTCAAGTTTTAAAGTGCAAGATAATTAAAAGTGCACATGAGTTAAGATAAAGTGCCTATGCATAGAGGCAGCATTGCATGTGCAGTCAGGTATAAGACATCTTATACAAAGGAAAAGCAACAAAAAGTAAGGCATGGTCTACAGCTTGGCGGGTGTAAGATCTAGCGTTTGGAATTAAGGTCATTCAGACTGCGTACCGCACTTGGAAAAAGGCTCTTTGCAAAATGAGTGGTAGAGCATTTTATAGAGCGGTAACGTCTGCCGAGGGGAAGTAGGTTAAAGAGGTTGGCGGCTGGATGACCTGCAGGGTCTCTAACAATGCTAGAAGCACGGGCCAGAAGTCTAGAGCTGTAGAGATCTTCTAATGCAGGCAGATCAGCCCTGCTGCCCTGTGAGCACGGCTCACAACTCTGTTTAGAGATGTTTTCTCCTTCACAGTGAGATTACCAATCACTGTAAAATAATCAAACGGCTGCATGGCTCTTTGCGTTCACAGTGTACCTTCTTGACATGAGGAGGCCTCACTAAGTCAGTCAGCACTATTCCAATTAGATTTCAGTCCACCTGCATTGTGCTGTCTCAGAGCCTCGTTCCTCCTGTCCATCTTCCTGAATGTGGTGCAGCTATGCTTTCATAAAGCCAAAGTATATTTATCGCTCCCTTCATATCAGATGGCTGGATAATCGAATCAAGTCAGATTCATTTATAAAGTGCTTGTGACAAAGTGTTTTACATTAAACAAAGGCAACAACGAAATAAAAGACAACGGGTCATAAAACAACGGCTAATAAAAACAAAACAAGTACATCATAAACTCCAAGAAACGGGATCTGATTTTGTTGCTTGTCTGTGTGCCTGTGTGCACTGGCATGCAGTGGCGTAACGTCATTGCCATGGGCCCCGGTGCAAATATTTGCTCTGGGGCCCTACCTAACAATTATATTGTTATAGAAAATATGGACTCACTCATTATCTTTTTCGTCAGGCAGATTGTTAGCCGTCTATTGTCGATTAGCAGGACCCCCCGAAGGACCCAAGACAGTCGTAAACAAGAGCCATGCGCTATGTGAAGGGATATTCCTCCTCTCTTGCTCCAGCTCCATATATGGTCAATGATGTCACCAGAACCTCACAGGAGACAAGTTGGAAAGAGAACGCGTTCGTATTTTCCCAAACACCGACACCAATCCACTGAATCCAGTAAACTAAATGTAAAGCTAACACCATTCGTTAGCCTAGTAGCTACATGAGGGCAAGTGCTGACTGCATAATACAGCATGGAAGTGTATTTGGAGCGGGACTGCAGCAGAAACCGTAAGTACGTTATGTCTCCCCAAAGCGAGACTCGCTCTTCATGGGCCCTTCACAGCTCTGGGCCCCGGTGCACTGCAGCGCCTGCACCGCCGATCCATATGCCAGTGCTGCTGGCATGCATGTGTGTGAGTCAATAAGAACCAGACAAGCTTCAAGAGGAATGAGCAGTGGTGGGGAAACTGCTTTGAAACTGTAGTTTATCAAAATAGTTACATCACAATGAAAAGTAGTTAAACTACATCTTAAACTACTCTTTAAGAAAAAGTAGGTTGTCAAACTAACACTACTTTCAAAAAGTATAGTTCAACTACATCCAGACTACATCGTGGGAAATGATCCAAATCTGAGTCCGGAGTCTCATGGCGGTACAACTGAACACTGAGTAAAGTGTCGGTGTGTTTGATTTCAGGACTATCCACAACAATGTGTTTTAAGGAGAGGATATTGGGAGAAATCAGAAAAATCCAAATTTCTAGGGAAATTCATAGTATTGATCTCAGGAACAGAGAAAGTGGAAGCAAGCAAGCTCAAAGTCAAAATAGTGATCAACAGTGGAAAAAGGAGCTTCTTGGTTTCTTTTTAGAGAAACATTTAATGCAGAAGTGTTGGTACACAGGTAACCTGCACAGGTTTACAATACAATGTAACTTAATGCAGAAGTGTTGGTACACAGGTAACCTGCACAGGTTTACAATACAATGTAACTTAATGCAGAAGTGTTGGTACACAGGTAACCTGCACAGGTTTACATACAATGTAACTTAATGCAGAAGTGTTGGTACACAGGTCACCTGCACAGGTTTACAATACAATGTAAGTGTTGGTACACAGGTCACCTGCACAGGTTTACAATACAATGTAAGTGTTGGTACACAGGTAACCTGCACAGGTTTACAATACAATGTACAACTTCAGAAAATAGTTGACACGGGCAAGAAAAACGCAACGCGTTTCAACCAAGATCCAGTAGTACTGTAGTCTTCACTAGCCTACTACACTGCTGCTATATTACAAAATACATTTATAAATGACATTCTAAGCTGTGCTCTTAGTTTGTTTTGTTCAGATGAACCAGTAGGCTACGGTAATTATGCAGCCTACTACAGTAGCCTATACGCTTCTACTTAACTATACAGTATGGTTCAGCATGCACACCCTTGAGGTTATTCTGAAGAATATTCTGGACAGTATTTGGCATTGTTCCAATAATAATAAACATATCCGCATAAAGCAAGCATATTCGTCTACTCCCATGTTGATAAGAGTATTAAAAACTTGAAAGATATCGGTTTAAGGTCGATTTAGAACAGATAAAAAATTGTGTCTCAGAATGTTATTAACTCATTGAGTGCCAGCCACTTTTGGAGAACGGACGCTCCCAGTGCCAGAGTTTCAGAGCGTTTTCAGTGATTTCTCGAGGCCCACAGAATATTGTGTGATATTACTATGTAAACACTGAACACGCACAAAGAACGATGAGACTCTATTCTATCATCTGCAAAAAAAAGTTTATTGATCCCATTTTCCGTTCTTTAGTTATGAGCCGGAGAAGATAGCTTGATTCATCCAAAAAGAGCAATTTTTTTCTAGAAGCTGAGATAATTGGCCTTTTGTGAAATTAAACATTTCAAGCACACACTGACTCTGAAGCTAATCTTTTCTAATGTAGTCACACCTCAAAAATAATTTCCTTCAATAAAACAGTTTAGGCCAGGGAATTTTGTTTGGCAGAATAATATTTTTAGCTACAACCAGCAGCGCTGGCCCCTGCGTGCGCTGCTGGTTGCAGCTTCTTGCTGGTCTTGATTTGCTGCTGGTGGGCATCGGATATTCTGGCTTGCGTTTGTCAATCCTGTCCTGCTGCCTGGGTCTGTCTGGGTGTTGCGTGCTGCTCTGCGTACCCCCCCCCCCCCCCCCCCCCCCGCCCCGCCCCGCCCCGCCTCGCCTCAACTGCACACTCCTCCTCCTGTCTGTGGTGGCTCTCTGCTGAGTTTGCTGTGCGCACAGTGAAGGGTGCAGCTTTTTTACAGCGTTCCGCGTGTGTTTGTCACCGGCAACGATGCTTCCAGTTGAGAATAATAACTCCACGGTGTGGATGTGCGGATGTGCTGTCGCAACCGACACAGAGCGGCTCAATTGTGGGAGCAGATTGGCTGCTGCAGGCACAGCTGCAGTAACGTGCTTCAGCATATCGATGCATACGGATGCGATGCGATTTCCGTTTCCATAACGACTTCTTCTTTGTTTTTTCCTTGCCTTTCTGTTATGTGGAGAGCACTGTCGCCACCTAAGGGTTCTGTAAAATAGGTTATAGACCTCCAATAGCTACAATAGTTGTACCAGAGATGTATCAGGGATTGATCCACGTCCCACCGTCAAAAAACGCAATTGACGACAACCGTCGTCATTGGCACTCTACGTCAGTATTTGAATTGACGACAGCTGTCGTCATTGGCATTCAATGAGCACTGATCCTGGGCTAAGCACTGTGAGATACCAGTCACATATGTGGAAACTCTGGTATGACTCTCTTTTATAATGTACTTTTGTTCTTTTATTGTGCCCTTATGTGCTTTTTGTAATTGTGTATGTGTCATCTATGGACCAAGCATCTGCCAATAAAGGTTTGATTGATTGATTGATTGATTGATTGTGCGATTAATTTGCGATTAATCGTGATTAACTATGGACAATCATGCGATTAATCACGATTAAATATTTTAATCGATTGACAGCCCTAGTACCAACACTTCTGCATTACATTTTTCTCTAAAAAGAAACCAAGAAGCTCCTAGTATTGATCTCAGACATCTTGGTGGCACATGGTGATTGTCATTAAATGACAACCGTGAGCACTGAGCTGTGGCATTGTGCCATATTGTATGACAAACACATCATGAGAATACTATGAATATGTCGTTTGTAGTTAATGACCCAAAGTAGAACTACTGAAAAAGCTACTGAGGTGATGAATGTAGTTAAACTACCACCCAACTACTGCCAATTGTTAAACTACTAATTGAACTACGTGTAGGTAACTACTCCCCAACACTGGAAATGAGTGAATGCAGTAAAGCACCGAAAAGCGAATGGCGGATAATGTGGGAGTTAATGGTTTTAGGCTTTGCTCACCAGGAGAAAGAACAAGAAAGAAAGAGAGATGGTGTAGATGGGACATTAAAAACCGTTTGGGAACAGATGTCTGCCAGTGTAAACTGGTGTAAACCTAATTGCCTGAAGAATACAATGAATTATTTGAATTAATTAGACAGGCAAGAGAAGACTTATCCATTCACTCGCCCTCTCCCTCTCTCTCCCCAGTCACATTACATTCCTACACCCACGAATATATTCACCTATAATAGTCAAGGGTCTGCATGCAGAAGTAGAACAAGGTTTTCTCTCTGGGCATGAGAACACTGTGTGTACCCCACATCATCAGAACACTGTGTGCAGTGTGCACCCCACATCATCAGAACACTGTGTGTACCCCACATCATCAGAACACTGTGTGTACCCCACATCATCAGAACAATGTGTGCAGTGTGCACCCCACATCATCAGAACACTGTGTGTACCCCACATCATCAGAACACTGTGTGCAGTGTGCACCCCACATCATCAGAACACTGTGTGTACCCCACATCATCAGAACACTGTGTGTACCCCACATCATCAGAACACTGTGTGCAGTGTGCACCCCACATCATCAGAACACTGTGTGCACCCCACATCATCAGAACACTGTGTGTACCCCACATCATCAGAACACTGTGTGCAGTGTGCACCCCACATCATCAGAACACTGTGTGCACCCCACATCATCAGAACACTGTGTGCACCCCACATCATCAGAACACTGTGTGCAGTGTGCACCCCACATCATCAGAACACTGTGTGTACCCCACATCATCAGAACACTGTGTGCAGTGTGCACCCCACATCATCAGAACACTGTGTGCACCCCACATCATCAGAACACTGTGTGCACCCCACATTATCAGAACACTGTGTGCACCCCACATCATCAGAACACTGTGTGCACCCCACATCATCAGAACACTGTGTACCCCACATCATCAGAACACTGTGTGCACCCCACATCATCAGAACACTGTGTGCACCCCACATCATCAGAACACTGTGTGCACCCCACATCATCAGAACACTGTGTGCACCCCACATCATCAGAACACTGTGTGTACACCACATCATCAGAACACTGTGTACCCCACATCATCAGAACACTGTGTGCACCCCACATCATCAGAACACTGTGTGTACACCACATCATCAGAACACTGTGTGCACCCCACATCATCAGAACACTGTGTGCACCCCACATCATCAGAACACTGTGTGCACCCCACATCATCAGAACACTGTGTGCACCCCACATCATCAGAACACTGTGTGTACCCCACATCATCAGAACACTGTGTGCACCCCACATCATCAGAACACTGTGTGTACACCACATCATCAGAACACTGTGTGTACCCCACATCATCAGAACACTGTGTGTACCCCACATCATCAGAACACTGTGTGCACCCCACATCATCAGAACACTGTGTGCACCCCACATTATCAGAACACTGTGTGCACCCCACATCATCAGAACACTGTGTGCACCCCACATCATCAGAACACTGTGTACCCCACATCATCAGAACACTGTGTGCACCCCACATCATCAGAACACTGTGTGCACCCCACATCATCAGAACACTGTGTGCACCCCACATCATCAGAACACTGTGTGCACCCCACATCATCAGAACACTGTGTGTACACCACATCATCAGAACACTGTGTACCCCACATCATCAGAACACTGTGTGCACCCCACATCATCAGAACACTGTGTGTACACCACATCATCAGAACACTGTGTGTACCCCACATCATCAGAACACTGTGTGTACCCCACATCATCAGAACACTGTGTGCACCCCACATCATCAGAACACTGTGTGCACCCCACATCATCAGAACACTGTGTACCCCACATCATCAGAACACTGTGTGTACCCCACATCATCAGAACACTGTGTGCACCCCACATCATCAGAACACTGTGTGCACCCCACATCATCAGAACACTGTGTGCACCCCACATCATCAGAACACTGTGTGCACCCCACATCATCAGAACACTGTGTGTACCCCACATCATCAGAACACTGTGTGCACCCCACATCATCAGAACACTGTGTGTACACCACATCATCAGAACACTGTGTGTACCCCACATCATCAGAACACTGTGTGTACCCCACATCATCAGAACACTGTGTACCCCACATCATCAGAACACTGTGTGTACACCACTGGCGCCGGAACAAGGGGGACATGGGGACATTTTGTCCCCCTTAAAATTTGGTCCCCCTAAAAAAAAAAAAAAAAAAAATTTTTTTTTTTTTTTTTTTTTTTTTTAATCTGAGGGGGCAACTGCCCCTGACGCTTAGAGCCCACTTTACACTGTTTACACAGCCTGTGATGCTTGTTAAAGCCATGCTCGTTGTGGGATTATTACACCTGAGACAGACAGACCCAGGGATCAAGTTACAGAGAGCCCACTTTACACTGTTTACACAGCCTGTGACACTTGTTAAAGCCGTGATCATTGTGGGATTATTACACCTGAGAGACAGACAGACCTGGACTCTGTCATTGGCTGCTGCTATAATCGTATACGGTTATTGTTATTTTATTTTTGTGTTGAGATGACAAGTTTTGCACTGTGTTTCGAAGTGATAATAATAATAATAATAATAATAATAATAATAATAAGTTCAGTGTTTCTGCCTGTGTTGCTGTCTGTTGTAGTGTAATTATAAAATGACCTAAAGGGAGAGCAGGTCACCAAGTGAGTGAGAAAAGGAAAAATACTGAATAATTACATCACTACAGTATAATCCTAATGTTAATTTAAAATGAGATATTCATCTAAATATGGCTAAAAATCATCCAAACGTCCATAGAAACGTCAATTTTTCGTCGCCGCCCTCATGGGCGCCGATAAAACGGCGCCCAAAAAAAATTTTTTTTTGAAAAAAATAATATATAAAAAAAAAAAAAATTGAAAAAAAAAAAAAAAAAAAAAAAAAATTGTGTCCCCCTTATTGCAAACTCGTTCCGGCGCCACTGGTGTACACCACATCATCAGAACACTGTGTGTACACCACATCATCAGAACACTGTGTACCCCACATCATCAGAACACTGTGTGTACCCCACATCATCAGAACACTGTGTGTACCCCACATCATCCCCATTCTAACCAGCAGACACCAATGTGTTCATGACTGTACACTTCTACCAGTCAAAAGTTTGGAGACACTTTGGAGACGCTTGGAATGAGTTTCTTAGACAAATATCAATATTGAAGTTGATACCTATAAGCATTTCTTTCCAAAGCCTTCACCATAAAGCAAAGCATGACTACTTTACAGAATCCAAAATATAAGATCATTTGGATTTGTTTGATCACCTTGGTCACTGCATCATTTAATTTGTTTTATTTCATAGTTGTAAAGTCTTTGCTATTATTCGAAACTAAAAAAAAAGTTGACTGGCCCATTTACATAGTGTACCCGCAAAAGCCTTTTTCTTTTTCACAAGGTACAACAGCATTATTTCGAAACCCACATAGGTTACGCCAAAACCACGCCCTGTGTGCCCGCCTACGCAGCAGTCAAGTGCCGGGATTGGCCAGGAGGAAGTCTTTTGTCTTCTTTTGACAGCTCGAATCTCCCACACCACAAACACTGCACAGCACGCAGCCCAGCGATTTCATGAACCAACTGAATTGCTCTTGATAGCGGACATTGAAATGAATTATGGTCACATACCTTCCTTAGTGTATTAACGCTAATGAAAACGTAATACAAGCTTTTAACACATTTCCCACACCACAAACACTGCGCCCAGCCCAGCGATTTTATTAACCAAATTGCTCTTGATAGCAGACATTGAAAATAAATTACTGTAATATATTAACGCTAATGAAAACGTAACACAAGCTTTTAACACACAATCGATTTTTAAACATATTTATTTCAAAACATCATTGTAAAATTCAGGGCTTTAGCCAAAGCTTCAATAACAGAGCTGACAGTTTAACTTGCAAATGAAAAATATCAAAAATATCAAATTAAAAATACAATAGGCTACAGCCTACAGTAGCTTCTTCTTTTTTTGGCACAGCTATTCATTCCCCCCAGGCCAGCCGTTTGTTCCAGGCCAGTGAAGTCCCAACAATCTACAAAAACATGCAATCATATAAAATCATAGATAAAAAGTTGAATCATACACAATCAATAAAACCAAAAGTAAAGGGTTAGCCTTCCCAATGGCCAAGGGCAGCATCTGTTATTCTGGCCTCATAATAAGCACTGAGGCGGGTGGTCAGAAAGTCAGATAACCGCAGTACATTGTATGCTTTGGTGCGATGTAGGATTTTGTCTTTCAATATCCTCATTGCAGCCTCCCTGTAGTTGTTGGTGTTGTTGCTTCTCACAGGAATGGTGTCCCTGTAACGGAGCCCAACATGAGCATGAGCGCCTGGCCAATCCCGGCGCTTGACTGCTGCGTAGGCGGGCACAGGGCGTGGTTTTGGCGTAACCTATGTGGGTTTCGAAATAACGCGGTACAACAGCTTCCACCTGCATCCATTTCATGAAGGCCATTTTGTGTCAATTTACTGGGGATTTTGATCAATTGATACATTTTGATTTAGTTCATTTTCCAAAATCTCACCAAACAGTCACCTACAATATACACAAACGCTACAGCTACAGCACAGGTTGGGGGTTGGCTATGAGCTCCCTGATTTTGTGTGCGGTGCGGTCGGAGCGGATAGCGCTGACTGACCCACTTGTGGAGTTTCCGGGCCACACGCAGCGCACACTCCTGCACACAGCGCCAGGCCCGGCTGCACAGGAAGGTCTCAACAACACCAGAACAAGAGAATGTGAGGCTGAGAGAGGGGAGGATGGAGACACACAGATGATGGATGAGAGCAGGAAGGGAGGGAAGTGGGGGAGGGATGGGGAGAGAGAGAGAGAGAGGGGGCAAGGCAAGGTGAGCAGGAGGAAGGAGACGCAGAAAGGACGGACAGCGTGAGGGGCTGTGGGTCAGAGAGGAGGAAAGGAGGGGAGAGAGTGAGATGCAGAGAAGGTGGGATATAGAGGACATTTGATCAATCTTTCACATGAACAGTTTTTTCTGCTGTTATCACATTTCAAGACACGTGTGGATATGACACAGGAAAGGAAGGGTATTGATTGGCTCACAGTGGGTGTATGAACGCTCAGGGCATGGCATAAAATTGACATCTTTGGGCTATTACACCTTTGTGGTGGAAAAAATAAATAGCCTATACTTGGTTATAATATTCAATACCCCCTCCTGGGCTCAGGCTATAGAACCCATTCAAAAGAAAAAGTAGACACAGTTGTGGAAATGGATTGTTTATGGGACCTTTACCAACACAAGAAGTCTTCTTTTTCTGAACTATGATCAGTCACACACAGTAAACACAACTCGCATCAATTGAACTTGTTGCTCCCATATCAGCCTATTGAGCTGTTTTTTTCCATCAAACGTGAGGGTGGGGGTGGGGGGGAGGGGAGTGGAGGGGGTTGGGGTGGGAGTAAAATGTGGGGGTGGGGGAGTGGAGTGGGTGGGGGGGAGTGGAGTGGAGTGGAGTGGGTGGGGGTGAGTGGAGGGGATGGGGGTGTGGAGGGGGTGTGGGTTGTTGTTGGAGGAAGACATTTGGTTTGGATTTGTTTGTTTCTTTGATTTTTGCCACGCTCTAAGCAGGCTTACCAACTACAGTTGTAATCTGAAACAGCAAATTACTATTACTGCCCAATGCAAAAGTACTGGTCCTCACTGTAAAAACAAAAAGAGAGAGAATCATTTGCAGCTGATTCTGTCAAAACCTGTTATTTTTTTCAGAGCTTATATTTGCTCCTCATACCCCACTCTGTTATTCATGTGCATTTTTAGACTCGTTATTAGGCATTGTCGTCTCATTCTGTCACAGATTTACAAGCCGATTTGGCTTTGGCCAATCCTGGCGTGTTACGCCCCCAAATCGAGTGGGATTCAGCGTGTTGTGGCACTACGCGAGTGAGAGCCGCAGGCAGCCCTGAACTACGTTAACTAACGTTATCCTGGAATGCGATTTTAACGAGCCAGTTGCATTTCTTTGCATTCTTAGATATTACCGTTTGCTTTATTTTGTGTGTTATATACAATTGCCCAAGTTATGGGCTAGAAATTCTGCCAAGTTACATGCAATAGGCAGCCATTTTCTCCATTTGGAGGAGAAAAGCCAGCTGCCTTTGTGTGGAGCCGAGCGGAGAGTGCAGCCTGCCGGCCTGGAATCTCCGAGGGGCCGGGGTCTGAATTCGGCCTAATGCGGTGGACTCGTCTGCCATTCGCCTGCTCGTCAATGCTTGTTTTGCAGTGTTGTTTTGCTGTGCCCGTTCGCCTTTCACTGAAAAGTGTCTGAATCTGACAATTGATGGTGTTTTCTTTGGACCATGTGGGTGGCACGTGTTTCTGAACTGTGTTGTATTGATGCTGTTGTGTGGATGTGTGGAGTGAACTGTGTTGTATTGATGCTGTTGTGTGGATGTGTGGAGTGAACTGTGTTGTATTGATGCTGATGTGTGGATGTGTGGAGTGAACTGTGTTGTATTGATGCTGTTGTGTGGATGTGTGCAGTGCAGGGTCTGCTGTTTGCTGGATAACGGCCTTATAAGGGAGAGGGAGTCTGTGCTCAGCTGATGGCATGATGCTTATCCACTCTTGCTTTCAACCTATTTGGAGTTACTACTGAAGTTTGTGTGTTTGATGTTCACTGATCAATTAACTGCTACGTCACCTAGGAAGCTTCTGTGATGACGTGGAAAAAACTGCACTGCTGGATGTTTTGTCATCACATTTTATTGGTGGAAGTAGGCCATTTTTAGAGCAATTGAGTTTCAGTCTTTTCCATTTCCCAATTTTTGAACATTTGTAAACACCCTCCCCCCACCCCATTGGCCATTAATTAGTTGTTAGACACACAAATGTAGGGTAACAAAATATGCCTGGCTGGTAAACAAATGTGCCTGGCTGGTACCATTTCTTACCGACCAGCCACTTTGGCTGACAACAGGCTCATCAACGCTTTCCCACGCCGGCCATATGCTAAAGCTAGCTTTCAAGCTAGCCTTGTTCCTTGTAGTCAAACACAACTGCCCATGTGGATCCACAGTGGCTGAATGTGTTACCTGTGTATCAGCTGTAAAGAGCTTCCTACAGGCATCTCAGCTCAAACAGAAAAGGAAGTACTATTCAGGGACTGTGTGTGTGTGTGTGTGTGTGTGTGTGTGTGTGTGTGTGTGTGTGTGTGTGTGTGTGTGTGTGTGTGTGTGTGTGTGTGTGTGCGTCCAAACATAGCCTGTGTGTGTCAAGCTCCAGTCAATCAGCAGTAGTGGAGTTACAGTCAGTGTGCAACAAGAACATGGTCAGAGCAGTGCAGGTGAGACTTGTGTTCGTGTGTGTCTCTCTATATCTGTGTCTGTGTCAGGAGGAGAGTTATAGCAAAAGCCAGTCTTGAGCTAGAAATAGCCACAGCTCAGCTCAGGCCCCTGAATCTCTACTGGAGCATTTCAATCAAGGGACCTCGAGGCGACGAAGCCTCTATGAGTACCGGTGAGATCCTATTGCTAAACCTGAAGATCCCTCCATTCTCTAGTCCAAAAAGGCTCATATCGTCTCACTTAAGTTGATAGTGGTTCAATGTTCATATGAAAAGACGGAGGTTTGTTTGTCGTACCTGACCGTTTCGACTGCTGACTTCCTGCAGTCTTCCTCAGAGCTTCCTCAGAGTTGCATGATGTTACTGTGACTGCAGGAAGTCAGCAGTTGAAACCGTCAGGTATGACAAAACAAACCTACGTCTTTTCATAATGAACATTTAACCACCTCCATTCTCTAGTATAGTGCCTATCTCCCTTCCCTCTCGCAGACTCAGCTTTCTGTTGCCACTGACTGCAGAGCAACCAGAGCCGGCCCTCCCTGCAGGAGTTTACTCCCGGCCACTAGGGGGCAGTGCAGTACTGCCTGTGGAACAGTCTAGGTTAGAGTGTGTTGTTGTTGCCACGTCCTTTTCCTTCCGGTCGTGTGCAAGTGTGCACTTTGTCTCTCCTCTCTCTTCAGCATGTGATTGCTTGTTTGATGTAAGTCTGCTAATATTTATATGCTTTATGTGACAAGATTTATGTTAACAGTGTTCACTCATGTTACAGTGCTATGTCATGCATTCGCTCATATGTTGTTATGTCACCCGCAGGGTGTTCTCATCTTTGTCGGAAATAAAATTGCTAGCAGACATTGAGGAGTCTTTCTTCATGAGAACACCATCATGCTGGTCAAATGCCCCTTCCCCGGCTGCGACTTTGAGACCGGAGACGTTTCAGAGGGACTTGCCATCGCGCTGCTGACGACCCACGGACATGCCCATCGGGATGCAGCGGCCCGGCCCCCAGCTCACCAAGGCCCGAAGCTGGAGCGGCCTAGAGTCGACACCGGCATCTCGACAGAGGAATGGAATGTGTTCGCCCGGCGTTGGAATGTCTTCTGTGCAGGCTCGGGCATAGGAGCAGCCCAGGCCCCGTTCCAGCTGTTTCAGTGTGCGGGGCCCGAACTTGGTGACAGCCTACTGAAAGCGGACCCGGATGCCGCCTCCGGGACTTTGGCTGACCTACTCGCCGCTATGCGCTCGCTGGCCGTTGTTCCGGTCGCCACATGCGTCCTGCGCACAGAGCTGCTTTAGTTGCATCAGGAACGCGATGAGACATTCCGCGCCTTTACCGCCAGAGTGCGTGGGAAGGCAGAGACATGTTCCTACGTTGCTGTCTGTGAATGCGGCAGGGATGTGAGCTACACCGATCACATCATCCGCGATGTCCTTGTCAATGGGATCTACGACTCAGACATACGCCGCGAGGCGCTAGGCACACCTGACATTCTCACAAAGCCAGTGAACGATGTGATCGCACTCGTTGAGGGCAAGGAGATGGCTCGTAACGCCCTCCCGTCATCCGCCCTGTCGGCTGTCTCCTCATTCCAGCGCTCGAGGAAGAGCCCACAGCTGAGCCCACAGCCAAGCCCACAGCGGAGCCCCTCCTTGGCCCCGAGCCCAGCTGATATGGCGAGATGAGCCGCGTGCCCAGGATGTCAGAACACCTTTCCTGTCTTCACAGAGGGGTCTCGTGGATGGAATACCAAGCCTCACCAGCTCTGTATCGACTGTTTCAGGGCCCGCCGACGCAAGCGGCGGCCGCCACCATTTGACGGTCAGCAGGCCACCATGGGATCCGAGGAGCGGTTGCAGACGCCGTCTGACGGTCAACAGGCCGCCCTGGAGTCGGAGCCGATCTCCCAGCTCTCGACCATTCAGTCTGAGGCGCACCCAGGCCACTATCGCGGGAGCCGTCGCCAACGCCGCACGGCAGCACCAGTCAGACTCGAGCACCATATCTTCTCCAAGGGCGAATGGAGGTGGGCCAGGCTGAGGGAACACCCCCGGGCACTGATCTCCGTCTCGGTTGACAATCCAGTCAGTCAGGGGGACGGCGCCGGCCGTCGGCCATCGGGGATCAAGGTGAAGGTGTCTGCTATCGCAGACACAGGTGCGCAGTCGGACATTTGGTCTCTAGAGGAGTACCTCGCCTGCGGATTCTCGCGTGACGACCTACGCCCTGTCAGCCTCAGCCTCTCGGCTGCCAACCGCTCCCCCATAGCTATTGATGGCGCATTCTTCGCTAGACTCTCTGCGGTCCCCAAGAGCGGTGGGGGGTCGTCCTGCCGCTCCATGGTGTATGTAAGCAGCTCGGTCCGGGGCATGTACCTCTCCTATGGGTCGCTGCTCAACCTCGGCCTCCTGCCCAAGGACTTCCCGACAGGTGGTGCGGGGCAACCCAGGGACGAGCGCGATTCCGCCACCCCTTCCTCGCCGGACCTGCCCTTGTCTGTCAATGCAGTGAGGTACGCCAACGGCGGCTGCGACGGCCATGACCCCCATGGCGCCCGGTGCTCGTGCCCACAGCGCGCTGTCCCTCCGTCGCGCCCCGCGGCACTGCCATTCCCCTGCACACCTGAGAACAACGACCAGATGAAGAGGTGGTTGTTTGAGAGGTACGCCTCGTCCACATTTAACACGTGCCCCCATCGGGCGCTGCCTTGCATGGAGGGGCCGCCCATCGAGATGCACGTGGACCCTGCCGCCACTCCTACAGCATGCCACACCGCAGCCGGTGTGCCTCTCCACTGGCAGCACAGGGTCCGCGACGACCTTCTCCGGGACGAGGCCCTCGGTGTCATCGAGCGCGTGCCATACGGCGAGCCGGTTACATGGTGCCACCGTATGGTGGTTACCCGGAAGCACGACGGGTCCCCCCGCAGAACCGTGGACCTTTCCCCTCTCAATAAGTTCTGCCAGCGTGAGACTTTCGCAACTGAGTCCCCATTCCACCTTGCACGTCGTGTTCCGAAGGGCACCTGGAAGACTGTCACGGACGCTTGGAATGGTTATCACAGTGTGCCCCTGCGCGAGTCTGATCGTCATCTGACAACCTTCATCACTCCCTTTGGCCGGTGGCGTTACACCAGGGCGCCACAGGGTTTTCTGTCGTCGGGTGATGGCTACAACCGCCGTTTCGACGCTGTCCTCTCAGACTTTGAACGCAAGGAACGTTGCGTGGATGACACGGTCCACTACGACACCGACCTGGAGCAGCACTGGTGGAGGGCCATCGATTTCCTGATACGTGTCGGGCGGTCGGGCGTCGTGTTGAACCCGGACAAGTTCCAATTTGCACAGAGGAGTGTTGATTTTGCTGGCTTCAGGGTGTCGGACGCTACTATCGAGCCACTTCCCAAGTACCTGGATGCCATTCGGGACTTCCCCCGCCCGGTCTCCACGACGGACATCAGAAGCTGGTTCGGCCTCGTCAACCAGGTGACTAACTACGCCCAGTTGCGCGACACTATGGCCCCTTTCAAGCCCTTCCTCAGCCCACGCTGCAAGTTCTTGTGGTCACCTGAGCTGGAGTAGGCCTTCCAGGCATCCAAGCATGTCATAATTGGGGCCATTCGTGAAGGTGTGGAGATCTACGACATGCAGAAGCGCACCTGCCTCCGCCCGACTGGTCCAGGCGAGGCATTGGCTACTTCCTTCTCCAACAGCATTGTAGCTGTGCCTCAGGCGTGCCGGACTGCTGCCCGGGGGGTTGGAGAATCACACTCGCTGGGTCGCGCTTCCTGTCCCCGGCGGAGCAGCGTTATGCGGCTATTGAAGGGGAGGCCCTGGCCGTGGCCTGGGGCCTGGAGCAGACACGATACTTCACGCAGGGATGCGACAACCTCGTCGTGGTCACCGATCACAAGCCCCTGGTGAAGATCTTCGGGGACCGCACTCTCGACGAGATCACGAACTCACGCCTGTTCAGGCTGAAGCAGCGTACCCTCCCGTGGCGTTTCGAGGTTGTGCACCTTCCTGGCAAGAGCAACCATGCCGCTGACGCTGCCTCGAGGCACCCTTCCCCCTCGGGCTCGGCTAACGGCCTCTCTCTGGAACCGCCAGGCGTGCCTGACGCCATGGAATTGGCGCTCATGGCTTCGATCCGCACCGATGCTCAGGAGCTCGGCGCCGTCTCCTGGCCCCTCCTCGCACAAGAGACAGTGGCTGACGCGTCCCTCGGCCGCCTACTGGGCATGATTGAGCACGGGAACGGGGTGGACGCGCATGACCCTGCCGTGGCGAGTTTGTCACCGGTCTGTGACTCCTTCTATGCGCAGGACGGGGTCTTGCTGTACCAAGATCGCGTCGTGGTTCCCCTGTCCCTCTGCGAGAGGGTCCTTCGGCACCTTCATGCCGCCCACCAGGGGGTTTCAGCGATGGAGCAGCACGCCCGGGCCATAGTCTACTGGCCTGGGATGTCAGGGAATATCCGCGCCGTCAGGAACGGGTGTGCAGACTGCAACCGCAACGCTCCATCGCAGGCGGCCACGCCCCCTCTGCCATCTCCGCCACCGTCGGCCCCATTTGAGTTTTTTTTTGCTGACTTCTTTGACTACGGGGGCCGCCACTACCTGGTCGTCGGGGATTGGCTCTCGGGTTGGGTGGAGGTCCTGGGCGCTGCGGCCGGGACTGATGCTGGAGGCGCGGCTGGCCTCGTTCGCCACCTCCGCTCATTCTTCCGTACCTTTGGTGTGCCTGAGGAGCTTTCGAGCGATGGCGGCCCGGAGTTCATGGCGAGCCACACTCAGGACTTCCTCCACCTGTGGCAGATCAGGCATCGCGTGTCATCCGTCAGTTTCCCGCAGTCCAACGGGAGAGCGGAGGTCGCTGTCAAGACTGCGAAGCGCCTTCTAGTGTCCAACATTGGCCCGGCGGGCAGTCTCGACCAGGATCGCTTCCTGCGCGCGATGATACAGCTGCGCAACACACCCGACCCGGACTGCAACCTCTCACCGGCGCAGATCATCTTCGGTCACCCCCTTCGAGGGTCGCTCTCCTTCGTCAACCGGCTTGAGAAGTTTTCGAACCCACATATCCGTCCGCTCTGGCGTCAGGCATGGGCTGCAAAGGAGGATGCCCTTCGTACGCGGATGTCCCGCACTACCGAGTCTCTGGGGGCTCATTCGAGACTGCTCCGCCCTCTGGCTCTCGGTGAGAAGGTGTTCGTCCAGAATCAGCAGGGCCCGAGCCCCAACAAGTGGGACAGATCCGGGGTGGTGGTAGAGTCGCTTGGCCACGATCAGTATCGGGTGAGAGTCGATGGTTCAGGACGTCTGACAGGACGTCCGTGGTTATACGCCGGTCGCCCCCTATACCCAGCAGCTGCCGTCGCCGCCTCCTCCGCTTCCTCCCTCCCTGGAATGTCTGCCCCCGGCTACCCCCCCTGGCCCGGTGGTGCCCCAGGGTGACGCACGGCAGTGGACAGACGGGCCCCGTGATGCAGATTTGGGCCCCTCTCTGCTGGCGCCCTCAGGCGGGGCGACGTCTCTCCCCGCGCCCCTTGTTCCCGCTGGTGTGGCCCCTGCCACAATTCTCCCAGCACCGTCGCCAGTGCGGCCCACCCCTGCTGCATCTCTTCCTGCGCCGTCGCCGCTACGGCCCGCCCACCCGGCCCGCGCTAGGGGGCCGCCCAAGCGTTACGAGCCGGAGACCGGCCGATGGACTTTGGACTGAGACCGTTAACCCGCGGTGGTTCGTGGCTTCCCGGTCTGGGGGGGATGCAGGAGTTTACTCCCGGCCACTAGGGGGCAGTGCAGTACTGCCTGTGGAACAGTCTAGGTTAGAGTGTGTTGTTGTTGCCACGTCCTTTTCCTTCCGGTCGTGTGCAAGTGTGCACTTTGTCTCTCCTCTCTCTTCAGCATGTGATTGCTTGTTTGATGTAAGTCTGCTAATATTTATATGCTTTATGTGACAAGATTTATGTTAACAGTGTTCACTCATGTTACAGTGCTATGTCATGCATTCGCTCATATGTTGTTATGTCACCCGCAGGGTGTTCTCATCTTTGTCGGAAATAAAATTGCTAGCAGACATTGAGGAGTCTTTCTTCACTCCCTATAAGCAAACTAAGCAGCTGCTTAGGGCCCCGCAGCTGCCAGGGATGAAGATGGCAGAGGTCTGTTTTTGACCAGAATAGGTAGCGGTACCACCTACCATGTAGCTGCTTGCTCCATGGTAGGAGTTTAGATAACCGAATAGTAATGATAAAAGAAGGTGCAGAGTAAAAAGTGATCTTATCTTCCCAGTCTTATCTTATCTTATGTTCCCAGGAATGTTTGGAAGATCCAGAGGAAGTGTGTCCATAAGGAAAAGGCTCTATATAATAGTCTTTTTCTTTGCATTAGTTCTAGGGCACGCTAACTAAAGTAGTCCAGTGGCTGTTCTACTCCTGGATGTATGAATATCAGAACAGAGAACAGTATAGGCTAATGAGTCAAAAGCTCTTCTGCCCATAATATCATTCAACACCTTTCATACATTTAGGCGGTGTCTCGTCATAGTCAGACGTGTGGTCAATGCGTCAGCATGGGGGAAATACTCCCATTTTCCCCCACGACCACACACACACACACACACACACACACACACACACACACACACACACGGTACCGGAAGTAACGTATCTATAGATATTTACTGTCATATTAGACTTATTCTTTGAATTCTCTCTTTTTCACCCTGTTCAATTTGGTGACTTAATTCCACAGTCTACAGTGCTGTATGCTTTTCTCTCACTAACTGAACCTGATGTCATCGAAATATTTTTAGCTTGGTCTCTTTATGTCGTTATGCACTTTCAATCATTATCCATCCAGGGTGCACCTTTAGACTTGACAGCTATCAAGATGCAGCCCTTTCTTATAAAGGCTAATCATTTTGTTCATGTTGCCCCCATGTAGCGCAATCATTTTGTTCATGTTGCCCCCATGTAGCTTACCCAAAGAGGTATGGAGGCTGGATGTAAGTGGCTTTAAATGTTAGAAAACCCTGTTGTTTAGTGCTAAGTGCTCCACATGGCTTATGGCTTGAATATGACCATAATTAGCATTGTCTGACACTTATCTTTACAGTAGGCAAGGCAGCTTTTGTACACATTTCCTGCACTGATGGGGGCAGTTCAAAGTGCTTTACAGAGTAATAATAATATGGTAAAGGTAAAAGTTTTCCAATTGAAAAGTTCAAAAGTACAGAAAAGTGATACAAAATATAAAAGAAGAAATTTGACTCATTAGAAGCACAGGAGTCTTTATAGCCACATAATCAGCTACAGAGGGTTTAAGAGCTCCAGGGTCCGAAAGACACAGCATGCAGTGAAAATATGTTATTCTCTGCTTTTTTCTTTCTTTCCATATTTCTGCACACTGTGGTGCTTAAACGGAGTATCTCAGCTCAAAATAACTGTAATATAAATGTATATACACCCAAACCTATCCTGCTTAGGTCCCCGAGATGTGCAGGGCCAGCCTTGAGAGCAACTAATGAATGTTTCTGGTTAAAATCTCTCCGTACAAAACAACACATCAACTCAAATCAGTTTGAATGCTTCCCCTTAAATTCAAACTGATTTGAGTTGATGTGTTGGTTTGTACAGAGGGATTTGAAACATGCTTGAGTCGTGTGGCGACAGAAGTGTCATTAATGTTGATTAATGTTGATTCTTGTTGAGAGAGAAAATAACTTTTCATTGGTGTGGCTATTTAGATCAGTGGTCCTCAGCCTGGAGGATGGGACTGTATGGGGATTTTGAGATTTCTTTTGTGAGGCCACCGCAAGAATGCTCACAGACAAAGAAAAGGAAATCATTCACACACCAAACACAAGGTCATAGGAGAATTTAAGTTTTTTACAACCTGGACCTTATTTTCATCTAATTTCATGTTAAACTTCTTACCCAGAACAGAAAGTCTGTGAAATTGATGCAGTATTGAGCAAGAACGTGCCGCGCAAAAACGCTCGCCCTGGCTCTATTTCTGCGAAGCTTCGCACATAACTCCACCTTCAAAATAATATATAACTCCACCTTCATAATATATAACTCCACCTTCAAAATAAATATATAACTCCACCTTCAAAATAATATCTAAGAGTTGAGAGTTCAGCTGTAGTGGATCAAGCCGCCATGTTTCCCTGTAACAGCGTAGGATGTCTGGATATTTATCTGATTTCGAGAATATGGACGATGCATTTGAATTTGATGACCGCCCATATTTATTTGCACCGGACTAACGTTATATGGATTACAAACAGAGGAGCGGGGGAAACAGGAGCTTCTCTCTACCAGTGTGACAGACAGCAGACAGAGAACCTGCTGCTGCAAGAGAACCTGCTGCTGCAAGAGAACCTGCTGCTACAAGAGAACCTGCTGCTGCAAGAGAACATGCTGCTGCAAGAGAACCTGCTGCTGCAAGAGAACCTGCTGCTGCAAGAGAACCTGCTGCTGCAAGAGAACCTGCTGCTACAAGAGAACCTGCTGCTGCAAGAGAACATGCTGCTGCAAGAGAACCTGCTGCTGCAAGAGAACCTGCTGCTACAAGAGAACCTGCTGCTGCAAGAGAACCTGCTGCTACAAGAGAACCTGCTGCTGCAAGAGAACCTGCTGCTGCAAGAGAACCTGCTGCTGCAAGAGAAACTGCTGCTGCAAGAGAACCTGCTGCTGCAAGAGAACCTGCTGCTGCAAGAGAACCTGCTGCTACAAGAGAACCTGCTGCTACAAGAGAAACTGCTGCTGCAAGAGAACCTGCTGCTACAAGAGAAACTGCTGCTGCAATAGAACCTGCTGCTGCAAGAGAACCTGCTGCTACAAGAGAAACTGCTGCTGCAAGAGAACCTGCTGCTGCAAGAGAACCTGCTGCTGCAAGAGAACCTGCTGCTGCAAGAGAACCTGCTGCTACAAGAGAACCTGCTGCTACAAGAGAAACTGCTGCTGCAAGAGAACCTGCTGCTGCAAGGTAAATACAGCGTTCATTTCCTCTCTCTTTTACAATAACAATTTGAGCCTGTGTCCGTGGCAAAAACAAGCTTGTTTAGTGGACGTACAGTACAGCACGAGGGGCATGTGGGCAAAGAGACTGAAGCCATGTTGGCACCGATTTCAAAAATGTCTGCTAACATGACTTCGTTGTACATAAACAGAAAGTAGACTGAAAAAATATCAAAATTCTCCTTTAATAGCTTTGCATAAGTTTCAATTGCAAAATGAAGAGCATTTTATGAGGCCGCAAATGCAAGAAGGTATAAATATGGAGTGTGAGAAGGAAATCTATCATAACCAAACTTATGAATAGCATTGAATACCTTTCATTTGTCAAGTATAAGAGCATTCTCAAGCATACATTACATTGTGAGGTGACACTGCATTGGGGTGAGTGATTGATGCCTCTGGCAGTTGACAGTTGACCTCAGCTTAGTGTGTGTGTGTGTGTGTGTGTTTGCGCACGTGTGTGTGCGTATTTGCGCACGTGTGTGTGTTTGTGTGTTTTCGCACGTGTGTGTGTGTTTGCACACGTGTGTGTGTGTTTGCGCACGTGTGTGTTTGTGTGTGTGTGTGTGTGTGTGTGTGTGGACCAGCCTTGCTGCCGTGAGCGTGCTCTGAGGTAGGCCATCGCTGAAGTAAACAAGGCCAATGTGCCCTTTCCAGCCAGTAGTTGATCAGCTCCACCGTGGACATGAGCTCTGCCTCTATCACACCCCCTGACGTTTCTATGGCAACGCACACCACCGCCGCCCCCACCGACTGAAGGACGCTGACCTCCCCTGGACACACACACGCACAGATGCGCACACACCCACAAACACATGCGCACAGACGCGCGCACACACACACAAAGGCACATGAAACACATTTTGAAATATGCAATATTTATATGGATGTAATGTGCTATATCTTTCTGAAGTGATGTTCCATATTATGCACACACACACGCAGAGGGAAATGTGCATGCCCCACACACACACACACACGCAGAGGGAAATGTGCATGCCCCCCCCCCACACACACGCAGGGGGGAATGTGCATGCCCCCCCCCCCACACACACACACAGAGGGAAATGTGCATGCCCCCCCCCCCCCACACACACACGCAGGGGGGAATGTGCATGCCCCCCCCCCCCCCACACACACACACAGAGGGAAATGTGCATGCCCCCCCCCCACACACACACACACTTTTTTGAGACAAAAGTTCATCAAATGAGGGTCGGTGGCTCTAATGTGGACTAAACGAAAGGCTCCTTGATATGAAAGAGGATGAGAATCACTGGTATAGCTTCATGCTTTCATTTGGCCCAATTTGGAAGAAACCCCTTTGGGAGTCTGGCACATTACTCATGAAAAGCAGCTGGTGGGAATGTAATGAAATATGCTGATAACACATAGCTCACAGGAGTTATATATGGTACAATGTCGGACGGTCATTACAATTTACTGTGAAAATGATATATTTAGATATTCCACAAGGGTTATCCATCACATGTTTCAAAATGAGGTGATCATTCACGTGTCTCGTAAATCCAGAGCAGAAACATGGCCGAGTTACAGAGGTCTCCGTGAGCTGCTGCTCCCTGTCCCATATGGCCCTCAGTCCCATCAGGCTGAAGTGACCCCCTACCTCCTATGAATACATTTTGGTGGCAGTACTGCGAGAAATAACAATTTCTCTTCATTGTCATGTTTCCATGGAGCTTTTAGTGTGCCAAACATATTATTATAGACTGGTTCTAAGGTTTGAGGACAGTTGTGATGGCACACAGTCAGGTTGGCTCTGCATCTGTTCTGCCAGACCAGACTGCATGAGGATCCAAAGGCCAACAGCTGACCAATGAAAACGTCTTTCACTACAGTGTGGGTTGGACTTTGTGTTATTTTTAGAGAAGCACACTGGGTGCATGTTGTCTAATTAAAGAGTCGATTAATTATAAAGTGTGGCAGGCCCAAGCAGAAAGCTTAAACACTAAAGCAGTAGCCTAGACAAAAGAGATAGAAATGACAAGGCAAACAAATAAATCCAATGACAAAAACTAAAATTCTAATGTATTTTTTAATTATTTAAATTCAGTCATTTATTCATAGTTTAAGGACAATATTGAAATAGAAATATTAATTGACACATTTAAGTGACCTTGTATTTATTTTATTAACATGTCTGTATGTGTATTTAATTAATCACCTTATATTGGATAACTTGATATTATTTTTATGTATTTATTAATCAGTAAAAAAAATCTTCATTGAACTAGTCTATAATAACAAGGTTTACACAGAATCATCTGTTTCTATAGCACAAATAACATATTTACCGTTTTCTTATAATTAATCAGGATTAGTGATTTGTGTTATATTTTATACTCTCAAACACCTCTGAAATGAGCTCAAACAAATCATTGGGGCTGGGTTAAAAAAATCGATTCTCCGATTTTTAATCGATTTTCATTTTAATCCTCGATTATCGATTCATATGTCCAGAGATAGATTTTTTTTTTTTAATTTTTTTTTTTTTTTTTTTAATAAACAGGCTAAAATATTATGCTGTGTGTGGTAGTTGAAACATAGTTTCAAGTTGACGTTTAATTATGTTTGTAGTTGAAACAAAAACATAAATACTGTAGGCTACATGAATGGAAATGTTTGATCATTATTAATATCTACTTTTAGAAATTACAATATATAGGCTGAAATCAAATCACTGCATAATTGTGAAAGTGTCTTTATTGACAGATGAAAAGGCTGTTATTTACCCTTTGTCACCACCTGGTGAGTAAATATATGTGTAACTAAAACCATTAAAATTGACAACAGGTCTGCAACTTTTTTTCCCCATGTACAGTATCTACTTGGCTGGTTGGGAACCCCTGTGTTACATAACTGGACAGTCATGTAATTCAGGGTACAGCTCAAAAACCACGTTTTGGTATCACTAACCAAATCAATATTGAAAATTGATCGAATCGAATCGAATCGAATCGAAATTAATCGATTCGCAACCTTGTGAATCGGAACCGAATCGATTCTTGAAATTTGAACCAATACCCAGCTCTACAAATCATACAGTATTTATTTGCACAATTCACTTTTTCTCGACTGGGAAAACTCAGAATTGTAGTTAATCACTAACTGTAGGAGGATAAGTAGACGAGGCAGATTGAGGGAAAGTGGGCACACCAAAAAAGAGAGAACTCCTGCAATGCATCGGCCACCACAGATCCATGATAGACAGCGTAAGAGTATCACAGAGTGGATTTTCCTTTGAGCTCTAAATCCTGATACCTCCACTGGCGGGTAACATGCATGTGGTAACCTAGCAACCCCCACAGTGGAACACTAACCAGCACCAGGGTCGGGTCAGAACCTTTGGCGAAACAGAGAGAGAGAGAGAGAGAGAGAGAGGGAGAGAGAGGGGTGTGAAGCATTGTCAAAACACACATTCGACCACGTGTACACACACAAATAAATAAACACGATTTTAGACGGACAAGCCCGTCTTTTATTATCACACGAACACTTCAACACATGCATGCGGCCACAAACACACACTCATGCTGACGGTGGCCGGTGAAATCTGTCCTCTGCATTTGACCCATCCAGGCTTGTCCTTTTCCTCCAGGGGGCAGGCCAGGAGCAGTGGTCGCTTTTTCTTTCCAGCGCCCGGGGACCATCTTCGGATGTCGTCGTCACTGGTCGGATGACGATCTTCTGCATGTTTTTAGTGGGAGGTTATGTACGGAGGAACCCCCTGGGGAGCACGGGGAGAACATGCAAACTCCACACAGAAAGGCCCTTTCGATGAGATAGCCCACCTGGGCAGTAGGCACTGAAGATATGGGGGGGTCACAACTCCAGCGCCCACAGCGTCCCAGGCGAGAATCGAACTCAGGACCTTCTAGCTGTGAGGCGACAGCGCTACCGACTGCGCCACCGTGCCCCCTAAATCCTCCTAAATACCTAAATACTCGGCCTGCATTCAAGTCGGCACAACAAGCATGTTGTAACACAGTAACAATAACACAGTAACAAGTGTGTTGTCACAGATTGAGAGATTCATGTCGAGCAGGATTGAAACTACATCAGCCTCTCAGTAGAGCTGCCCACTTAGTAATCATGGCAAGTTGGTCCTAGAGAGAGAGAGAGAGCGAGAGAGAGAGAGCGAGAGGAAAGAAAGAAAGAAAGAAAGAAAGAAAGAAAGAAAGAAAGAAAGAAAGAAAGAAAGAAAGAAAGAAAGAAAAAGAGAGATAGAGAGAAAGAACATTGACAACAAATTTGAGACAGTGGAACTGAAATGTAAAGGCTTCATCCTGATGTAAAAATCCCATGATAGGGCTATAAAAGGAAGAGGAAAAACTAACAAAGTACTGTAGCCAGCTTTTTGTTTCATTCATACATTTGTTGGTTTGTCTGTTGGTTTGTCTGTTTGTTTGTTGGGCGGGTCAATAACCACGGTGCCTGCTGGCGTGTGCTGCTCTCCACTGAAGCCTACAGACTCCATTTGCCATACACTGTTTGTCAGTTAGCTAATAAGCACAAACACTTTGGGGGCAAAGAAGGTCGATAACAGCCTCTAAAACAAACCACTCTGCAGACGAGAGAAACAGAGAAAAGCACGCAAATTAAAAGCTTGGAATTAAACATCTCTGCATGTGCAAAAAACTCATTCACAAGAAAAATGTAGTGGCCATCTGAGCCAAAGAGATCAAAAGATATGTCTCTCTCCAGTCCCCTCCAATGAAGATGGCAGGCTTCAATCCAGCATCCGTTGCAGTTTAAAGCCATCTCTTGTTTAGATGCTTCGTGCACGATGCCCACTAACTGTTCTGTGTGTCATCACTAACTCTACTGTGTGTCATCACTAACTGTTCTGTGTGTCATCAATAACTGTTCTGTGTGTCATCACTAACTCTACTGTGTGTCATCACTAACTGTACTGTGTGTCATCACTAACTCTACTGTGTGTCATCACTAACTCTACTGTGTGTCATCACTAACTGTTCTGTGTGTCATCACTAACTGTTCTGTGTGTCATCACTAACTGTACTGTGTGTCATCACTAACTGTTCTGTGTGTCATCACTAACTGTACTGTGTGTCATCACTAACTGTTCTGTGTGTCATCACTAACTCTACTGTGTGTCATCACTAACTGTTCTGTGTGTCATCACTAACTCTACTGTGTGTCATCACTAACTGTTCTGTGTGTCATCACTAACTGTACTGTGTGTCATCACTAACTGTACTGTGTGTCATCACTAACTGTACTGTGTGTCATCACTAACTGTTCTGTGTGTCATCACTAACTCTACTGTGTGTCATCACTAACTGTTCTGTGTGTCATCACTAACTGTACTGTGTGTCATCACTAACTGTTCTGTGTGTCATCACTAACTCTACTGTGTGTCATCACTAACTGTACTGTGTGTCATCACTAACTCTACTGTGTGTCATCACTAACTGTACTGTGTGTCATCACTGTGTTCACACCGAGATATTTATTTTTCTCTCTGTCGCTCGATTCAACCCTTTGGAATCGCTCTGTCGCTCTGTTTAAATAGCTCGTCAACAGGCACAATAATTGACGGACATCTGGGGGCTATAACGCAATGTCATGATATTTGTCCACTACGAGCCGCCGTAGTTGTTTACAAGCTAAGCCTATCAGCGTGCTCCTAATGCGAGCTCTATACCGGTAGTACAGACTTCACTTCATGTCAGCTGTCAGCCTGTCAATCAGCTGTCAATGCGGTTTGTTGCCACACAATAAACCAGCGGTTTGTTCCAAGCCAGTGTGATCCTTGACTCACTCTCACATGGCAGCCAATCGTTGAACAGCGAGCGACTGATGCCAGCGTAATTTCGCTCGAGTTGGGATATTTCATCTCGGGCGACGAGCAAATATACGCTCAATCGCTCGTTTGCATTGATTTTGTATGTAAACTCGATGCCAGCGAAAATCTTTAATAGGTCGGTGTGAACGCAGCTTAACTGTACTGTGTCATCACTAACTGTATTGTGTTTACAGAGAGGTAGACTAACAGTATTGGTCATGATGCTTTTGTTGTTTATAGCAGCCTCCCTGTTTACCATCCTCCATCCCTGCGATGGAGATATTGCTTCTTCTCATTGCTGGACTTCCTGAAGCAACACTTCAAACATTTTGCTGGTCCTTATTTCTACCAGCTGAGGCAAAGCTTGTATTAGTGTTGTATTTTCTGTCTAAATAAATAAATAATTTAGTAATAACGACCGCACCGCGGATTTATGCCTTCGCCATTAGTTCATTCTTGAGTCCAAATCGCCATTTGAGGCAAATTGGAAGAAATTCCTTCAAGGCGCTCCTGAGATGTTGCGTTACAGAGCTTGGGAATGGCGTTCGTGAGGTCACAGTGACCTTGAACTTTGACCACCAAAATGTGATCAGTTCATCGTTGAGGCTAATATTTGAGGCAAATTTGATGAAACTCCGTCAAGGCATTCCTGAGATGTCACGTTAACAAGCTTGAAAATGGCGTTCGAGAGGTCACAGTGACCTTGACCTTTGACCACCAAAATCTAATCAGATCATCCTTGAGTCTAAGTCAATGTTTGACGCAAATTTTATGAAATTCCATCCAGGCGTTCCTCAGATATCGCGTTAACGAACATCGGACGGACAACCTGGATCCATTATGCCTCCCGCCTGGCTATCGCCGGCGGAGGCATAATAAAGACACACACCTGAAGCTAATGGCTCGTACTAAGAGTAAAAATGACAAAAGCTGCACATTCATCTCTCATGTTTCTGACTGAAACGACCAGCCGACATGTCAGAATAGGGCTTTTCACTCCCTGCTAATGGACATTTCACTGAGCTGCCACAGCCCCTGTCTGGAATGACATATATTGCCTGCTTTTCATTTCATAGGTGGTATGTGGGGTGGGCACTGGGCACTGGGGAGGGACTGGAGTGGGAGGTGGTATGTGGGGTGGGCACTGGGGAGGGACTGGAGTGGGAGGTGGTATGTGGGGTGGGCACTGGGGAGGGACTGGAGTGGGAGGTGGTATGTGGGGTGGGCACTGGGCACTGGGGAGGGACTGGAGTGGGAGGCAGAGTGGGATGCACTCCAGAGTCGATGAAGTTCAATTTCAACTTCAATGAAGTTGGCGATCTAATCTATTTTGCATGGAAGCCATAATTAATGCAGCAGTGGCAGGCGAAAACATAGGTTTTCCGGCTGAAGAAGTGTGGTTGCTTAACGTTTAAAGAGCTGTCATGAATATAAATGGCTGAAGTAGAGTTGGAGACGGAAGTCTTGGGACAGCAGAGTGAAAATGTCGTGGCAGCGAGTCAACGTTCAACACCTCCATGAATAAAATACTTCTGCCGCTGAAAGGAGGGAGTTCTCATTTCAATAGTTTGCAGAGCTAAACATGTGTGCAGTAAACATGTGTGCAGTAAACATGTGTGCAGTAAACATGTGTGCAGTAAACCCGTGTGCAGTAAACATGTGTGCAGTAAACATGTGTGCAGTAAACACGTGTGCAGTAAACACGTGTGCAGTAAACACTGTTGAAATTAGCAAAGTTGACCAATCAATGGATGGAAAAAGGATTGCAATCAAGATGACTCAATTTCCTTGTGTTCGTTATTTCTGGTGGAGGGTAAAAAGTGATGGAACAAATGACAGAGTCTCTCAGCTGAAATTCAGGTCTCATTCACGACACAACAAAGTATGCCGTCAAGAAGCGATCTTTATTCAGGAAGCATTCATATATATACTGTCCAAGAGAGGCTGGGTCTCTAAAAGAGGAAGACCCCATGTGTTGTAGGGCAGATTACCAGATGCACCCACTCATTGGGTGTTACCTTAAACTGTCAACTGTCTTATGGGTGTGTTTACAAAATGTACGGGCTGAAAAACATGTTTGTTTCATAGTGTATCAAAAGGACACGAAACCAGCCTATAGACAGGTGCACATCCTTGTTAGTCTAATGTTACGTGTAGTTTCACCTAGAACTGAAACTCCTGTCTGGGACCCAACTTCCGTTAGTATAGTTGAGCAAACATCTCATAGGCCACACATTATTAGAGCTTACTAGGCTGACCTTTGATCTTAAGGAAACTTGGATTAATTCCAACAACACGTGTGCAGTAAACACGTGTGCAGTCATTGTTGTGTGTCAGCTTTTTACAAAGGTGGGCGTCCGGGTGCAGGTAATGCAGCGCTAGATTGCCTAAATCAGGGGTTCCCAAACTTTTCCGACCAAATACCAAACCAAATTTCCCAGGGACCACTTCCATAACAGACCCCCCCCCATCAAATAACATTAGCTGATTGAACCATGCACTAGCAGCGGAAAGGCTAAATAACAATATAAGGCTACTGGGTCAACACACACCTGTGAACATTTGGCTGTGAAAAAGAGGATCTCGCCAACATCTTGCCTAACTTTGGAGTGTTATTTAGCCACCTTCCTGAGAAGCTAGCATGACATGGTGGGTACCACTCGACTCCTTAGGTCTTCATATAGACCTTATTCGCTAACCCCGGACAGCGCCATATTGTTGACATACCGTCCTGCAGCTGACAACTATAGTAACAGCCTTATTGTCGTTTCTGTTCCATTACAAAATAGCGATAGTGATGACGGCAATAAAAACCCCAGAGTTGTTGTTTGTATGCTGCCGTTAATGCCTGTAATAATAAACAAAAGAAAAAACGAGGTGAACAGACTTTGCTGTGAGGAGCTGTCAGAAAGTTTCACCTGTCTCTCCCAACTATCCACACATCTCCTGTGCTGCTGACGTATCCTCAGTCTCGCTCCCTTCACGTCTGTGGACAGTAGAGATAGAAACAAACCACGGGGACTTTATTGCTGTCATTACTACAGCCGTGTGTAACGCAGGTCACCATCCGAACACAATTGGAACGATACAGGTAACGCTAACGACGGCTAGCTTCCTATAAACGCTGCTCTTACATAGGCTGTCACTAAGAGCTGCTGCGCTATGTCAAGAACATGGCGGCGGTGGGCGTGCCCGTACGTGAGTGACGTCAATCGAATAAGGTCTATAGAGACAGTCGGTCTGTGTGGGAACGCCCACAAAATGTTATACGGCTGGCGCGCGAGTGGGGTAAAACCGCCCATATATCTCAATGGGCTGACTCACCAAAGGAAGGTGCTGCGGCTCTACACTACAGGTTTGGGGATTCTAGAGCAGAACACAAGACGTCTGTTCAGATGTGCGTTTACTGCGGTGGTTAAATCCCCGGTCGTGTCTGCCTGGGCTGGACTAGCAGCTCAATTCTAACTTTGCTGAATGGATAGACGAGTTTCCTCACCTTGCCCTATAGGGCGGCGCCATACTTGCTATTGTTGCACTCGTCTTCCGGTTCAGGCAGCATCACATCAGGAAGCACAGAGGTAGAGCCGAAATCTTAGCCTAGCCTAGCGAACATTTTATAAAGTCAACGTTAGTTAAAGTTATTATGGGTTCCGGGACACATTGTGCGGTGCGTGGCTGTCACAATACATGGAAACGCCTGAACGAGTGGTTGGATAGAGAGCGTTTTGTTCATCGGCCACAAAACGACAATGTCCCTGCACTCCAAGCATGTAAAATATAACGCTACACTACCCTATAGCAAGACTGTCTGAGTGAGAATGCATCTTCTAAACACATTGGCTACTAATATATAATTATTTTTCTGCATCTCATGATGAGATTAGATCGGTAAAAAGTTTGGACAGACTGCTTCATTTGTTCATCCTCCCGAGTCCCGCAGTGCTGACAGCGGTCAGCGTGCGAACTTGCTGCACTCGTCATGTCGTGCAGCCGGACACACAGAGAGCATAATAGCCACCTACAGCCCTCGTCACAGATAAAGAGAGAGAGGGAGAGAGAAGCAAACTATTTTTTGCAGATCTCAAAAGCAGGTAAACCACTGTTTAATTAGTGAGAATGTGAGAATGATGTCAGAAGGAGGAGAGCAATGAGCGCTTCGTCAGTGCGTCTTGCAGCCTGGAGGCTTGGGGCGGCTGGGTTTCGTGATGTGCTCTTCAAAGTGGAAATTCGTTCAATTAGCAACACATTAAGTTCTGAGCTTTTAAAATTCGTTTCTGCTGGTTTTATTAGACTATTTCTGACACCTGCAGTAAGATAATTCATTTGAGAATTGTGAGCGTGAGTATGGGTTTTTTCCTCCGTATTTCCCCCTTCTGCAATGCGTGCAGCTCCTATCATAGCTTATCGGATGAATGTTTTTGTTCTGCTGGATGATTCAACAGCTTGTCTTTTCGTTTTGTTAATGTGGTTTTTTCTGCTTGTAGATGTAAAAATAAACGCTTTCTAATGAAAATAATAAAGCATTTGTTGTGGTAATTGTTTAATGGGGCACAGACAGTCAAGTCAAATAGCCCATTTTGCTCGCATTTTCTCTACAACAACGCCGCCGGAAGAACAAAGCCGACTAAGCCTGAATGCGGAAATGAACCAGAAAGGCCCAGGAAACTCGTCTATAGAACGGGAGATTTACCCCACCCTGACCACGCCCCCAGCCAGGCTGAGCCAGCTATCCCAGCGTCTATGACGAGACATCGCCTCAACCTATGGTACCAGAAACTTCACTGGCTTTAACCCTGAACCTGCTACAGCCTCTGAAAGTAACTTTTCTAAATTGTGATGTTTCCCAAATATCACAATATTCCCGAAAATCGACCCAAGCCGGTTACTCCTCAGGGTTAATGTGTATGTAAGAACTGTTGTCTGTCCGTCTGTCTGTCTGTTTTTTCTTCTTCTTCTTCTTCTTCTTCTCTGGCAGACACCCAGGCAGAGTCTGGTCTGCGGACCACAGTTTGGGAACCAATGTCCTAAATAAAATAAAATAGCATCCCAAAAGGATTAAATAATAGAACATGCATTCTAGACTGAAGAGAGTGTGAGAAAGGAGAGAATAGCAGCCCAGCAGGAGGCAGTGTTTTGTTCAAGGTTACTTGACAGAGGATGGACCAAGTAATTGAACCTGTGACCTTTCCGCACGCCAATGAGACCACTAAGCTAGTAGGAGGCGGAGCCCGGCTCCTACGACTGCCTTACAGCCCTGGCTGTTGCAAATATTAATATTTGATCAGCCTGTTGCAGATATAAATAGTTGATTAACCCGTTGAAGATGTGTGGAATGTGAAACCTGGATATTTTAGTCGTAGGAGGAAAATACAAAATGGGCAAAGACAAAACATCAGAGGTCAAAGTCAAACTTAAACAAAGTCATTTATATTTACAAATTTGATTTTCATATAGATTGTCACATTTTCATAGTAGCCATAGGCTTCCGAAGCAAACCTTTCTCTGACAAACTAGGATGTCAAAGTTGCTGTCTCACCCCAAGGCCTGCTACAGACCCGACTATAGATCATGGATTCAGACTATAGATCATGGATTCAGACTATAGATCATGGATTCAGAGTTGGTTCATTTATAGTCGCTGATTTAGATTTCTTTGGCTTCCAATGAGTATTTTATAAGCCAGCAGGAGGCCAATCTGAATGGATGATCAGCTTGTTCCATGTGTGTGTGTGTGTGTGGAGTGCTACCTGCATCTTCTAGTTGTGGGAGGGAGACACATACAGGTAGCTATACAGGTAGCTAGGTACAGCTAGCATCAATATGAAATGCTTGGATGGTTTGTGTATTCGCTGCCATGTAGGTGGTTCTACCTGGATCACACACACACACACACACACACACACACACACAGAAGCAAACGCTACACTACACCTTGATGTTTACAGGTCAGCATGGGCAATGAACTGGATCTTGCTTCCTCACAAGTGACAAACACACGCACGCACACACACACACAAAGACACATGCAAACACACACAAACACAAAGCAAAGACACATGCAAATACACACACACATACAGGCACATGCACATACACACACACACAAAGCAAAGACACATGCAAATACACACACACACAAAGCAAAGACACGCAAACACACACACAAAGCAAAGACACAAAGCAAACACACACAGCTGCGCTCACAACACAAGCCTTGTTGTATCATGACTGTCCGACTGTCCGTGGAGCACTCAGAAGCGTAGTATCCAGAAAATTTGCATACGTTTTGATGGACAGAAAGTTGAAGAGGGATGAACTTTTTCTGGATGGACGTATCGGATGGTCGGATAGTCACTGTCCGTTTAGCCAATCAGAGTCGAGGTCTTGAGAGGAGGCGTTCCGAGGTTTGTTTCAACTTTTCAAAGAAGATGGCGGCCGAGGCGGTGAAGGAGGCGTGTACACCATCCCGCTGTTGTACAACGTGATAGTCAGTGTCACCGTCTGATTTCACCATCTAATCTGGTCATTCGGTGGCATTTTATTGCCACATAAGTAACGTAGCGCATAGAGCTAACAGCTATCTTACGCCAGCTTTCTTCTTCTCTCGGTTTATAGGCGGGTCGCTGACACCTTCATGGTGCTTACTGTCACCTGCTGTTACTTGGTTACTTGTACATGCAACGGACATAAATCTATCCGTCTATCCGTTCTGCCCATTTTCTGACAGATCAGTGTGGCCAAGGCCTTAAGTAGCTGTGACACACTCCTGCCCTCATGTCCTCCTTGTGGGCCCCAGCATGGCTCCTCCCCCCCTCATAGATTACCTCAATAGTCTGCTTGGGGATTCAGGTGTGGGCACTGGACACCAAATCACCAATACAGACTACAATACATTGATACACACCAATACAGACTACAATACATTGATACATTGGGTTTTGTAGGTGCAGTCACAGCAGTAGCGGCTGGTGCATTTTTGTCCAGGGAGGGCTATACCAAATATCAGTGTTCATCTCATTGAACTGAATGGTGATGTCAAACAAACCTTACATTTTCAAATAATATTCCTGCCATACCTCATTTGATCAGTTTTTAAGTAACATTTGCTTGTCATCATCGATTTAGACAGCAGAAATGTCACTATTAAAATAACTTCATCACGATGATTCTACTGAAAGACAACAAACATTAATAGGCTATTGAATTATCATCCACTCCAGCCCTCAAGCAAGCAAGTAGTAACGGACGTTAGCCTACTAGTAGCCTACCTTCTGAATCATATGGGCAACAGATTAGTAGGCATATAAATCACGGAGCAGATTACAGAAATATACACAGTAACCTGGTCAGCAGCCCTCTGATCTCTACATCAAACTTCCCTTTAGCATCCATATTTACTTGAAAAGCACATGGCATAAACACTTTGGAAGAAGGACTTGCCACAGCATGTGAATGAGTTACATTACATTACCTATGAGGAAAGCACGTTCGTGCGTCCAAATAGAGTCCTCAAGAATGCATTGCCGTCGCTCTACCTGGCCCCACCTCCACCTGGTCGCTAGATACCAGCGCCCCGAATCGCCCCGAATCCCTTTGTTTTGAGAGCGAACAGCGCATGTGCAATTTACACAGATCCTGGCTTAGCACTGGTGGAAGCAGGAAGTCCCCGGACGGCGTCCGTGGCAGAAAGTAGTTGACCCAAAACAGTACACATGTAGATCATTATGAATCTACATATTTATTGCAGATTATATAGGCTACTCACTATCTAATATTCACCTCGCTCATAAAAAATATATATATAGGCTATATATATATATGTTTTATTTCCCCCTCATTCATGTGCGTAGATGGGGCGGCGCCCTGGCGCCCTCTAGTGGCCGGCCGCCACTGAGTCACAGTGACACACGGCATGGTCACGGATACACACACCTCAACATGCACATGCTGTGGGTGATAACTCATCATTTATATAGGATGATCATTTAGACGGAGTTCAGAGTTCAATGTGTCGGGGGTGAGGAGGCCCAAAGCTCACCCTTGATGTTCAAACACATGCTATGTTAATCAGTGCAGACAACTGGAACGTTCCATCCCTGCAGCTAAAACAGCTACACACACACACACACACACACACACACACACACACACACCTGAAACACACGCATGCACACACACACATGCACAAACCCCTAAAACACACACACACACCCTTAAAACACACACACGCACACACACACACACACCCCTAAAACACACACATGCTACCCTTGATCTTCTTCGCAGGTGTCATCATGGATTCTCACACAATCTAAGCTAGTGTAGAAGTGAGTAACTAGGCTAATAATAACCATAACAGCACAAATAATTGACAAAAATCTCAAAATAAATATACAGTATTTACTCTGAGAAATGAAATAATGAGAAAAGGAACAATTATTGATGGTTAAAACTTAATAATGACATCACAACAGTCTAATCCTAATGCTAATTTAAAATGAGATATTCCTCTAAATCTGTCTTCAAACTGCAAAAGAGAAGCTACCTCCCCTGTTTCCAAGCTCACCAGCCGCCACTGAAGAGTGACTGTAGCTCACTGTATACTGTACGGAGAGTGACGGCAAAGGCATTGTGTATCTTGGTTATGTATGGGCGATATGGCAAATAGGAGAAATAAGTACCGTAAATTCCGGACTATAAGGCGCACCGGTCTATAAGCCGCACCTTCAAAGGTGACTATTTTTTTCTTCTATAAGCCGCACCGGTCTATAAGCCGCGGGTGTTTTGATGTTTAATTACCATATGTAAGGCTTCGTGCACAGAGGGGATTGTCGGGAAAGAGATGGCTGTTTGGGGAAGCTCCCATTTATTAACATTTCAACAAAACAAAAGTCAGGTCACTAATCCCCAGACAAAATCACACATTGTGAGATGCTTAAAAATCACCATCGGCGGGAGCTGCTGTGCAGCCAAGAACACAAGTGAAATTCGTTCTCTCGTGACCTGTGGTTCTCAACGTGATGGACGATTCACCTTTCTTGTCAACAGTCCTAGTGAGAGGCAGGTCGAACGTCAAAGGCACTTCATCCATATTTATGATCTGCTCCGGTCCGATGGAATATTCCTTGATCTTTCTTTGTGTGAATTCGCCGAAGTTTGTAATTTTCTCCTGGTAGTCGGGAGGGAGTTGCTGACACACAGTCGTCCGCGCCCTGACGGACAGTCCCTTTCGTCTCGGGTTTGTGCATGATCCTTTGCTGCTGCTGCTGTTGTTGTTCCTGTCTCGCTACTGTCTCAGACATGGCTTTCAGGCTCAATCGCCGCCATCGTCGTAACACAGCCAGTTCTCCATCTTTTGAAGCATGATGTTAGATTACAACGAGCTAGTTGTGTGGCTTAGCCTTCCAAAATGTTGCTGTTAGTTTTTTAGAATGTAATACATAGAATTGGGAATGTTACATTCAATTTCATTCAGACTGTCTTTCATGCTCAATCGCTGCCTTTTTCCCCCCGGAGCGAGGGAGGAGGGAGGGAGGGTGTTTTACCGTAGTGGCTGAGAGAGAGTAGTGGCACAGTGCTCCAATCAGGTCGCGAGGCACATTTTTTGCAACATCATCCAATCAGGGTCTCGCTCTCATAATGTCTGTCTTGCTCTCGTTCTGCCTCATACCAACATCCATAGATTTTGGAGGTTCCCGAGTGGCCGTTTGCTGGAAAAATCCATAGAAAAGCCGCACCGTTATATAAGCCGCAGGGGGCAAAAAAGGCCAAAAAACGGGAAAAAAGCCGCGGCTTATAGTCCGGAATTTACGGTAAGTAAAACTATTTGTATAGCACCCTTCTCAGCACGGCTGCAGAGTGCTTCACAGTGGTTTAAATGCAAAATATCAAATACAGAAAAAAGACATAATGATAATACACAACAAGCAGAATAAAAGGTTATGAGTTCAAAAATCAACAATTCAATCTATGAAAGTCCAAACGCCTGTCTGAAAAGGTGGGTCTTCAGCTGCCCCTTGAAGATCTCCACAGAAGCAGAGGCTTTCAAGTCCTGGTGGAGCTCATTCCAGAGCCACCGCCTCAAAAGCTCGGTCCCCCTTTTGGCTCATTTCCACCACATATAACAGCACAGTACAGCTCTACTCGACCTGGTCTTACTCGTCTCTACTTATAGACTGTTTCCATAGCAAGTTTACTCGCCTCCGCCCACACCTGGTCGTCATAGCGACCACATATCTGCCCTCCGCCCATAGCCGAAGTAGGCTATAATGTATAACGTTAAAATTAAATCCATACACAGAACTTTTAAACTGGAATACTGGTGCCCCTAAATTAGGGATGGGCATTTCTAGCAAAAACACTATTCGAAATTCGCTGGCCAAAGTCGACTTTTAATCGAAATTCGAAAAAAACAAAAAAATGTAAAAAAAACAAAAAAACAAAAACAAAAACAAATTGTGAGTGAAATGTTGCATTGTCTCCCCTGATTCTAAGTATAGTCGAATCGCTTGGTTTGAGCAAGTAAAACAATTTTATAAGCATTTTAAGCAAGGTTTATGGAAAAATGAATGGCGGATGAAATCCCATGAAGAGGGAGAGGTTGCTTATAAAAATTGTTTTACTTGCTCAAACCAAGCGATTCGACTATACTTAAATCAGGGGAGACAATGCAACATTTCACTCACCAAAAAAAAAAAAAATTTTTTTTTCCAATAAACGAATTTCGCCTTTCAATAATAAAAGTCGACCTTGATAATAACAACGATTATTCGAAAATTCGAAATTCGATGCCCATCCCTACTCTAAATCAAGGGTTTCCAACCTTTTCTGTGCCAAGGACTGGTAGATAGATGGGGAAAAAAGTTGCGGACCGGTTGTCAATTTTAATAAAAAAAAAAAAAAAAAAAAAAAAAACATAGGCTATAATATTATAGGCTGTGTGGTAGTTGAAACATAGTTTCAAGTTGACGTTTATTTATGTTTGTAGTTTGTAAAAAAGTTGTTTGTAAAAGTTTTTTTTTTTTTTTTTTTGACCGGGCTCGCGGCCCGGTACCAAATGCGTTGCGGCCTGGTACCAGTCGGCGGCTCGGTGGTTGGGAACCACTGTTCTAAATGACCTACAGTGTACATGGCATGGGCAAATGTGACAATCGGCCAGGAGAATGGATATCACTTTGTTGTTACTCAAACTCACATGCATGCACTGCGCGGGGGACGGGAGTACGCTACGGGGAGAAGGGAAGCCACTTCCCTGGCGGCCTCTCACCAGGCAAGACCGCGGCTTTGCTAAACCCCCGCCTCTGGCCTAGCGGAGCCGACGTAGCACACAACTACAAAGGGCTTCCCGAGGAGCTGACTTTTTCTCTCTCAAAACAATTGAAAACCACCGTCATGGGTGGGGCCGCGCTGATGCCAGCGGTGGAAATGGGCTTTAAATGGTAGCCTGTCATGCTCAGTGCCCCCACATTTCCTGCAAAGTGCTTTACAGAATAATAATAATACAGTAAAGGTAAACGTTTTCCCATTCAAAAGTACAGAAAAGCGATACAAAATATAAAAGATGAAATTGGACTCATTAGAAGCACAGGAGTCTTTACAGCCATGTGTGACATAATCAGCTACAGAGGGTTTAAGAGCTCCAGGGTCCGAAAGACACAGCATGCTATGTTATTCTAGCGAAATGGTTCTCAACCGATTTGTACCTGGTTAAATAATTGTCAAATAAAATAATTAAATAAAAAACACAAATAGATTGACAGAACCAGTTTGTATGGAGGCACACAGTCAACTCAATTACAATATAAATGCAAATTGTGAAATTAAAATGCAATTTGCTGTTACGTGTCTTGTGTTTCTACCTATGTGATGGCTGCTAGGCTGTAGTGGTGGCTAAACGCACGTAAACAGCGTTTACGTACCTTTTTCAATGCTCTGCAGCGTTTAGGCACCTTTTAAGATCGTTTACTCACATGTTTAAATCGTTTATGCACACTTATTATTGGACGAGTTTTAACACGTTCGCGTAAACTCCGTTGATGCGGAGACCACGCCAAGCACGTCACACACCAAAAGAAAAGAAAAAAGATTACACATGGGCATGGCACTGACCAGGATCTCCGCGAACCGTAGCCTATTTTTGTGGAGCGCTCCGCGGGAAAGGTACACGGCCCCGGTCACGTTGGTGCCTTTATCGAGCTGTGCTTGCCTGCCCAGACAGCGCTCCCTTCAAACAACTTAACGGTGCCATTGTGCCAGCGATGCGCAATGCGCATTTGGAGACCAGCTCATGGTGAGCTGAACATAGGTAAGGTTGGTTAAAAATGTGTGTCCGGAGTGGGGAAAATCATATAGGCTCACCGTTTTACAACTGAAGAGTGAATCACAGGTGTAAGAAACATGATTGATTTCCCTCTGATCAAGTAAAGTTTGTAACATTAGGTGCGTGCGAGTCGACTTGAATAGTCCAGGTGCTACTGTATAAAGCCAATATAATACGACCATGTTGAAAACTATCTAGAAACATACTGGTGTTTGTTGTGCCGAGATCTGTATAAATAAATATTGGCTGACTAAAATTTAGTGGCCAGAGTGGCAGAACCACTTTTATTTCCATGTACAGTATGTTGTCTACCTATCCTTGCCCAATGTGTTTGTGGACAGTTTGAATTATATATTGGTATTCAAGAATCACAGATTCAATCTGTCTACATACTTTTAGCTATAAAGCTGAAGCTGACAATCACAGGTACAGTGTGTGTGAGAGAGAGAACTATATTACTCTTCAAACTGTATATACTGGGTTCATACAAGGTCCTTTAAAGTAGAGTACCTACTGTATAATTTAACTTTTCATACCTGGAGAAATTCAACAAATGTTCAATAAATACATTTTATATTGATTGTTTAGGCCTAATTATTTGTAAAGTCACAACACATTAGAGATGTGTGTAGTTCATTTTGCTCTCAAATGCACCAGGTTGATGAATTTTACTTTAAAATGTAAAAAAAAAATCTTCCGGGGGAGAATCCCCCCGGACCCCCCTTGAGGGGCAAGGCCCATCCCATAGCCAGCTACTTTTTCTATCTGGCTGGCTACTCAGAAATGTGGGGGAACCCCCTGATATACCTTATAGGGCTATATGATTCAGATTAAGTTGTTCTATATACTCTCATATTTTGTCTTGTATATCGGTCACGGAAGCTTATTTATCCGCCGTTATAACACTGCCGGTGCCACGTGAGAAAGCTGCCTCGAGTCAAAAGTATAGTTTACCCACCTTTTTTTTTTACCACTACAGCACTGAAAGGGCACTGCCTTTAGTAGGCAGGCCATTTGAACTATATTAGCAATCATTCCCTTCAAGGAGGACAGGGGTGTCAGACAACCTTCTCTTTATCTGAGCCTGATGTTTGGTGTGGAGAGATCCTCTTCTTCTTCTGCAAGACAGCTGATGCAGGTAATGCAATAGACTGAGACTGAGTATTTGTCATATTTAATTCATAGTCTCGCTCATTCAGATTGTAGGCTGGTGGTTATGAGGTCGGCTGAGTTTATTATGCCTGCCCTTTAATATAACATTCAGATATGAACATGTTACCAAAATGCCATGTTTAATGTAGGTGTTCATATAATATTGGGAGGATTCAGACTGGTCCTGTGCTGTAGGTCTTCAGCAGACTGGTCCTCTGCTGTGGGTCTTCAGCAGACTGGTCCTCTGCTGTAGGTCTTCAGCAGACTGGTCCTCTGCTGTGGGTCTTCAGCAGACTGGTCCTCTGCTGTGGGTCTTCAGCAGACTGGTCCTCTGCTGTGGGTCTTCAGCAGACTGGTCCTGTGCTGTAGGTCTTCAGCAGACTGGTCCTCTGCTGTGGGTCTTCAGCAGACTGGTCCTGTGCTGTAGGTCTTCAGCAGACTGGTCCTCTGCTGTGGGTCTTCAGCAGACTGGTCCTGTGCTGTAGGTCTTCAGCAGACTGGTCCTCTGCTGTGGGTCTTCAGCAGACTGGTCCTGTGCTGTAGGTCTTCAGCAGACTGGTCCTGTGCTGTAGGTCTTCAGCAGACTGGTCCAGGCAGTGATCAGGGCAGTCTTTTCCTTTGGCACCAAGCATAGCCTATGCTTCATGCAGGCGGTAGAGGTAGTCTTGCATAGGGAGAGAGTCTGGCAGGTGAGACTATGGTACAGGTAACAGGTAACTATGGTACAGGTAACAGGTAACTATGGTACAGGTAACAGGTAACTATGGTACAGGTAACAGGTAACTATGGTACAGGTAACAGGTAACTATGGTACAGGTAACAGGTAACTATGGTCCAGGTAACAGGTAACTATGGTCCAGGTAACAGTAGGAGGTGAGACTATGGTACAGGTAACAGTAGGAGGGTTAATCCCTCTGAGGTAATGTATAGTCATCATCACTCCAATATAGAGGATCAGGATTGACTCTTAGGCTCCAGTGCCAGGCTGCTGTTTTGCCTATTGTGAGTCATTTGTCTTTTAGTCAACCTGGTTTACATAGTATGGAAATGCTATTATCATATTGTATGCTAAGTCAAGAAGTGCTTTAGTGAGGGATTGTTAGACTGTGGAAGACGGTTATTTTTATTGTTAAAATAATTATATTGTACTTGGCCTGAACCAACTATTTCATGTGTAACTCTTTCTCTCTGTCTTTTGAGCAGAGGGACGACGCTGCAGGGAGTAGACTGGGTCCTAGTGCTCCTTTGATTTGCTGGGTAATAAGTGTGTATTGTTTGTGCACATGTATAGTGTTGTTATTGGGGTATAGTACATCTCCCTGCAGTAAGTTGCCTAGCCCTAGTCTCAGTCTGGCCCCCTAGTGGTGGCTTCCCTAAATTGCCCTTTGCTATTATAGTGCAACTGCAACCTACAGTCTAGTAGTCCTATCTTTTATCTAGAATAATATTTTGTCATAGAGATTATTGTGGAATAACCGGTTTTCCTTTCAGTTTCTTTACAGGCATTTTTCTCCTTCCTTACAGCAAATTTAAATAAACATTGTGTTTACTGAATGCATGTCTCCTGCTCTGTCTGTAACCTTTTTGTAACGCACAAGTATTTGGTTTGACGTGGTACAAGACAAGTTCTTATTCCTACTGGGCCCGGTCTTGGTAGGTTAGGTCTAGTTAGGCTCATTGTCTAGCTGTAAAGGCCTTTGAGACATGCTTATGATAAACGGCTGCAGAAATCAAATAAACTGACTTGAACTTGAAGGCCACAATTGCAGTTGCATTTCCTAATTGTCATAGATTGCACATGGCAGGAGCATGAAAATACAATAGGATCATTAACTTTTCATTTGATCTGACTGAAATGTTGCAGACCTCAATTAAAACAATAGATTGCAATCTTCGGCTGTTCGGAGACTTCTCTGGACTTTCCTGCAGCTGTGCAACAGTCTCTGACACTGGGGACAACTGTTGCCAGAAAACGTATTCTAAAGCAGCGTTTCTCAACTGGTGGGTCGCGACCCAAAGGTGGGTCGCGGGGCCGTTTTGATTGGGTCGCGGACATTGGCCAATTTTTTTTTTTTTTTCATATTTCATTTGAGTTCAATTCTGATTATTGAAACTGGATTAGCCTGACCAGTTTTACTTGTTTAACAAGCTGAAGCATATGCTCTGCCTGTAATTCAAGAGAAGTCTGCCTTTTCATTTCATATTTAATTTTAGTTCAATTCAGATGATTGAAACTGGATTAGCATGGCCCCAGTTTAATTAAAATTTATGACCAGTTTAACTAAAAAGCATATAGCCTGCCTGTGATTCCTTTTTATTTCATATTAGTTAAATTCAGACTATTGAAACTGGATTAGCATGACCAGGTTAACTTGTTTTATTATTATTATCATTATTATTAACTTGTTTAAAAACATATAGGCATGTAATTCAAGATAAGTCTGCCTTCTATTTCATATTTCATACAGTTCAAATAAGACTTTCTGAGCATGACCAGTTTAACTTGTTTAAATTTAAAAACATATAGGCCTGTAATTCAAGTCTGCCTTATTTCAATTGGTTTTTAGCCCTAGTTGCACTTCTGTTGCACTTTTTTGTTCATTTGAGGTTTATAACAGTGCATGAAGGCATTGTGTATTAAATTAATGCGCTATTTTTTGTGCAATAAATTTGAGTGGTTTAAAAAAAATCAGAAATTTGGGTCGCGACTTCATGACAAGGAAAATAGTGGGTCCTGAGGCTACACCAGTTGAGAACCACTGTTCTAAAGGAATGGTAGTCCCCCTCTTCACCTTCTTTTCAACTGTGGCTGACGGACATGATCTCTGTTATAAGGATGGAGAGACTCAGATCACTGAGTACCAACTCACTTAAGACGTTTCTAACAATCTGGGACCCGTTTCTGGCCTACCTCATGAGGTTAGGGGCGGCGAGTAATTTGCCCGCCTGCCTCGTCACGGACCCGTTGCGTGAGACCCCATACACAAGATTTCCTACAAGCACAGAAGCACCCCAGGTGGCTGGTGGCACCACATTGTTACACTGAGTGTCTATATTATATGTATGTTTTCTTTCTTTTCCTTGCTGTGTCTGAGCCTGTTTGTTTTGTTCCTGTCTGCCTGCCTGCCAGAGTGGCTGACCACCTTCCTGTCTGCCTGCCAGAGTGGCTGACCACCTTCCTGTCTGCCTGCCTGACAGAGTGGCTGACCACCTTCCTGTCTGCCTGCCTGACAGAGTGGCTGATCACCTTCCTGTCTGTCTGACAGAGTGACTGACCACCTTCCTGTCTGCCTGACAGAGTGGCTGATCACCTTCCTGTCTGTCTGCCAGAGTGGCTGACCACCTTCCTGTCTGTCTGACAGAGTGGCTGACCACCTTCCTGTCTGTCTGACAGAGTGACTGACCACCTTCCTGTCTGTCTGCCAGAGTGGCTGACCACCTTCCTGTCTGTCTGACAGAGTGGCTGACCACCTTCCTGTCTGTCTGACAGAGTGACTGACCACCTTCCTGTCTGCCTGACAGAGTGACTGACCACCTTCCTGTCTGCCTGACAGAGTGACTGACCACCTTCCTGTCTGCCTGACAGAGTGGCTGACCACCTTCCTGCCTGCCTGACAGAGTGGCTGACCACCTTCCTGTCTGCCTGACAGAGTGGCTGACCACCTTCCTGTCTGTCTGACAGAGTGACTGACCACCTTCCTGCCTGCCTGACAGAGTGGCTGACCACCTTCCTGTCTGTCTGACAGAGTGACTGACCACCTTCCTGTCTGCCTGACAGAGTGGCTGACCACCTTCCTGTCTGTCTGACAGAGTGGCTGACCACCTTCCTGTCTGTCTGACAGAGTGGCTGACCACCTTCCTGTCTGCCTGACAGAGTGGTTGACCACCTTCCTGTCTGCCTGCCTGACAGAGTGGCTGACCACCTTCCTGTCTGCCTGCCTGACAGAGTGGCTGACCACCTTCCTGTCTGCCTGCCAGAGTGACTGACCACCTTCCTGTCTGTCTGCCTGACAGAGTGACTGACCACCTTCCTGTCTGCCTGCCAGAGTGACTGACCACCTTCCTGTCTGTCTGCCTGCCAGAGTGACTGACCACCTTCCTGTCTGTCTGCCTGCCAGAGTGACTGACCACCTTCCTGTCTGTCTGCCTGCCAGAGTGACTGACCACCTTCCTGTCTGCCTGCCTGCCAGAGTGACTGACCACCTTCCTGTCTGTCTGCCAGAGTGGCTGACCACCTTCCTGTCTGCCTGACAGAGTGACTGACCACCTTCCTGTCTGTCTGCCAGAGTGACTGACCACCTTCCTGTCTGCCTGACAGAGTGGTTGACCACCTTCCTGTCTGCCTGCCAGAGTGGTTGACCACCTTCCTGTCTGCCTGCCTGCCAGAGTGGCTGACCACCTTCCTGTCTGCCTGCCAGAGTGGCTGACCTGCTTCCTGTCTGCCTGCCAGAGTGGCTGGACTGGTTGGATTGAGTGGTCGTTGCAAAGCACTCAGCCACCCATCGACCCACAGCCATTGATCTAAGAAAGCCAATGACTCACCAGCTGCTCAGTATGCAACAACATGCACGCACATGCAACACACACACACATACACACACACAACACGCAACACACACACACGCAACACGCAACACACACACACACACACACATACACACACACACGCAACACGCAACACACACACACATACACACACGCAACACACGCACACAGCTAGGAAGACCAGTAATTGGAGTCACTGGATTAATTAGATTCCAAAAATGAAGTGACTTGGGATACAAAGTACTGTGGTACTGGGTTCTCATTCAGGGGTTACAGTTATTATTACAGATGACAAGATGGATTGGAAATTGAAATTAGAATTGAACAATAGCTGCGACCACATATGTAAATGTCCGATGGCAGGGGCACCCACCCTAATCTGCCACACACAGACACACACACACACACAGTGGATTCACAATGTTACAACACACTTTCTGGGCAGCTTCTGGGGAATACACACTGTTGAATGCAGCTGCATGGTGTCCCCACACGCATTATCTCCCTTGTTAACAATAGATATGAAAAGCCTTGCTTGCTCTAAGGCAGAGGTGTCCACATTTTTTTTGAATGGGGGCCAGATTAGATAATAAGAAAATACCGGGGGGCAGCTGGAAAAGGGGGGGAAAAACACAAAAAACATTTTGTACTCTAAGAATCTTGTTTACCATCTGAAAACATTAGTTCTGCCTGTGTTGTTCCTACTTGGTGCTTGTACAAACTGTATGATAGTGCTGTCATTGTTAGGTGAGTGGAAAAATGCAAATTGAACTTGCTTGATTAACCAATAATGTGTGAAGGGCCACGTATAGATATTTTGAGAGACCAGCCGAGGGCCAAATCCTTGGATTAAAGGCTTTTAAACTTTGGAAAGTACCTTGAATTGCTTCTCTGTGCTCATTTAAGTAACAGAAAAAAATGTGTAAGCCCCAAATTGCGTTTGTTGCAATGCCTCACCTATTATTACCACTACCCCTGTCCCCTGCTCAATGTGTATTACAGCATTATTCCTTACAGGTGTCAGTTATTTGCTTTGTTTTCGACAGCACTTCAGTCAATAGAGCAGGTCTAAAAACTGTCTCTGGATTTTAGTCATGTAAATTGTTCCACAGGAAGTGAAAGTGCACCACTTGTAGGAAGGTTTCATAACTACAGGCTTTTTGCACGACATTAATATGTATTATTACCAGTGTTGGGCAAGTTACTTTCAAAATCTAATATACTACATATTACTAGTTACTTTCATTTGAAAGTAATAAGTTACTTTACAATATTACTGTCTGTGTAGAGTAACTTGTTACTTGTTACACTACTTTTGCATTACTTTCACCAAAACAGCAGCAGCAGCAGAATGACATCGCCACCCCGGAACCATCCCCAAAAATAATGTCAACCGCCTTGAAGTCAGTGTAAACAATCCAAAATTCTAAATGTTATTTTCCTTTGTTATTGTCATCTATAGTGGTTATTTGCATAAAAACACAGTTTGATTAGGAAATGATTGTATCTTTATTATGTGCTTTGATTTAAAAAAAAATACTCAATTTGTAACTTGAGTTACTTGACAAAGTACCGGTAACTGGTATAATATTACTGAAATCCTATAAGTAATAAGGTATATTACTGAGTTACTGCTAAAAGTAATATATTACATGTAATATGTTACTTTTGTAACATACAAACCCCCAATACTGATTATTACACATAGTGGTATCTTCTGTAAGCGGGATTTAGGCGTTAAACATGCACTCTCCACTAGAGGTTCTCAAAAGTTTTTCAGCCAAGGAGCCCTTACAAGATAGAAAACATACCCCCTCATTCTGATTTGTGATTTTGGGCTAAAGCTTAATTGTTTCCACGGTAACGTGCGTGACTTTTAAATTGATAGGCTTGTTAGATTAGAATGTAATCCATGAGCCATTTTAGATTTAAAGCATAACATATTTTCATTGAACTATGAACCTTTTGCAACAAAATATTTTATTTTACCCCCCACCCCCCCCTGAAAACTTTTCACAGACCCCCTGACAAAGTGCCATGGACCCCTGACCCCCATTTAAGAAGCACTGCTCTACTACACAAGCAGTGTTGTAGATGGAGGAAGCAGAAGCCAGGGTCGTAGCTGGGCTCTGTCTCTGCTGTGAAGAACACTTTCAATATAGATGCTAACGCTGCTGAGCACTGGACACCTAAGCCAAAGTCAATTCACTTAACATTCATTCTCTGACCCCACGTACACACGGCAGTCAAATCTAATGCGGGAATAAGCTGCATGATTCTATAGTGTTTAGATAGGACACCATGCCACATTCTAATTATCACAGGTATCAAAACAGGAGTGAATCTGGCTTTCCCATACCTCATATAGGAAATGTGGTTTTCAATGTTTTTTTCGAAATGTATTTATGCTTTGATTCACTTTAAATTGACAGTCGATATATTGTAAATAATCTACTTAATACCAGGTCTAATGGCTTTAAGCATACTACATTATGATGTATACCAAGCCAGGTCCTGAAATACCATGTCAATATAATGAATGAAGCTTCAAACATTGTACCTAAAACACAATAGGTTCTAAAGCGCTTTAAGAAAATGTCATTTTGCTCTCCAAAAGCTCCAAGTTAAATAAGCTATTCAGCTTTTTTTCACTATTTGCATCCTCTACTCTAGTAGTATCAGCTGGTCTGCAAAGCTGCTTCAGCAATCAAAACACAAGAAACAGGAGTAGGGCAATGTGCTTATGAAGTCCACTAGGTGGAGCTAGAGAGCATCTGTTGTTGGAATAACTAGAACACTATTCAAATTAAATTCAATACAGATTATTGATTACCTGTTTTAAAATGTAATTACATTAATCTATTAGATTAATCCAACACAATGTATAACTTAATTCTGTGGAGAAATTAGTTTGTTTGCACAATGCACATTTTAATTTGATTAGTGTTCTGAATATCTCATATTTTAGTAAAATCTTAGTTTCATTTTTCAGTGACTCACTATTTACATGTTGTAATACATTCACTGTAATGCCATTATAAGTAACCTGTTAATCCCATACCTTTATCAGCCAATCAAAAGATTATTCATATCACTCAATTGAAGGCTAATGGACAAATGACTGCAATGACAGTTTAAGATATTGTATAATGCATACAGAGAATAGGAATAGATATTGTATAATGCATACAGAGAATAGGAATAGATATTGTATAATGCATACAGAGAACAGGAATAGGTTAGAAAAACAAACAGAATACACATTCCCCTATCATAATCAGGAATGTCGAAGAGGAAACCACCCTAAATTTAAGTTTATCCCCATTTTAGGCTGGCAGACATCTGCGACAAATCCAGAGTATATAGTCCCAGTACTGTATATTATAGATATAGTAAGGACTACTTGCACCTAAGTGCAGTGAATATGCCACTGTCTCGGACTTGTCTTATCACTATACTGCCTTATTGCTTGTTGTTTTTGCACTCATATGCCCTGTTATATTTGTACTATGTTGTAAACGGAGTCCACAGCACAAGAATTTCACACGTGATACTTGTACCATGGAGTGACAATAAAAATCTTGAGTCTTGAACTTAGTTATAATCTCGAAGATTTTTCTCTTTGGCGACATCTATGGCGATGAGCAGTAATTGCAGGTGACATCCAAACAATGATGCATCTGTGACATTAGTCAGTTTGTTGGGCCATAGTAACCACTAGGGCTGTGCCGATTCACTTATCTCCCGATTCGATACTATCACGATACTTTGGTGCCGATTCGATATATATTGCGATTCACGATTATTGCGATTCTACGATTATTGCGATTCGATATTACGATTTATTGCGATTTTTGTTTATTTTTTTCTTTTATTTTTTCAGTTTGTTTGCTTTTTTACACTAGATTAGAACATGGGAAAAGTTGAATCATACACTAGAGACTGTATATTATATATCATGAGTAGGGCTGGGCGATATAGTTAAAAACAGGGGCGGACTGGGATCATAATTCAGGCCGGGCATTAGATACCAAGCAGGCCAGGCCGATATGGGCCAACGCGCGTGAAATTTGGGCCGTTTGAAGCCAGATTTGGGTCCAATTTTACAATGAGATGCACCCACTTTAACCCTGAAGTGTAATTATTACTTCAGACTAACTAATAAAGTAATAAAACCACTAGTAAACCAGTAGGCGGCGCCTGGCCTGCTGTTCAGTGAGTGGCCTGACTGCAAGCACCCAAAAAAAAAAAAAAAAAAATTTTTTTTTTTTTTTTTTTTTTTTTTTTTTTTAATTTGCGATTATCGATTCTGGAATAAAAGATCGATCCAAAAAATCGTGACATTAAAAATCGCGATACTTAGGTGAATCGATTTTTTCCCCCACCCCTAGTAACCACCCACAATGCTAGCAGAGAACAGAAAAAAGTAGCTTGCTATCCTACTACACACAAGACTTGTCGGGAACCTACAGTAATGATGAAGAGTGAGTATATTGCGTTAGCTCCACCTACCCTGTCTGTAGAGACCCAAGGAGCGCAATGGAAACAAGTCTCTTGACTTTATTGTGCTATGCTTGATGTTCTTTAAGATGCATTGCATCTCTTGTGTAGCATGTATTTTAGTGTCAAATTAACTAAACCCCTCTCTGATGGAGTGTCACCACCCAGTGCTGCAAGAATGAAAATGCAAAGGATTCCATCCATCAATGGGCCATAGGTTCAATCCCCATTGTGTTAACTCAGTCTGCGATAGTGACTTAACAGACATGTAACCAAGTGAATACAACACACACAATTAAGGAAACACATAAAAAATGATGCATCATTTTGAAGGCTTTTAATAATCATCAACACATTTATGTACAAAGCAAGCCATGTCAATTGACCAAAAAATGAATCCTAAAATGCATTTTCTTTTTTTTTCTGTCATTAAAATAGCTAAAGATTACCTCGGGGTTCGATTCAACAGTTAAACACTATAGGTACAGAATCACTATTAGGAACAGAGTTTGACAAAACCTTCACAAATTATCTTCCACAGTTATACAGCCTTGGGGCCGGGCAGGGATGGGAGGACAACACAGAAAGGCAGGGATTGGAACATTGTGAGATTGGAACCAGGGAAATCAGAATCTCCGCTGGAAGTGAAGGGGAGTTCTGAGTCCAAAAATCCTTAAAAAAAAACGTGAAATATCTCATCCCTGCCATGTTTCCCAAAAGCACCAAGGTCATCTTTGTTCTACAGTAGTCACCGAGAACCAGTTGGAACAAAAGACCTAATGCAGGCCAGGCTAGCAACATTTAGAGCTAACTGTATAGGAATTCTGTCAGCGATTATGAAAAGGGCGATTCATACATATTTGTTCCTTATTACGCATCCCGTTATCCCAAACAATTGCCTCCCATTTGCCACCTAGGTTAAAGGCCCATTACTGCCCATCTCCACTCTCTTCAAATGTTGCCCATGTGTGTCACCTTTAGTGCAAAGTTAATCTCCACGTTCCATGGGACCAAAATTAAACTGGTATGGTAATGCGGTGTTTCTCAAACAGGGCCCTCTAGTGGGTTGTGAAGTGTATTTTCAAGTTGAAGCTCAGAAAATGAGTGGGTGAGTGTTTGAGACCAGGTCTGGTGCACTCAATTTCAAAGCTATAGTACAGCGAAGATTCTGGTATTGGCGGAAACTAGAAATTCAGATGAACATGTAGCTACCAACCATGTTATAGGTTGAGGCCACGTCTCGTCATAGACGCTGGTTTAGCTGGCTCAGCCTGGCTGGGGGCGTGGTCAGGGTGGGGTAAAAACCCCCATTCTATCCATTCAGCAAAGTTAGAATTTAGCTGATAGCCCAGCCCAGGCAGACACGATCGGGGATTTAACCACCGCAGTAAACGCACATCTGAGCAGACGTCTTGTGTTCTGCTCTAGAACCCCCAAACCTGTAGTTTAGAGCCGCAGCACCGTCTTTTGGTGAGTCAGCCCATGAGATATATGGGCGGTTTTACCCCACTCGCGCGCCAGCCGTTTAACATTTTGTGGGCGTTCCCAGACATGTCTCTATGCTAGCTTGCTGGGAAACGGGTGTAAATGTCTCCAAAGTCGGCAACATTTTGACAAAGGTAAATGGGCATGACTATTTTCAAACGGTCCCTTGCCCTCTCACCTCAGGATATCCGAATGAGATTTGACTCATTAGAACCGCAAGAGCCCTATGTCAAACATGGCGTCTGACATCGGGTTTAAGAGCTCCAGGGTCCTAAAGACAGTGTTATATATGCAGTGAAAATGTTATTCTCGCCTTTTTTCCTTTCCCTATTTTTGCACACTGTGCCACCTAAACATAAATAAAATAAAAACGTCAAATTAAAATGCATAATTTCAATGACCAGTTGTGTTTGAATTATCACCATGCAGCCGACAGTGGCATAACACACATACAGCAGTTTATTTTCCCCCCTTTTTCTTATTTTTGTCATGTTTTGTTTTCTCATTTATTTGAGAAGGTGGGCCTCACTCTTTTTTTTACAATCAGAAATGGGCCTTACTGACAACCCCGCTGTAATGCTTTTAGGGAACTGAATGTAGACTCAAATACAGCGAGGAGCACACATTTTACAGTGTGTTTATGCATCGTTCACACTACAAAAGCAAACAAATCCCAATTATTCAAGTGTCTTGAAAGACGAATGCAAACGCCACACTAGCTATCCTCGAGTTATGGCTCAAATCGGGCGATCACGTGACTTGAACATTCATCCTATTACAGACGAGGGCTGGCTTCCTACAAAGCATATCGACTGTCCAATAGGTGCGTCATATTGTATGTTGACTGTCCAATACACAATCCATGCGTCATATTGTACTGTATGTTGTGAAGGAAACCTGGAGACACTCATCACAGCTGGAGACAGTCAACTCTGCTCCGAGGCAATCACAACACAAATGATGCTGAGTTATGTGTGCCTCTCAAAAACAAGTCAACATGAGAGATGATGTTTTAACAATTTAAACGACATACGAGAATGGGCAAACGTCTCAAATAAATTATGTTTAAAAATACGCAGGTTGGCTGTTTTATACTGTGTATTCAAGCTTGCACGAGAACCAAAGTCTACATGTAGTAATTAGCAAAATATATAAAAAAAAAAATACAAAATACAAATGATTTAGCTGAAATTTGTTGTGTCATGGCTGAGTTCAGGATCAGATTTTGGTAGTGACCTGAATCTGGGGGATTTGTGCCATTAGACATATTGTGTTTTGAGCCATAAGCACTATGCTAATGTGCTGCTGGTGGCACGCTCAAATCAGCTGCTAAGCAACATCGCATTCATATGCTGTTTTCTCATAAAGTGAAACCAGGACAACAAACAATAAACAGAAACCTTTACGGACGCTGCGGCTTTGCAAGTTGGGAGAATTTTTTTTCAGCATTGGCAGAGACAGCATTGCCTTCAAGTTCTAAATTGTTGGAAAACGACGAATCCAGCAATTACATCATGTATGAAATTATCGGTTGCTGCGAACGCAGACAAAACATCTGCATATGAGGTGTTTTTAAGTGTAGCTACTGAAATATCCATTTAGAGTTACATGCAGGCAATCATGTTGGTGAAAGACAAACTAAGAGAAGCACTAAAGAGAACTAAACAACCAAATTTGGAGAGATCCAAATAAAACGAAACTTTAAGAACAGGACAGAAACAAAGATTAACTTGGTGCTAATTAGAAGGAAAACCACACCCAGGGCAGTACTAATTAAATTACAAATATGTTTTGTGAATGGATAAATCTTTGTCCTAACCCTAACTTAAACTTCCCCCTCTCCCTGTAACAAATATATTCAGTTATTTCCTTCTATCCCAGGATCCAAAATGTACGGTCATTCTTTTGCTCTCCAGATCCAGGCTTTGAAAACAAATCACTTTTCTCGTCACGCGAGGATCCGCCAAAAGTGAGAGTGAAATATTTGTTTTTTTTTGGGGGGGGAGGGGGGGGGGGGGGGCTAGTAGCCATGGGAACAGAGGGGGACGAGGAAGCAGTCACCACTCAGCACAATCCATAAGAAAGCATAAAAGTACAACATATTTAGAGAAACTAATCTTTTACAAAAGCACTTGAGCCACTAGTTGTTTGGTTTGTTTCCTCTTCAGTCGTTCACCCACAGTGACCGCTTGTGTGAGCAGCAATACCGAGGGGTTGGTGTTTAAAGTCACTATGTACACACACACGCACGCACGCACACACACACACACACACACACACACACTCGCACAGACTCGCACAGACTCACATTCATTATACAGTCAAGCGACTGTGCACAGAAGTCAGTGTGCCCAGTTTCCTCAGTGGTATCACAGGTCACAATCTGCAAGTGTCTCTCACACTCACACACACACACACACACACACACACACACACACACACACACACACACACACACACACACACACACAGAGGGCGAGCTAAGTGGGGCAGTGGCTGGTGCCGATGCTCCTGTATTGTAACCATGACAACTAGGGCTCTTCTTCTTGGTGATTTAAGAGGCTCAGTCAGGTGACCTGGCTGCCCCAAGGGAACTGTGGGATAGGTAAGTCCTCCAGAAAAGGGGTTTTATTTGTCCTCCAGTCCAGTAGGGGGGGGTGCTGTATGCAGAAAAAGACAGGGGGGGAAACACGTCTATCTTGTTCTCAGTTTCTGTCCCAATGGTTTGTATGAAATACAGTAACATCTGACTTTGTACCGTCTATGTAACAACCAGAGGATCAGTTGAGACGGTGTGAGGGCAGATGGCAGCCCCATTTTTATCAAATAGGACTGAGAGAAGGAATAATCACAATAATTCAGTAAAAAGCAAATGTGACACGTTCTATTATTTGTGGGTAAACATGATATTATGAGAAAAGATTGGCTGTTCAGATTTTAATCAAATAAAGCCTTGGCTTTCATTCGGTGTAAAGATGATTGTGAGACTGAACACTAAATATAGTTTGTAAGCTAATAAAGGTAGGGTTTGTCAACAAAGCTCGCATTCCTCATGTCAGGTTTGCTGTTTTCAATGTACTTGCAAATGTTATAACTGCTGTAGGCCTTAAAACACTGTTTATTAAAATGTTCAGGGTTGTATTGTGGAGTTTTCTTATTGTGACTTGTTTGATTGATTGGGCTGTTTATGGATTGGATTTTAACAAAGTAAAAATATCACAAAGTAAAAACTAGATTTTTGGGGGGTTTGTTATTGCAATACCTTTTTCTTCGCTATGCTCTCTTATTTTCATGTATTTGATGTAAAGCACTTTGAATTTGAACGTGCTAAGAGCTATACAAAGAAACTTGGCCTGTCTTGCCTTGGGATGGTTTAGTCCTAAGGACACTTCTCCCCTCGTGCATCTCCCTCAAACTTTGGAGTACAACAATATTTGTGATATCACCAGAAAGCTCAAATCCTCCGCTTTCCAACAGTGTATTCAACTGGTTTGAGGGCTCAATGTGACTGGAAATGACAGATCAGGTCACAAATGGCGGGTTAATGGTTAAAGGTCTATTCCACATTTTTGGGTGTGGCGCATTGGTAACCTTTCAAATATCTGATGAGATCATTGTCACCAACATCACCTCTGCAGAAGATGGATGTGTCTAGTGGGCAGCATGCTAACAAAGCATAGAGTCAAGCTAAAGGCCACTCAACAACAAAAAAGCAAAACCAACTTTGGAAGACTAAAACAGTTATTTTCACACTTTGGATAATGTAACCTACGATTACCTAACATACTGTATGCTAAAGCGTTAGCATGTGCACCAGACAGAACTAAAGACACAAAGATGATTGTGGTACCAATCGTCTCATCAGAAACTGCGTAAATTGACCAAACTCCAAAAACGAATTGTAGCCCTTTCAAAAGATTAACATTTAAACGAGAATTGGACCCGGGGATAAAAGCTGAAATAATAAATCAAAGAATGAAATTAGCGGACGATAAACATGATAGTAATCACAGATCATCTTCAACTGCTCAATTACAACAGTTTCAATTGTAGATCGGGAAGGTGGTTAAACGTATGCAGTAAAAGAAGGCATTGGTGCGTCTCTAGAATGAAAAGAGTGATTGTGTTTAGGTTTGGTTAGTGGTTAATCTGATTGATCGATTGATTGATTTTATTATGCATATAAAAGACAACAAAATCCAATGGATAAACATGTAAAAGTGTGAACACTTATGGTCCCTAATCAATAAAGACTGATTGTTTAGGTTAGTAATCTAATCAATCAATCAATGAAATGATGGACTGAAAGACATAAGGATGGAGGAATGGAGAGATGAAGTAAGGGAGAAAGAGTACTGGGCCAAGAGGAAGAAGGACTACAGAGAAAACTAAGTACGCCATTAATGAAAAGCTTCCTTCCCATGCAAGCATCAGGCTCAGGTCAATGCAATCAAAGTCAAAACATAAATCAATCAATAAAATATGTATTTGAGGTGGTAGACCATAAGACCATCCTCAACTATTACTTCACCAAGACTGGAAATAAATAAAACATGTATTTGAGGTGGTAGAGTAGACCATCCTCAACTATATAATTCAAAATACATGCTTCGGCATGCACTGGGATGCGTCATCAGTGATGTTAGCTGGGGTCGTAAGGTGTTTCGGGTCTCTCAACATCATACACCCTCGCCCAGTAGACCCAGCCGAGGCCGATTAAGACCCCGACCCGCGTCCCAGAAGCAGCCGCTCACGGATCAGCCTTCCTACTCTGTCTGCAACGTTGCCCGCGGAAGGGTTGATCATGCCCAATCCGCTGCAATAGAGTTAGTGCTACACCGCAGTATTGAAAGACCCTTCAGTGCATGGAGGCTCAGGCCCTGTGGGTTTCTCCCGGCCGCGCTCCTCCTTCGTCTCACCAGACCCTCCCTGGTAAAGAAGGCAATCCTACCATGCCGTACCATCATGGCGTACCATGGGCAGAGAGGATGCCTCAAGAAGGCCTGTGCGCTGCACGTCATTCGCCTGCGACGAGCACCTCGCTCTAGCCTGAAGGACCCCAGGCCGCGCCGATGTTTACACAGATTTTCGGGAGGCTAATCCGTAGCGTTTGTGGATTTCTCCCTCACGAGAGAGCCAGGCTGGGGTGCTAAACCCATCCCTATTAGTTTAGCAAGACTGGAAATCAGCACCTTCGCATGCCAACAGTTTGTCAGGATCAGAATATGGAGAAACTGAATAAATGCAGCAACAATATAAAGGTAAGTAGACAGGCAGACAAAGGGATGTGGAGGGGGGGGGGTGATTTTACCTTGAAGGTGTGAAGGTTCTAGCTCTCATCATCTGAGATGTAGGGTTTGGCGATGGCCATCTCCTCCTTGTTGTTTGCAATCAGCTTACACTTCTACAAAAGCACATGCAAAAAAACACATTGGTGAGCTGGCACTACCACAGGTATTCACACATGATGACGTGTATTGATGTGATGCCACCTCGCCCACCCACTTAAAAAAAAAAACATTCTTTCACATGATGTTTCTCTCTAAACTCGCATGCATCTCACACAAAAACAAGCATGAACACCATCCCATCTCCTTCCCATTACCTCCGTAAGTTCCTTGATGGTATGGATGTTGGCCTGCTGAGTGACCTTCCTCTTGGCCTCCTCTATGTGGTCCAGGTTGAGGGTGGGGGCCGGGGGGGCGAGGCAGGGAGGGGGCTTGTTGGTGATGGTAGGGAGCGGGGCGAGCTGTGGCATGGCGGCCAGGGCTCCCATGTTGCTCAGGGCAGCTGTCATGGTCGCTGCCGTCATACTGGCCATAGCGGCGCTCATGGTGATATTGGACATGTGGGGCATTCCTGGAATATTGGATTGCTGGAACATGTTGGCCATGTTGGGCATGTTGGGCATGTTGGGCATCCCCATGCCCATTGGGAGGGGTAAGGGGAGGGGCAGGTTGAGGGGGGTGGGGCATGGAGTGGGCAGAGGGAGCTGGAGGATGGCTTTGGGCCGGAGGCTCTCGGGGATGGGCATGCCGGCCTTAGCGCACATGGCAGCAGCGTTTGCCTTGGCGATCTCCAGTAACTGGTCCTTGTCTGAGGAGAGGAAAGGAAGGAAGTGTGAGGAAGAGAGTAGATGAGAGGGAAAGAAAGCAGGATGAAGTAAGAGCGGTTGGGCCAGAGGAACATGGGTGAATAGGGCCGAAAATGGAGAGATGGGGAGAAAAGGGGACAAACTGGTTAAAAAAACAAACACTAAACATGTTTTTAGGACCAATTTAATTTAACTATCCGTTTGTGCCAAGATGTGCCGACTAAACTAAATTGGAATCAACGTTGAATGCAAAATATAAACAAAAAAAAATAAAAATAAAATGCAAAGCACATTACTTAAATACACCTGGCATGCAGGTGTATGAAGACCATTGAAGAGGTTAATGTAATGTCAACAATAACCCTGCCCTTTGCTTAGCTAGTCACTTGGGGTATATCTGCCTGAAAATTAAACCACCCAGAAGCCATAACAATCTTAACATACGGTAAGTAACCGTAACATTTACTGGAGCATTAGTGACTCTAAAGTGTTGTACCCAGGTCAGTGAGCCGTGGAGGAGCATTAATTACCGTAAATTCCGGACTATAAGGCGCACCGGTGTATAAGCCGCACCTTCAAAGTTGACTATTTTTTTCTTATATAAGCCGCACCGGACTATAAGCCGCGGGTGTTTTAATGGTATTTTTTTTTTTTTTGTGTGTTTTAATGTTTAACACATTGACTGCCAACGACGTGTTAACATGTTTTCAATATCCAGCTGTTGACTGCCAACGACGTGTTTACACGTCAAAAAAAAAATCGATTTTTTTTTTTTGACGGTGGATCGTTGATCTGGCCCTTTTGCATCTCTTATTATAGTGTTAGAGCCGCCGGGCGTGTGCAATCCATTCCGCCGACCCACTGAGTGGAGACGGTGCTCAGACTATTGAGAGCCAAGCAAGCCAAGACAGCAGCATGGAAGCCATTATCATGAAAATGGATGGGGCGAAAACGCTTTCGCTTTCGCCTGGGTCCTGGCTGTGGGGGATTGCAAACTTGCATGGTGGATTGCGGATGGAGCACACTTTGAGGCACGCAGCGTAAATATGACCAGAGTCGCAGGGGCTTCATCGGAGCTCTCGGCCAGGGCTCCGGGAGGCGGGCGAGTCCAGCCGGGCTTCCTCGGGGAGCGGCCAGGCACAGCCGCACAGCGGCAGCGGGGCAGTGAGACTGTGACAAGCTTGTGGTGCAGCAGGTCATTTTGCCTTGCAAAATAGCACCAAATTGGAAACAGCCATAAAAGGCTTTTAGAATGGGATTTTCAACCCATTCTTTTTTGTTTCTTTTTCGCTCTAATTTAGAGTAATTTAATTTCTATTCAGAAATTTATTTGAGAGGTCGAGAGTATGAGAAAGTGCATTTGCACAGGTAGGAAAGTGCTTGTGACATGGCGCTGCAGCCAAGAAGAACGCCCACGGAGGGAGGAGTTGAGCAGAGGGGAGTTTCCTGCTGTTATGGAGGAAATTACTGTTCAAAACTATTGTTTAGGTCTTACTGATGCCAAAAATGAATGGTTAAAGTGACTGTTCTATCGAATTTCACAAAAAGCCGTTTATCTCTGAATAATTTTTCTCACGCTGAAACCATGCTGTATTCAACTGCTAATGCTTACATAACTACTAACTCTACAAACTAACTCTTTTAGACAGAGAAAGCACACATTCTATTAGTTATTTTTAGATGATTGGTGTTCACGAAGTATTAACAGAAAAGAATCCTCGGCTGTTGTAAAATGAGCCTAGAATCCTCAAAAACCCCCCTGGCAGAACCTACCGACAGCATTGAAAAAAGGCTGGCAGTCAATGTGTTAATTACCATATGTAATGCTCCCATTTATTAACATTTCAACAAAACAACATAATACAACACCACCTGTGTTGTTATTTACAGTGCACACAGTGTCATACAGTGTGGTGAAAAGAGGGCAAGAGAGGAAATTAAAACAGAAGTGGATTTATAGTTAGAAAGAGTGCTAAAAAAGATTTTTTTTTTTTTTTTTTTGAAAAAATCCATAGATAAGCCGCACCGTTATATAAACCGCAGGGGCCAAAAAAGCCCAAAAAACGGGAAAAAAGGTGCGGCTTATAGTCCGGAATTTACGGTAGTTACTCTAAAGTGTTGTACCCAGGTCAGTGAGCCGTGGAGGTGTTAGTGATTCTAAAGTGTTGTACCCAGGTCAGTGAGCCGTGGAGGTGTAAGTTAGTCTAAAGTGTTGTACCCAGGTCAGTGAGCCGTGGAGGTGTTAGTGATTCTAAAGTGTTGTACCCAGGTCAGTGAGCCGTGGAGATGTTAGTGACTCTAAAGTGTTGTACCCAGGTCAGTGAGCCGTGGAGGTGTTAGTTAGTCTAAAGTGTTGTACCCAGGTCAGTGAGCCGTGGAGGTGTTAGTTACTCTAAAGTGTTGTACCCAGGTCAGTGAGCCGTGGAGATGTTAGTGACTCTAAAGTGTTGTACCCAGGTCAGTGAGCCGTGGAGGTGTTAGTTACTCTAAAGTGTTGTACCCAGGTCAGTGAGCCGTGGAGGTGTTAGTTACTCTAAAGTGTTGTACCCAGGTCAGTGAGCCGTGGAGATGTTAGTGACTCTAAAGTGTTGTACCCAGGTCAGTGAGCCGTGGAGGTGTTAGTGACTCTAAAGTGTTGTACCCAGGTCAGTGAGCCGTGGAGGTGTTAGTGACTCTAAAGTGTTGTACCCAGGTCAGTGAGCCGTGGAGGGGTCTTGCTGGTGCTGCGTCGTGTTCGGGAGCCTGAGCGACGCTGCTTTCGGAGAATCAGAACAGGAGAGTGGCTGGGTTCCCTCTTCCATCGGTCTCGCCTGTCAAACGAACGACTGCGGAAAACTGGCCGCCTCCCTCTGCCCCTCGACCTGGACCTGCGCCTGCGCTCTGGGGAACGAGATCTGGATCGCTTGCTCCTGTCTGGCGACCTGGACCTCTTCCTCCTGCCTGCAGAGCGGCTCTTAGATCGCTTGTTCCTGTCTGTGGACTTGGACCTCTTCCTCACACGGGGGGCGGGTGAGCGGGAGCGCTTCTTGCGAGCAGGAGAACGGGACTTGGACCGTCGGACCCTGGTCCGCGTTTTGGAGCTCGACCGCTTGCGTCGTGTATTGGAGCGCGAGCGACTGGACCGCCGGCGGCGGGCGGGACTCCGGGATTTGGACCGCCGCTTCTTCTTGTCTGATGGAGAGACAGATGCTCTCTTCCTCACTGGAGACTTTGACCTGAGGAAAGGAGAATGACAGGAGAATTCATACAATGTCTACAAACATGTCTCTACACACAGACGCCATGACAACATAACATCCCGCACACCATGTACCATGGTGAGGAGGAGACATGGAAAATGACCATAGGGATGTAGCCTTTAAAATGGGAAATACAGAGCAAATAGGAGTAAATCAAATTATGTTCAAAAACAAAATTAATAGCATATAGTCACAAACATGGAAATGTATTTTTTTTACCTATAGTTCAGGGTTTCTTAACTGGTGGATTGGGACAAACATGGGTCGCGGGGCTGTTTTGAGTGGGTCATGGACGCTGTGGGGGTGGGATCTGATGTTGTGTTATATAAGTGATTGGCTGGGGGTGGGGGGATAGCTCCAAATATCCCCAGATTATCTTGTCTCGACTTGTTTTAGTGAAAGAATTTAGATTGTTGAAACTTGATGAGCATCACCAGTTTAACTTGTTTAAAAAACATATAGGCCTGTAATTCAAGTCTGCCTTTTTATTTCATTGGGTTTTTAGCCCTAGTTGTAATTTTGTTGCACTTTTTTTGTTTATTTCATGTTTTTAACAGTGTATGAAGACATCGTGTATTACTGCACTATTTTCTGTGAAATACATTTGAGTGGTATAAACATTAAACAAAATCTGAAATTTGGGTTGCGACTTAATGACTAAACATGTGGGTCCTGAGGGTAGACCAGTTCTATCTACTATGTTTAAAATACATACTACAGCATGCACTGGGACGCGTCATCAGTGATGTTAACTGGGGTCGTAAGGTGTTTTTCGGGTCTGTCAACATCATACACCCTCGCCCAGTAGACCCAGCCGAGGCCGATTGAGACCCCGACCCGCGTCCCAGAAGCAGCCGCTCACGGATCAGCCTTCCTACTCTGTCTGCAACGTTGCCCGCGGAAGGGTTGATCACGCCCAATCCGCTGCAATAGAGTTAGTGCTACACCGCAGTATTGTAAGAAAGACAACCGGTCCGCGACTTTTTTTCCATCTATCTACCGGTCCGCGGCACAAAAAAGGTTGGGAGCTGTTAAAACAAATAACTATTTGTCTAAATCTGTCAGAATGACGCATTCAGGAAGTAGCATTGCTACACATAGAGACACTGCATGAAATAAGCCACGCCCATTACGGGGGAAAAGCTCTGTTCTTTTCCACACACCAGTGTCATTTTTCTTGAATTAAACATAGCTAAAAGCTGTTGTGTGGTGGGGCTGCGCAGACAACAAATGTAAAAAATCGCCAGTTATGAGAATTGGAGAGAAGAAAAATGTGGATCTAGCTGTCAAGAAGTAAGTTGGAGTGTTCATCTTCCGTATATACGATCTTTTTGTGCAACATGCGACCATGCATGCGACATAGGAGAATGCCAGGATTGGGGGGGGAGAGTTTGTGTTTTCCCCCGTTTTGGGCGTGGTTTCTGAATGACGCGCTCCGCAGTGTCTCTATACAAAGGTAAACGCCACAAACCTGGATTGCTTCCTCTTGGACGCAGACTTAGATGTGGATCGTCGGGGAGAGGAAGTAGAGCGTGACGCCTTCCTGCGGGTCGCAGGGGAACGCGACTTGGAGAGCTGCTTCTTCTGTTGGCCTGGGGAGGGTGACCTAGAGGAGCTGCCCTGGCGCTTAGTTGCCGTTTTAACAGGAGAGGAAGTATCCCCTTCCTCACCAGAGCCCTCTGAACCATCGGACTCATCGGGGCCGGTCGCGGGCTCAGGGGAACCAGACCTGGAAACCTCTTGTTCATCTGAAGAGCTGGCTGGGCTGCCGGCGTCCTCCTTCTGCTTCTGCTGGTGGTTGGGAGCAGAGGACACAGGCTGGTCCTGCGGCTGAGCTGAGGAGCTCCCAGCTGGGTCAGACGCTACAGGCTGGGTGCCTGGAGCACCGGCTGAGGCCATGGGTTTCCACGGAGCTGTAAGGTCAACTGAACTTTAATGATCATCACAATACATTCTTATTGGAGTACTTCAATGTTTTGGCTATGGTGGTAAAATAATAAGTTTGAGATACTCAAGGGCATTCTGGACAAAAGCATACATATATGCTATATATACATTCAAGTCAAAAGGATGAGAAACCTGCACCATGCTCTTTTTTCTTCCTGATTTTCCCCCATTTTCACCCCAATTGTACTTGGCCAATTTCCCCCTGCTGCCCTGGTCATTGCTCCACCCGCTCTGCCAATCTGGGTAGAGCTGTAGACTAGCACCATGCCTCCCTCCGACACATGCGCAGTTGCCAGCCACTTCTTTTAACCTGACAGCGGGGAGCTTCACCGGCAGGACGTAGCACGTGGGAGGATCATGCGATTCCCACCAGTTCCCTTCCGCCCCGACCGACCAGAGTGACCAACGCTAGTGCTGCACCAAGTTCTTTAAAGGTCCCATTCCGTGCAAAAGCTGTTTTTACTTGTAAATGCATATATACTGCTGTCAGCCCTCCCTGTAATGAGTGGTCACACGCTCAGAACTGCCACAGTTGGATTTGTCCCTATCCAGCGTCCCCCTGCAGTCTCCTCCAAGCCACACCCCCAAACGCTTCGTTTGCCCAGAGGGGAATTGGGACGTCACTAGCTTCCTCCTGCATACTGCGCGGGTCTCTCTCACACAAGCTACCTGCAACCATTTAGTCTATAGCCACAAAATTAACACTTCTAGCTGGAGCGACGCCAACTGTACGTGATCCAGCAACTGCAGAGGTGCATTCGGTAAGTCTAGGCATTTTGAGATGTCCTCTTTAGCGTAGTACCGTTAAGTTAACGATAACTCGCAACCTAGCGTGCTGGTCTACAGACGCTAATCTGATTGGCCGCTGGGAGCCTGGGGCGGGCTCTCGCTCAGCGGCCAATGGGAACTGTTAGTTCTGAATATATTATAGAAACAGGCCATTCTTGGGAAGCGACGAGATGAGGAAGTGAGAACTCCGTCACAACAAACGGGGTTGCTATATTTTCGACAGATTAATCCAGAATCATGTTTTATGGACCAGAGACACACGTTTTTAAGAGGTTACAGCTGCACGAATTGGGACCTTTAAGAAATATTTGTGATGATGTACTGATGGGAATGGCGACCTTTGGGATTGTGGACTAGATCAACATGTTGTATTCACTACTGCACTACTGTTAAAAAAGTATAAAATAAAAGTATACACTGCTTATTAGAAATAATAAGGGAGAATAATGTTGGCACTGCTGCATGTCACACGCTTGCAGCATCAGGAGTTCAAAAGTGTGCAGATTGACACTATGCAATTAATTAGAAATGGCATAACAACTTGACAAACAAAATCAAATGTAGAATTGTTTTAAAAAAAGAGAGCAGAGCAGCAGGACTGACCTTTAGCTGCAGCTGTAACCAGCAGCTGCTGAAGCTCTTTAACAGGAGAGGAGGCTGGAGAGGCGCTGTCAGACCCCCTGTCACTTGAGCCGGACCTGGACCCAGAGCCAGATCTGCTGACGGCAGGGGAGGCGGATTTAGACTTTGACCTCTTTCCGCTCTTCCTGGGTGATTTGGACCTTTTCCTGACAGGCAGTGGCGAGTGGGACTTCGAGCGGTAGCGACGAGGCAACGAGCGAGACTTTGAGCGTCTCGCGGACCTTGTTGGCGGTGAACGATTTCTCCTGGCAGGGGACCGAGAGCGCTTTCTAACCGGAGATCTGGATTTGGACCGTTTGTTGCGTGGACTCTTGGATTTGGACCGTTTGTTGCGTGGACTCTTGGATTTGGACCGTTTGTTGCGTGGACTCTTGGATTTGGAGTGGCGGTTGCGCCTAAGGACTACAACGGAACGTGACCGGGTCCGCCTGGCCCTGCGGATTGAACGGGAACGTGAGCGGCGGGTCCTGGGGGGTGGGGACCTCCTGCGGCGAGACAGAGAGTGGCTTCTGGAGCGCCTGCCTCCTCCACGTCGTGCCGGTGACCGCGAACGGGATCGGCGGAGCGGGCGTCTGGATCTAGACCGAGAGCGACGGACTTTGGGAGAACGTGACCGCGAACGTCTGCCAACTGCACCACCGCGTCTAGGCGAGCGGGTCCTGGATCGCCTGGTGGCACCACGAGATCGTGACTCTGACCTTCGACCTCTCCTTGGAGAGCGAGAGAGGGAGGGGGACCTGCGGCCGCCACGTTTTGGGGATCTGGACAGCTTCTTCTTCGGAGAGGGAGAACTGCGGTGTCGCTTGGGGGAAACAGATAATGAGCTCCTCCGCCGTTTAGGAGATGTAGACTGGCGTTTGGGCCTCCTCGGAGACTTGGACTTCTTCCTCTTGGGGGTGAGGGAGCGCGAGGTGGACCGGGACTGACGCCTAGGTCTTTTGGGAGACTTGGGCGACGGGGAGAGGGACTTCCTCCTAAACTTTGGAGACGGGGAGCGGGATGGAGAGCGGGACAACCGCCTGCTCTTCAGGGGTAACCGTTTTCCCTTTGAGGGTGATCTGGAATGGGTTCTTGGCCGTTGTTTGACTGCTGTTGGAGCACCAGACTGGCGCCGAGGGGGACTGGGTGTTGGCGACTGGCTCTGACTCGAGTCAGACCTATTCTTGCCTCCGCCCCTCGACAGGGAACGAGACCTGGACCTGGATGGATCTCGCTCCTTGATCTTCTCCCTCTGAACTGTGTTGGCCTGATCTTTCAGGCAGCGGTCATCTCGTGGGGTCGTACCTTCCTGTTTGGGGATGATGTCAGGGAGTTCCTGGGCATGGCTGAGCCCGCCGTCTCCGTGATTACCCTCCGCCTTAACCTTAACCCCCGCTGCCTGTGCCATCTCCTCCCGGCCAGAAGAGGGCGACCTCATGTCCTTCACCGACCCATTGTTGTTACTGCCCTTCCCTGCAGATGGGGAGACGTCGCTATCGGATGTCTCCTCTCTCTTCATAGACAGCGATTCAGGTTTCTGGGTGAGGACGGGGACCTCCTTCTCTCCTCGTTTGCTTTTGGGCAACAGTTTGGATACTGGTTCTTGCAGGTCAGACGCCGCTGCTGGGGAGTATTTGCCATCTCCCGCCCCTCTCCCCCCTTCCCCCTCAGACTCAGAGCATGAGGCTGAGCTGCTTTCAGATGGAGAGCGAGATGGGGATTTCTTGTCTTGCTTTTCATCTTTCTTCCTCTTCTTTTTCTTCTTCTTGGCAACATGCCTTTTGGATTTTTTGGATTTTGCATCTCCCTCTGCGTCCACCCGATCTGAGAGGGGGAAACATGTTTCAAACACCAAAGTGGAATTCATTCATCTTGCAGATGAAATCTAAGTGGTTTGTGTTTGTGTGTTTCCTCCTACCTGTAATCACATCCCTTTTACCCTCTTCTTTAGGCCCAGCTTGGTCTCCAGGCCCTGAGGCTGCCGCCAGTCTGGCACTACAAACACAATGCAATAACACGTGAGTTATGTAGAAAATCACCAAAACCCTGTTTTAAACCAGGCTGTAAACATGCTTAATCCTGTTGTAAAGACGGCCATTTTAACATGGGGGTGAAGAGGGAACGACTCCCTTTTGAAGCCAGCCTCAGGTGGCCATTCGAGGAACTACAGCTTTCAGTATCACTTGCACGGCTTCCTCTGCCAAAGCCCAAGCGCGTCGCCTGGTGTGTACTGCAGGATGAATTTTTAAGTTCTTCTCACCTGGCTCTGGTGGTCCTGACAGGTTTCAGTGGAGGTGGTGGTTCTACATCAGACTCCGCTCCAGACTCTGAACTGCTCTCCTTCTCGTCCTTCCTCCTCCTCTTCTTCTTCTTGCTCTTGTGTTTTCTGTGCTTCTTGTTTTTCTTATGGGCCGTCTCGTTTCCTTCCTTGGCATTCACTTCATCTCTCTCCTCCTCACCTGCACAGGGAACCCAGCGTTACAGCTGACATGAGCGTTTGACAAAGCAGAGCAGCAGTGCTTTTGAAAGTCGGAAAATCTACATGAACTGTTACCGGAGGGATTTTTAAACACAATTTTTTTAAACACGATTTCAGACGGACAAGCCCGTCTTTATTATCACACGAACACTTCAACACATGCATGCTAGTCTCGCCCTGGAGGAATATTAAATACTGGTACTTGTCTTGAGAAACACCATTCAAGAACAAAATATTTGATTCAATGGCCTTTATCTAATTAATCTCAATCGCCACATATAGCCTATACACAGCAGCAGTAAATAGCCAGCAACAGTAGGTGCTGCTTTAGGACCAAACCGTTCTGGGGACTCCCTGAGAGGAACTGCCACTGCTCTATGATAGAACAGTGGGTTCTGATAGACTATCTGAGCATTATTCTTCACATCAACAAAAACTGTGGACTCAAAGTGGGTTTACTCTACAACAACACAAAAGCTATAATTATGTGTGTATCGGACCTGAAGCACAACGTTTTCAAGACATTTTTCAAATTCTCAAACTATTCAAGACCTACTTTTCCGGAACTGCGTATGAACCCTGAATGATCCATCACTCACCTGAGGGGGTGTCCACCGCACATTCCATTATGCCAGTGTCCCAGATGTGTGACTGATCACTTAGAAGCCCCTCTTCTTGTCACGGGTGTGCTGCCCCTTCTCTCAAACACTCTAGATAGGAAAACAAAGACAATGTAATTAAAGCGATGGAGAATGATACAGCACAACCTGTTTCTTACATGGTGCTATATTGAAAAGGCCCTCATTTTAATTAACCCATTGATACCTGATGCAGCATTTGCATGTATATCCCTCATTTGTGTGCGTATCCCTTTAAGACTTTATGGTCTTAAAGGGATACACACATAAATGCTGCATCAGATATCAATGGGTTAAACGAAAGCTAGCATGCAGCAGCAGTGTTTGGTTCAAGGGCCATCAAATACATGTCCTAAACTAATATACAATTGTTTATCACCACCACCACCACGAGCAGCAGGACTTTACTTTTTTGGTCAAATAGTCAATGGTTTGCCTGGCAGACAAAGAGAGTTTGTCTCTAAACACCAATCAACCCCAATGTATCAGCTAAAAGTCAAAAGCTGACAAGATTACTAAGTGGGCGAATGAGTAACTAAAGCGTTTCCAAATTCTGTTTTATTTTTTCCCAAATTCAGTTTTTTCCATTTTAATGTTAATTTAGGGGTTAGATAGATTTATTTTTATGACTTGGCTCTCTCAGACAGCCTCCACGACATGTTTCTCAAAGTTAAAGCCGGTTGTGAGGTGACATAAGGGCCCCACGCAAGAACAACCCCCTTCAAAACACCCCAATCGAAAATGGAATAATTTTTCTAGGCCTATTTTATAATTATGAAATCATGTAGGTTACTACAATAATTAGGTCTGCTTGTGATTTTCATAATTAGGTATACTTTTTATCAATTTCAGACAAATTATGGAAAATTCTGCAATATTCCATCTTTTACAGTTGATTCCGATTCCATTTGCATTACCAAATTCCATGATTCCGTCAGTTTTTTCCATTTTGTGGAAATCATATGGCCCTCCCTGAAGATATCCAGACATTGCTTGGACGGAATTCATCTATGAACATGAATACTAGCACCGCCGCCTTGAGATAACTATTCTTATGATTTGGTGCTACATAAATATAAATTTGATTGATTGATACGGTTTAATGTCCAGAGCGTGTGAGTGGGCACATTGAGTTGGGATGACTTCTGTTGCGTGTCCCGTTTTATTGTTAAATTGCATTTTTACAAACCATACATATTCCCATGTGATTTCATTTCATGAATGGATAGTTATGTTGCTGAATTTTTTAGAAGAGAAGACGCTAAATTGGTGAGTAAACAAGTAAACATGGAATGGTTTCTTTTCCTCACAGTCTGAACGTCTTGAATGGTGAAAATGCAACAAGGAGATAAGTGTTGCATATATTCGAGAGATAACCTCTGTGGAGAGAAATGCATTGAAAACGGGTCAGATACAGCAGTGCTTCTCAATTATTATTTTTTACATGAAGGACCCCTAAACTGACAAAAGTTAGACCACGGACCCCCATTTAATAGGATTTTGTCCCCCCATTGATGCTTTTACAGTAGGGCTGGCACGGATCACGGATAATCCGTGACCCGTACGGATCAGCCCCCACGGTTCGGCACACGGTTCGGAACGTCGTGGTCCGCGGACCCCCCCCCCCCCCTCCCCTTTCGTTTCATTTAACGTTTAATGTTAGTGTATGAGAACGCCCAGCGCAGCCAGACACAGACAGGAATAATCATGGCAAGCACAAGTGAGCTTCCTCAACCCTTGTCGTCGCTGTAAAGTATCTCTGAAGGCTGTGGCTAGTGGCTCCTAAAGACAGCGTGACAACAAACTTATTTCAACACCTCTGAAAAAGCACAGGAATGCGATCAGCGTGTTGCGCGCTGCACAATATAACGAGAGCCACACCACACACACGCGCACACGTTTCACAAACACATTATCACCGGACGGTGAAATGTTGCCTTAGGACACATAACAACAAAACAATACGTGGGGCCACTGAGTAGCTTAACGTAGCATCAACGTTATATTTCCAGACTGACCTGGTCTGGTCTGTAGGTCTGTACCCGTGTCATGTGACTGGTGCAAGCAACAGCCACGAAGTTAGGCATAGCAGTGCCACCTAAAACAGGAAGTTTTGCCTGCCTTCAGAGTAAAAGCATACATTGTGTCACTTATGAGAAAAAAATATTTTTTGAGCTGTGCAGGGCAACAAATGGTTAGAGAATTATAATAGTATTAAAAAAATCTAATCGAAAATCTAATTTTGAGAGAAAAAATCTGATCTATATATTTTTTTGCTGATCCGAAAAATCCGTGATCCGTGGCTCAAAATCCGTCACGCGATCCGATCCGTGGGTTTTCTGATCCGTGCCAGCCCTATTTTACAGTAGATGTTTTATTACAGAAAGTGTATAAAACCCATGACCAAAAGTCATTGTGTTACTTATGAATGGAATTATAGCTAAAATAAATTACCCCCTTTTGGCTGGGGACCCCCTGGAACCCCCTCAAGGACCCCTAGGGGTCCCCGGAACCCCATTTGAGAACCACTGAGATACAGTATGCCTTGAATTAGGGCTGCACAATATATCGTTTCAGCATCGTCATCGCAATGTGCACATGCGCAATAGTCACATCGCAGAACGTGCAATGTCAAGTAAGGCAAATTAACTCATAACATACAGTAATGCACGCCCTCTCTGTGATGTTCTAAGCTCTTTTCCTACTAACTATAGTACCTTTACTCACTTAGGATCCTGCAACTCACCCTGTCTGTGGCTAAAAACACACTCACTTCCTACTACGTCAACCGTGCACGTTACCCACTAGGCCATCTTCTTAAACAGGCAAGGCTTGATAGACCTATTTAAGACTTTTGGTGAAAATTCCTGTTTTTTTCATATCGCAATATATATCGCAGAATAAAAAAATATTGCAATGTCAGTTTTTTCCAATATCGTGCAGCCCTACCTTGAATTATGGTTGTGCGATGTCAGTAAATTATCCATCGTGATTATTCCACAGTGAACCATCGTGATCCACGATGGCATCGTCATTGGCGGGGGTGGGGGGAATAATTAATAATTTATTAAGTTGCTGCGGTGCGGTAATGCCATTCATTGCAATGCGTTCATTAACAACTGGACAGCTGAGCTCTTCACAGAGACCAGCGGGCTTCGATAGGCTACTATTAGCCTCTGTGCTAAGAGCACAGAGCCAGGTGACTGAATGAAGCAGTGGCTCTCACTACCAGCAATTTGAATGGCGCAAATAAAACGTTAACGTTACAGGTCCTCACCAACAACGTGTGTGTGTGTGTTGAATTTAACTAGCTGGCAGTAAACTGACTGAATTACTGGCTGATATAACGTTAGATTCGCGTGGGCTTTTGAACCTAATGAGAGCGATTTGACGAGAGGAGAGTTGAGAGAGAAACACAGCTGCTGCTGTAGCCTCAACGCGAGACTGATCAGTCATTCAGACTGATCAGTCTCGCGTTGAGGCTGCTGCTGTGAGCGACTTCAACTTTCACTTTGGAAACAGGCGAGTTAAATTCACAGTTGAAGACATGTACCGGTACTAACTTTGGGTTGAAAACAGGAAAGAACGTGAAGTTTCTTCTTTGTCTTAAAAGTGTTCGCAACAAAATAACTGACTTCTCATGCGCGGGGGATGCCCGGCGACATTAAACAAGCGCTCCCAGTGCAGAGAAGCACTAGAGCGGAGGAGAGGCAGGGGAGGCTTCTCTGAGTCTGAACTGGGCGCGCTCGTTTAATGCTGCCGGCGCGTCCCCCACGCGTCACGGTAAGTGGACTTGGTATTTTTTATTATTAAAACGGCACAAATTTATTTCAAACAGATAATTAATCACGATGATCCGATGTAGAAGGCTCAGAGGTCGATGGGGGGTCGGCCAATCACGATGGTCGATGCCATCGTCCATCGTGCCAACGCTACCTTGAATGCAGCACTTCACGTTACCACGGCCACTATTTAGCAGCCCACATTTTTGGTACATCGCAAGCAGTTCACTATTTGGTGCATGGCAATCCCAAGTTTTCTAACCCTATCGCCAGAATGGGTTGAAGATTTTTTCATGGAGTGGATAATTGCTTAGTGAAAAGATTGATCTGATGTAGTCTACATTGAAAAATGTAATTAAAAGTCTTGCATAAACAGTGATTTCCTACCAACATTACGTCATGACTTGGCCCCGCTGGCCCTGTGTCCTCTCTCTTCACCCCTCTGATTCTCTTTTCCCCTTGCGAGTGTATAAACACACTATCAGTCTCTCTCCTCTCCGCCCAGTACACAATTTTGAAAGATGTGGGGAAAATGGGTTGGGAAGTGGTAATGAGTGTGTGTCTATGATAGCCGGTCACCCATCTTTACTTGGAGAAAGTAAAACAATTCTGATCACAAATAATTTGACACAGAGCAGGGGCTGTAGGAAATGGTCAACCCTGAATTGCTACCGGCAGGTCCGGCCAATGCCGAAACTGGCCCGGCGGGCGGAGTCAGCACTTAATATTGAAAAATGTAACACACTGTTATACACAGCGTGTATAACACATGCAACCTTATATATTATTAATATGCAAATATCATGTGACATCATCTGGTGACTTCTAGTGACTTTCTGAGCTCCAATAACTACTTTCCTCAGAAAAAGAGTTGGCCTCTGGCAACTTTAGAGTGCATTCCTGACTCAGTAGCCAATGAACAGCCAGGAAGGGGTCTTGCGCTACTCTTGAATGCTAAAATAAAGCTGATAATGTACAATTTTATTCTTGAAATAAATCCCTTTCAAAGTTCAACACAAACTGTCCATTTTGCTGCAACTCGACAGTGCTGCTTAATCCAGAACCTTACTTCCTGGAACTCTTTGAGTAAAAAACAATTGTCCATTTGAGTGTATGGCGATGTGACTCTTCTATATACACGGCTCTGGGTAGACCTAATTTGCATTCAAATTAGATGATGAATAGGTGAATTGGTTCTCAGCCTGGAATCCAAGAACCCCAAGGAGGTTCCAAGTGAAAACTGATTTTAATGCTGGCACACTAAACATGTTACTGTGTAGATAATACATGTGGCAATGATAGAAATGCTGTTGGACTTTAAAAGCAGTGTATATGGTTTGGCAGATGCATATTTTGAGTTCTAGCTTCGTGCTAGACTAGTAGACTGGTTTTGATTGGCGTTTGTGCTGGTTTTGTCACACAGACCTGACAACCCCGGCGACATATCTAATTCGCTATTTTGTGGAGGTAACAAAGAAATAATTTTAAGAAGAAGAAGAAAAATCGTTGGTCAGAAAAAGTAGTCGTTATAAGTCGAACGTTGTAAAGGCCCTCTACCTACCTAGCGTTACCTAACGCAGCGGTAGGTAGCTTAGCACCGCTCCAAGCTAACGCTAATCCTCATTGCTCAAGTAACGTTAAACGTTATCATTTCGATTTTGTTTAGTTACATCAACATATCTCCATCACAATCCGCAGGTAACGTTACAAGCGGGTCGCGTGACTGCGCGGATGAATGAAAGAAAAACTTTTAAGTCTCAATGGCTTCATAGTTAATAGACACGTTAGATAAACACTCCGGCCTGCGATGCCGTAACGTTACAGCTGGCAAAAAAAACATCTTTAGTGCAGTTGCCGTTGACATTAGCTAACGTTAGCTAAGGTTAACTGTACCAACAATGACCTGGGAATGTGTACATGTACGTACTCGACAAAACTCACATCTGTTTGAATGGCTACATGGATAACTTACAAGTTGCGTTAACAAAGCCAGACTTGCTGCCCGCACGCCGCGGCCTCGATAGCCAAACACTAGTTGGCTGGCTACGAGGCTAACGTTAGCTAAGTTAGCATGCTGTTAGCTATTTTACCACTGTCACAAAACAAGGCAATTCATTCATCACGGGCGTCGATTTTGTAGCTAGCACATAATTACCCAGTTTCTGCTCTGTGGCTGCAGTCCCAGTATAGTTATGCTCTGTAGGAGCAGTCCTTGAATAGTCGAAACCGAAAAATTGCTGAAGCTAATCGTTAACGTTAGCCATCCAACTGTTCCGCCATGATGGTGAAAGGTATCCCAACATGCCATGCTGCGCGGTTTGAATGGCAGCGTCACTATCTCCAAGGCAACTCTACACAACTTCAAGTTCAGTTAAAAAACAACAAAACCTTCAAGTTCAGTTGATTTACTGTATAATTTCTTTGAAGCTGCTAATTTTGTCTACTGCTTTAGTCTTAGAGATATTATCTTTTACCATAAAACAATATAAGCAATCTGATGATGGGGCTCTTGAATTTCTGATTAATCATTTATGCAGTTTTTTATTCATAAACAAAGTTTTCCAACTCATTACCTAAAGTCGCTCCTCTGAGCTCTTCTTAAACCATTCACATTGGTAAACAACAACAAAAGTAAGGCAGTGTGCTTTTGAAACATTAATAATGGTAATATATTACAGTACACGATCCTGGCTGCAGGTAAAGAAGGGTTTGCCTTGTCCGTGTCGTTTAGTAAAGTTGCATCATCATCATCATCATCATCATTCATTAATGTATAAAACATACCCTATAAATAAACTCAACTAGCGCATGTTCGGTAAAAATGAGCGAGATAGTGGGTGACGCGAGGATCCAGTGAGAGGAACCTCGCGTCACCAGGTTCGAGGGTAACCTCGCGTCACCAGGCTCTTCTCGGCGAGAAAGAGCCTGGCTCCCGCCCACAATTGATTTTGTCACCCTACTGGTTCCGGCCTAGAGCCCGCCCTAGACCGGATGGCAGCGTTTCTAGCTCGTCAACTTTCACGTTAACTTGACAATTTGACCCAAGTATCAGAACCGCAAACAACAAAACAAAAGATGGAAGTACCGAAGTTCTTTTAGAAACATTGCGGATTCACAATCTCACATCTTTTAAGCCAATACAGAAGCTTTGCATCAGACAATTAATCGAGGGAAGAGACATCAAGCTAACAGCAACACAGATGTTTTTTGGCGCACTGCCTTCCGGTGTTCATTCTGGTTCCGTGGTTTACGCCCCATGACAAAAAGCGGGGTGGAAGGTGCCCAGACTATTCGAGGGGGAGCAGAAGAAGACCCGCCCCCGTCTTCCGGTGGCTTGTGCTGCAGTGTTTTCGTTCCCCCACAGAAATGCAACAGTAGGCAGTCGCTACGAGTTAGAGAAAAAATAAGAAGCATGGACATACCAAACGAAGTGTTTGTTTTTAGCTCTCTCGTTACTCGCGTCGCCCATGTTTTCTAAACGGACCGCAAGAATTGAGCGGAATATTTTTCTTGGAGCACAGCACGGTCTTCCGCCCATAGCCGGAAACGTTTTTCCATCCAGGCTACCTATGAGAGGAGAGAACAGAGGAAAAGAAAAGAGATGGAGATGAATAGATGAACACTTGGACACTTGTTTCATTGCGTTTGTGATCAACTGTGCTCTGGAGCGGGAGGGAAAGTCGGAGACACAAATACGTTTGCCAACCGCCATAAAACACTAGAAGTAGAAGAAGAAGGAGATGAACACTTGCGCCCTCCATTGGCGGGACATGTGTTTTCAGACATCGATTATTCTGCTATCAACGTGTACGCCTGCCTCATTGTTGTTCGTTCTCAAGGAACGTTTCATAATATTGTGCAGACAACTGGCCCAACTCAACTAACGCTAACTAATAATATGCCTTGAAAGGCTGCATAAATCGAGACATGGAGAACAAGAGATTTAACATCAACTTGGACGACTCTGCTTTCACAAAAGAAAGAACACCGGTTGGTGGTAGCTTTATCTTACCAGACTACGAATTAACGTTAGCTTGCTACGCTTGGGGCAACTGTCCCTATTGGTGTTTTCTCCTAGACGATTTTTGTATTAAACCTTTTACCACAGTGATATGGAACGTTGATTTGAATGGGGATGGCCGTTCTAGCCATATTATTTCTGTGCTTCTTACTATGTTATTTGTACCACAAGCTTTCCAATCTAACAGATGTCAGACTATTTTAAAGGCTAGTTTTCCTGATGAAAAATGGCAATTGAATTCTTGGAGACTATTTTCATGTCATTCCATCACTATTGTCATTCCATTCCAGCTAAAGCCTCAGTTCCAGTCCACATCCAAGGGAGGACAGAGTGTCTCAGCCACATCTGCATCTTCAGAAAACCCTGCTTCTCAGCCTACTACAGGACAGCCCTTGTCATACGCACAATATATTGTCCAGAGTAAAAGCCACGTTCCTGCTCCACAAGTGCAGAGTTCCTCCGGTTCCTCTGCTCCTCAGAGAGAGTGCAGCTCCACACTGATCCTGGCTGAAGGTGCTGGAGGCAACCGTACAAATACACCAGTGCAAAGTGAACCTGACTCAATATCCTTTGCACCGGATGGATGTGTGACCACTCAGGGCAGAGCTAAAGGGACTGAGGGTGGACCTTTAGGGGCTAAGAAGAAAGAGGAGACACAGATCACTGGTGCTGACCAAAAACAGCCAGAAGGTCAAAGGTCAGAGCCAGGCCTCAACCTGGGTCCTAAACAGGTGGGGTCAGGGAGCAGCATTATCGTCAGTCCCCGACAGGTACATGTGACAATATAACTGTATAGTGTTTTGCCATTTGACTAAGGCATTTTGTTTTTTTAGTGCTTCCCTTGGGAAAGGGGGGGAGGGGTCATGCTCTGTCTAGCTTGAAATAGTTCCTAGTTTCAGGCCTGATAGTTGTTGCCTTGCATGATGGCAGGTATCACGACACTTATTATGAACATCTTTGTCCACACACATTCAGAGGGGAAATCCCATTCTGAAGTTTGTGAGGAGCGTCCCGTGGGAGTTTGGAGAGATTGTACCAGACTACGTCCTGGGACAGACAACCTGTGCTCTCTTCCTTAGGTCTGTATTTTGTGGCCCTCAGCTGTGTGTGTGTGTGAGTGTGAGTGAGAGGAGGTGTTTGCCTAAGCACATAGGGGAGTGAATGCCATGTTTGCTTTCTTGCATACATCTTTCTCCCATGATGAACCTAATAACATTTAATGAAGAGCATTACTATTTGTCCTGATATTTGATCATCTGATAGTACACAAGTAGCTACATAATAATAATAATTATTATTATTATTATTTATGTATTATTTTTTGCTATATGTTGACATTGATTTTGACCTGGGTATTTAGTCTGCGGTACCACAACCTCAACCCCAACTACATCCACGATCGCCTCAAGCTGCTTGGACAGACCTTCACCCTCCGTGTGTTGCTGGTACAAGTAGATGTGGTGAGTAAAAAAAAAAGTTTAACAATCACAATATTACTTATTTATAAATCCACCAGCATTGTCGGTGTCCTACATCTGAAAGTGACAGTTTTGTGAACAATATAGTGTTTTAGTTCATTTTTGTTCTCATCAAGCTTTGCATCAGATCTTTGCACATCACAAGTTCCATTTTTGAGGCACTAGGAATTCATGCTGTATCACACTGTATCTCTAAATCATTTCTATGATAGATATGGATATTTGGGTTTACATTGCAGAAAGATCCTCATCATTCTCTGAAGGAGCTGGCTCGCATTTGCATCATGGCTGACTGCACTCTCATCTTGGCTTGGAGGTAAAACCTGCAAAAGATTGTCTCACGGAAGACTGATAGATTTGCTATATGAGACAGATTTGTAAAAGAGTGTATTGGACAACTGTTTTTTCAAATATGTTAGTTTCCGGATGTGCAGATGATACTGACCATGCCACCTGAAAAGCCTCTTTAGGTGGAAATGTCAAGCCATATATTCCTTGTTTGTTATGGGACAGTAAAAGACTACAGTAGTTGCACCTCTACACCTGGTCTCATTATAACGTTCCCAATACATTTCCTCATGTTGAATTGACAGTTCAGAGGAGGCAGGCCGTTATCTGGAAACATACAAGTCCTATGAGAAGAAACCAGCCGACCTTCTGAAGGAGCAAGTTGAGAAGGACTATCTGTCCAAGGTTTGGATTGCAAACTGTAGTTACACACAACGCAAAGACAGTAAAGTTCATGGTTGTTTTTCTTAATTATTACTAATGTGAAAGCCACACATTTTCAAAATGAGGAGGACCAACTCACTATAAGGAAGTCAGATGGAAAATAATCCACAACCAATGTATTGCAGATTTGTTTTTGTTTTTTACCATTTTACATTGCAATACAGGGGTGCCACAACATATTATATATCATGATGCTTCCTCTTGCAATACGTTATTGCCAACAATTTATATTTTTATTAAAACATGCAGGCACTGAAATGTGTCAAAGTTGACGTAAAACAAGCTGATTATGCTAGTTGTGAAGCACTTATTTTCCCCCCATCCATTTATGTTTTTAGAAAAGATTTTAGCGTGGCATAGTTGTATCTTTCCTTTAAACATTTTAACTCCAGAACTGATGCTGTTTCAGTTTTAATTCTGTTAAACTGACACCACAATGCAGTGAATAAATACACAATTCCTGCTTTTTGCCTTTTTTAGGGGTAGTTTTTCTTCAGTTACACCGATATGATGTATCATGGTCTTGCACTGTATCTGGTATCGCAGAATCACTGTATCATGATACCATCTTTATCGTGGGCAACGTATCGTATCATGATTGACTCTGTGATTCACATCCCTATTGCAATACTGGTTGGAGTTCTACTTTTGTTTGAAGGTGACGGACTGCCTGACCACTGTGAAGTCCGTCAACAAGACAGATGCTGTTACCCTCCTGTCCACCTTTTCAGTAAGTGGAAACAGCCCATGAGCCTAAATACATCTTCAGATATTCCACCAATGCTCCAGAGACAGTCTGCACTTTTGCCCATTAAAGCAGCTACGAGCAAGATTTTCGATTGTTATTAAACAGTCTAAATTTGATATCGATGCATCACATCTTACCTCTAATAGTAGACGAGACCAACGCCGAGTAGTCTCGCTTGAACCCCGAGTGAATCGGCCAGTGTTGTCTTGACGATTAGTCTGTCTGCGGCCGGGGCAGATCAGGAAGTGAAATGAAACCGTTTGCGGCAGCCACTTCGGCCATAACCACAAAATAACAAAATTACTTCCAAACAAACTGTTGGAATATAACTAGAGATGTTCGCGAGAGTAGCAAGCCCCTGCATGGCGTTCTCCGTGTTTATGGTCTGTTGCTAGGCAGAGCGAAACGGTTGAAGGCAGGCAGCTGCCGTAAACCGTTTCCTTTCACTTCCTGGTTTATCCAGCCCGCCGGTAGACAGATAGAGAGAGAGCCTCCTGGTGACGCGAGGTTAGTAGACAGACACAGACTCTATAATCATCAAGCGAGCAATCTCCGATTCACACGGCTTTGGTCTCAGCTACTATTATAGGTAAGATGTGATGCATCAATATTATAATTATACTGTTTAATAACAATCGAAAATCTTGCTCGTAGCTGCTTTAAGTTGTCATCTTCCAACAACAACAAAAGGCTTCATAGACGGGAGGTATTTGACCAATCACGACACTTGTAAATATAACGGAGGCAGGTGATTGGCTGCTTTTATTGTGTGTTTTGAATTCATCTTCATGCTGCTGTTTTCAGAGGGAATGAAAGGCCTCCTAGATAATGACTTTTGTCTTCTTTTTTAAATTTACAGTCTGTAGAAGGAATCATCAGTGCCTCTAAAGAAGAGCTGGTTCTCTGTCCAGGCCTCGGACCACAAAAAGTGAGAGGAGGTGGGGCTGGGGGGGCAGTATGTGCAACATGTAAAGATACAGGAGGTATAGACAATGCCAACATGATTTAAATCACTAGTGAATGAATAACATCTTTATTACAATAGCAGAATCACGATGCATTGCAGAATGCATCATGAGAAATGAATGTGTCAATAAGTCTTTGGCGCTTACAACACCACAAGGAGATATAGAGATCGAGGGGTGTCAGCCCTGAGCAGCACCCAGATATATCCCACAGTGGAGTCAACACTGGTGGTGGTCATGGCCGTAACTAGCTATGAGGACGGGGAGGTCCGGACCTCCCCTAATATTTCAGCCTGCAAAAAAAAAAAAAAAAATTTTTTTTTTTTTTTTTTTGCAGGCCAGGCCAGGCCAGGCCACTCACTGAACAGCAGGCCAGGCGCCGCCTACTGGTTTACTAGTGGTTTTATTACTTTATTCAGGTTTAAAGTGGGTGCATCTCATTGTAATCATGCATGATGCCAATTGCCAAGCTCCCGAAGTCAGGTATGCAGGTGGCTATATGCATGGTTTCAGTTTCATGACCCAATAAGTAACAAAAAGAGGTGGTGTAAAGTTAAAAACAACATAATATATTTTATTTTATTTTTCAATCGTTCCTATCAGGAATAAATAAATGTCCCTCTGTATGTTTTTTTTATTATCGATGATGACTTTGTGTGTTGTGTACGGCTTGGGTTGTGTACCTGTGTTTGTAGGTGTCATTTTGATATGAATTTGGCTAAAACAGTTTGTGTTTGTTAGTTACAATTATGTTGACAGGAGAGCTGAGCAGGTGGTGACATGAAAGAGAATATACTGAATAATGACATCACAACAGTATAATCCTAATGTTGATTTAAAATGATATATTACTCTAAATATGGCTAAAAAAGGGGGGGGGGGGAAACTCAAATCTTTTTCGGCGGCGCCCTATTTCGGAACCCTGGTTACGGCCCTGGTGGTGGTGGTGGTGATCAGAGACTGATGAAGCTGATGACTCTGAAGGGTCTGCAAGACTGGGAGGGGGAGGGGGGGGTGCATGAACGGCTGCAGTAGGAGAGGGCAGGCTGAGGATAAAAACACATTTAAGAGGACAGCAGCCATGTGATTGGCTCACGATGGAGGTGTGTAGCAATGTGATATGCTTACAATGGAGGTGTGTGGTGATACCATTGGATAGATGAGAAACAGCTGATTATTCAGTTGATGCCCAGAAGTTGCCAGGCTTGATTTGAGCGTGTGAACTAGATATGAGGGAAGCATGAATGTAGAAGTGATTTGTGGAAGCTTTAATGTGCAGATTATAGTCTTCCTGCTTGAAACTCTGTTAGAACCTCACATGTCATATAATGTTGGCATTTTGTGCTTGCAGGCAAGGCGTCTCTATGATGTGCTCCACCAGCCCTTCCTCAAGTCGAAGAGGAAAGACAACTGAAACTACCTGTGGCGTGTTCCTGAAAATTCCCATTCCCTCAAGAGAAGAATGAAGTAAAGCCGTAACCTCGTACTGAGGTGAAGAAAGAGATGCAGAAGATGAGACTCTGCTCTTGGACAAACATAGCATGAAGAATTTAAGATGTGCACCTGCTTCAACTGCATGTCCTTCATGGAGTTATGTTGTTCTAATTTGTTCTATGCTGAATGAATTTGCTGTATAAATAAATATTTTGTAATATTTTTGCAATACATAATTCTTCTTTTCAGGGTTCCCACGGTCATGAAATTCCTCGAAAAGTTATGGAATTTTGAAAAACGTTTCCAGGCCTGGAAAAGGTTTGGAATTAACAGTGTGTTTTGGAAAAGTGTTTTGTGAATTTACAGTTTTGGGCTATTGTTAAAAATATGTTCATAAAAATCCCAAAATATGTTGGTTAAGTGAAATGATTTTGGTATTACGAATTTAAAATCTAGACACACAGGTTGACACTTCTTATCACCTCATATTCGTAGTATATTATATATATATATTTATATATATATATGGAGCGTTAACAGCAGCCAGGCAAGCATCCTATCCTCACTTTATACTGTCTTCAAGCATCCTATCCTCACTTTATACTGCAGTGATACTCAACTTGTGGCTCGCGATGGAATTGCATTTTTTTTTTTACAGTGCACCTGAATGCAACATGCAAGATACCCGCTGAATAAGTCTCCAAATGTTCATGTAATTCTGGCCAACAATACTCCACTTCTGTTATATCATTTCAGTCTGGAATATGGAATATCTTTCAATAATCTATGATTTAGCTGTTAAATTGTCAAATACTGCCGTCTGCTCGCTACCCAGGCACTTATGTACTTAACCTAACTAACTATCCGGTGTGCACAACATTCTCAGACTAAACTCCGGCTGACACCCCAAAAACCTACAATCTGCTACAGAAAAATGTATATTCTTTGTTTATTAACTGGCCCCTGGCCTTCTATCATTTCACTAAAGTGGCCCCCGGGCAAAGCAAGTTGAGTATCCCTGTTATACTGTCTTCAAGCATCCTATCCTCACTTTATACCAGGGGTCGACAACCTTTTTGATATGAAGTGCCATTTTCAATTTTGCTTGTCAATCAGTGTGACACACCAAGATTAATGACTCGCACATCAAAATGTAACATTATTCCTCCCAAAATCAGGACATTGAAGTAAAGCACTATACACAGCACAGTCCTGTTTTGGTCGCTGGCATTTTTCATCTGCTTTCTGCTGCCCAGAGCCATGTATATAGGATATTTACGGTAGTGACCCACTCTGCCTCTGATTGGTTTAACTCCTTTTTTGTTCATAATGATAAACTATATGCAATACTATCACAATACTATCGTTCATAATGCAGTAGTGCATCCTAGACCAGTGGTACTCAACCTTGCTCTACTCAGGAGCCACACTGGGGAAAAAGAAAAAGCTTTGCAAGAGCCACAATCCAAAAAAAAAGTTTATTTATTTATTTTAAGTAGGACTTAAAAGAGCCACAACTACCCATAAAGGAGCCGCATGTGGCTTTAGAGCCCCGGGTTGAGTATCACTGTCCTAATCAATTATCATCACTATATCATCCCAATCACTATTGCGCATAAAAAATTCACTATAATCCCAGTTATATTATAGGGATAGTCTATGATAGCGGCAGGATGAAAATATCAAGTACTACTATATAAGCCACAGAGAACTAGAAAGGATTAGCGGCAACTAGAGCCTGACCGATGCGTCACATTACGTCTCCTGTGTCGGGGCCAAAAAGTTACATTTGAACACACACCCCAAACATGACAGCCAACAGGCAACTGAACTAACACGTGTTCTGCGCCTGCTTGAGACCTGATTCATGAAACAAAGTGTTTGCCTGGCATTTCACTCACTTAAACTGTTTCGTAATATAGCTACTTCTAATAGCAGAGATGCAAACTCAGGGAGAGTGAAAAAGGTGACAGATCTACCAGGGCAGACACAAAACACAAAACCACTCAAATCATTCATTTAACTGTCCTATTTTGAGATGAAAAAGGTGACTAGTTTGCGTCCCTGTTATAGGGAAACAGTTGCAAATGGCACTAAAGACGGTCGTGTAGTGTGTTGAAAATACTTTGGAAAAGGTTGGAAATGGAAACAATACTTTTTTCTCTCCATACTGTTTTATTGTTTATTTTAAATTAATGTCCATATTGTTTTACAATAGGCCTCTCATTTTTAAATTGTTCTAGCCCTCTACATAACCAATAGGCTTCTATGGATTTCAAGATTTTTTTTTATGATTAACCAAACATTATGATCAACAGAGATACTGTAGTTTTCAATTACATCTTGAAAGATAAGTAAATAAACAAAGTGCACCTGCTACACTCAGCAATGTTCATATGAATAGCCTTAAATAATACTAAAAAGCCTACAAATTGCACTATGAGCATATTCATTGTTAATTGTAATAACTGTAAAGAAAATTACATGTAATGACTGAAAGCAAAATAATTAACCATACAATTAATAAAACCATGTTTATATAAATCAGTTACCGTATTTTCAGTTACTAAACTATAATGCAAATTTCCCTCTTGTCTCATCTTGATTTCCAATAGATACGACTGATAAACATGTATGTTTTTGGTGCTGTAGAACTGTAATAGTTGATCATCTGTACAATGTGTCGATGTACATTTACTACTGAAAGAGCAACTGTTGCATTAGCTGATGCACTCCTCTTGGACATGACAAGAAGGGTACTCGCTCGCGGAAACACGTACGTTGTATCAATGTTGACCCAGACAGAGAGTGCTGGCCTTTAGTCTTTTGTCACTTCTCTGGGCCATGCCTACATCTGGGTCATGCCTACATCTTCTCTGGGTCATGCCTACATCTTCTCTGGGTCATGCCTACATCTTCTCTGGGTCATGCCTGCCTACATTTGACTCTTGGCTTTTGCTCTGGAACGTGTGTTGACTTCAGAGAAGACAGGAGCAGATGAGGACAGAGGGGATGGCGGCCTGGAGAGTGGCACAAACAAGGGAGGCTTAACGACCTTCTTAACCTGTTCACTTTTAACCTTCTTCTGCCTCAAGTGTTTATCACAGTGGTTCACAAACGTAGCAATCTTGACAAATGTTTTGTTGCACACTTTGCAGTGATAAGGCCTCTGCCCTTTGTTGAGGCGTATGCACAGCCGTATGTAGGACGAGCGCACAAAGGTACGGCAGCACACGCCGCAATTCAGATCATCCAGGTCGGACGGTGTCTTCTGCTGCTGGTTGGGCGCTGATGCGGACACCGGCTTGGCCCGCTCATAAGACTTTTGAGCCTTCGCCGGTTTTGCCCGCTCAGAGCAGTCTTGAGCCTTATGGGAGAGCAGATGCGACAGGGAGGGGAAAGTGTCACCGCACTGCTCACACTTGGTGTGCAGGCGCATGTGTGAGATAAGCCCGACCTTCTGAACGAAGGCCTTCTCGCAGTAGGTGCACTTGAAGGGCTTCTCGCCTGTGTGGAGCTTACGGTGGGTCTTCAGATGTGCGGCGCGGCCAAAGGCCTTCCCGCACTCTGGGCATTTGAACGGCCTTTCCCCACTGTGGGTCGACTTGTGCGCCATCAGTTTGCAGGGCTGTTTGAAGCACTTGCCGCAGATCCCACACCTGTGCTTCTTCTCCTTGCTGTGAGAGGCCATGTGAAGGGCCAGGTGGGTGGAGGAGATGAAGGTCTTGGTGCACAGGGTGCAGCTGTGAGGGTCAGGGCGAACGCGCCTGTGTGGCCGCCGACCGTTGGGGAGAGCAAGGCGCGCCTCGCAGGCTGGGCATTTGGAGGCGGGCTTCTCTGGTTTGTGTAAACGGCGTTTAGCGAGAGCTGAGGAATGCGAGCTGGGAAGAGGTGTCTCAGAGTCCGGCTGAGGTCTGCTGAAGCTGCATCCGCAGTCTGAGCACCGCCCACTCTGCTCGCCTTTAGCACTGCTTTTATCCAGCATGATGTCATCTACAACCATCGTGGGAGAGGAGGGCTTTTAGTTCCTCGACACATCATAGGGACATCCGCATCTGCAAATAGCAAACACATTGTGTCATACATATTGTGCAGTTGAGATACAGATAGGCTACACACTGTACCCACTACCCACCCCCATGTTATACCTGAAATAAATAGCAAGGTGGTGTCAGTCTATACTCTATACAGGTTCCATATCTCATTTGTAAGACAATTTCCTCGATCACTAATACACCACCGATACTGGCCAATTTATGCTGCGTTGTCGAAAAATGCTAACGTTATCTTATCTAGTCGGTATCCATATTAAAACAGTGCCACAGCAGCCTCTCAACAACACGTTGTCTCCTGTGCTAACTTCGAGATATGCTACTTAGCATGCGCAGAACCGCTAGGTACTAGCACATCATCTCGATAGCATAACGTTAGATTGATATAACAACGGCTCTGGCTACGTGCAGTTTTCTCGAAAAGCACTGAATGCAATGCAAGACGAAAATTGATTGATAGAATATCGTGCGATTGTCGACAACTGCAGGCCAAGCCTAACGTTAGCCTGAGTCGAAAAACAGAGGTGGATCTTCGAGGACCTGGCAGTGCATAAACAAAGGTTTAACGTTACAATTAGGCTACATACCGAGTTCATTGTTCAAAAGAAACGTAAATGTCATACTATCTTGCACAGGCTCGCCTCGAGAGCACAAGCAACACACCAGGGAGTTGTTGGATGATGGATCTAATTCTAACGCCGTATTTCATCCCTTGCGGCTTTCCTGCAATAAATAAATAAATACCCGGTTATTTTACTGCTGTTGAAAGAGCATCTTCTTCTTCTTCTTCTTCTTCTCTGGGGTTTAACGCAGCTTTGCATCCTTAGCGTTGCACTACTGCCATCTTCAGGAGTAACTCCTACATTGTCCAGTTTGTCATATTTTTCACCACCACCCGTTCTCTCCTTCTCCTTCTTCTTTCCTCACAACACCACCACTCTCCAACTATCCTGCTATCTCCGACTCTAGAACATCACCCAAACATATGAACAGATGACAGTATTCGACCAGTGTAAGCGACGTGTGTGTGTGTGTGTGTGTGTGTGTGTGTGTGTGTGTGTGTGTGTGTGTGTGTGTGTGTGTGTGTGTGTGTGTGTGTGTGTGTGTGTGTGTGTGTGTGTGTGTATGTGTGTGTGTGTGTGTTAGTGAATGAAACAGTCCAAGACGTTCTGGGTTTTAATCATAACCTTTAGTGAGGTAATTAGGGTACATAGGGTACAGCAGCTCAGCCCTGCAGAATCAGCCTGTCACTTGCCACCCAGAAATGCGGAACCCCGCGGCAGTTAGCCTATTAGTAGCCTATGAGTTGTGCCAAACAAACGTTAATATTTCAAAACTATACATTCTGAGATACATTGACATTCTGAGTGAGAGCAGAAGTAGCTCAAGAGTTTGATGTATTATATGCATGTCCTGTTAAAGTTGTGTGAACTGTCGCAGTTTTTAAAATGTAAACAGAGTTGGCCGGCTAGAGTCTGACACTCAAGCCTCGCCCACTCGGGCTCCATAGGGTTCCATTGCCGTTGCCACCCAGTGACGCGGTTTGTTTACAAAAATGCTGCTCGGCTGATCCCTCATAAAGCCTAGGGTAGGCTACACAAAAGAGTAAATGGACAGGTAATAATTATGAACTAATTAACTAGGCCTATGCTCACGAACTGACCATTAGGCTAACTAATGATTAACTACTCTACTCAGGAACTGACCAACTAATCATTAACTATTGATTAACTGATTAACTACTATAGGCTACTCGCAATTAGGCTACTTTAACTAATGATTAACTAATGATTAAATGACATTAACTAATCATTAACTAATAGTTAGTTTTTTCATTATTTTCCTAGTAGGCCTACTGTGAAATTTGTGTAGGCTACCTTATTGTAAAGTGGGTAATGCTTTAGAATACAGCCCGCAAATAAGCATGTAGTTATAGTATAACTAAGGGGTACAAGGAGTGTAGTTATAGTATAACTACGGGGTACAAGGAGTGTAGTTATAGTATAACTACAGGGTACAAGGACTGTAGTTATAGTATAACTATGGGGTACAAGGAGTGAAGTTATAGTAGCCTATAACTACGGGGTACAAGGACTGTAGTTATAGTATAACTACGGGGTACAAGGAGTGTAGTTATAGTAGTGTAATAATCCGCTCCCGGGATCATTAAGTGAGGAGGAGAAGAGGCAATACTTGGTACAGTCTTTATTCCTGGTTCACACTCATAGCTTCTAGCTACACACACAGCTCCTAGCTACACACACGTCTTGTCCGCTTCCTCGTAATCCCAGACTTCCTCGCCACCCGAGACCGGAAGTTCCCTACTACCCTGGCTGGTCCGCTGCCTTCACGTGACGTCGTAATCGCCACCGACATGTCAAACTCTGGATCGCCACATTATCCCCTCTCAACAAGAGCCAGCTTCCACGCTGGCACCCACAACCCACACACATCCCCTGTACCGAAACACACCCACACATCAACACTTTTCCCCAATATCTTTTTTTCTATCCCCACATTAAATTCTCATTCCCCACAACAGTCTTTTCTTTTCTTTTCTTTTCACACACCATCATCTACATCATTGACATTTTCCCCCTTTCCTTTTACACTCATTTTCACTCACATTTCAATTATTTAAACCGCCACCATTTCCATCCCCCCTTTCAAAGCTTCTGTCCCATCTGAAGCACTCTAGTCCTTCCCTTGTGCTCTACAGTCATCACATGCACTGCAGTAGCTCCGCACGTCCTCTTTTTGTTTGCCCCAGTAGTACGTGCTACGGGTGCGGCTGAGTGTCTCTTCAGGCCCGAAATGCCTTTTGAGTCTGAGATGACCGATTACGGGGCCCCTGTGCATCCACCGCAAGACCAATTCCCGCAGGTAGCTGGGCACAACCGCCCGGGACCCCTCCTTCCCGTGTCCTTTCCTCGCCAACATCCCCTCTTCATCCAGACGCAGGTCCGAAAACATGTTCCACAGTCCCTTCGTGGCACCGGAAAACATGTGAATCTCCTCTCCAGGGGGTCGGCGCCCGGCCGCCACCCACGTGAGCACCGGACCGATGTCTGCGTCCTCCGCCTGCCTGCGTTTCCACTCCTCCACGTCGACATCCATGATGGTCACGTCGTCTCCCGTCAGCCCAAAGTCTACACAGTAGTTCTCCCATCCCCCACCCCCAGGGGGCGGCCCCGTTTTTTCCATTCCAGTAAGGAGAAAACTACCGACGGCGATCTCCACCTTGGCTTCCTGCACCGCAATTGTGGGGGGTGTGGAGCAGTCAGGTTGGGCTGGTTCCTCCGGCGTTGACCCCTCTCGCTCACCCGGAGACACGAGCGTTGCTCTCCCGACTGTAACAGCGTTGCAGATGATGTCCTCTACCGTGGGGGTTGCAGAGCAGCTAGGCTCCTCCGGCGTTAGCAACACCCGTCCATCTGGACACGCAGTCCACACTCTCCTGACCTGAATGACCTCTTCCCCCCGGCTGCACACATTCTCCTCTGGAGACACAATCGTCAGTCCCCCGACTCGAATAATGTTCTCTTCAGCCTGTGTCCCTCCTTCGTCCTCCACAGACTCAGTGCAGTTCCTGGCCAAATGTCCAGGCTTCTTACACGACCAACAGAGTCTCACCTGCCAGCCGCCTGCGCATCTCTCCTCTCCCGCTGTCCTCTGTCCTCTGACAGCCTCCGGACACTCCCTGGCCAGATGTCCAGACGTCCCACACGACCAACAGACACCCGGGCGCCCCCAGTACCGTTGCTCCACGTACCTGGTTTGCCCCGAATGCATGCTGTGACACCACCTCGCCAGATGTCCCTGTGCTCCACAAGTCCAACACAGTTTCTGCGGCTCCTCCGTCTGCCGTTCTCTGCACTGCGTGGCTTCCCTCAGTAGCTTCATAAGCACCTCTGCCCAGGCAGGCGTCGCCTCCAGCAGCCGTCTGATCCCCTGCATCAGGCGGGCCTCCACGTCGGCAAGCACCACGCTGAACTTTTGCTCCAGGCGGGCCTCCATGCCGGCTAGTACCGAGCTGAACTCCGGAGTCGGTAGCTCCTCCCTCCCCCCGTCCAACGACGAGGGTCCACCAACGTGTGCCATTCCACGTGGTGTTTGTAGCAGTTAGCACACCAGCTAACCCCCAGCTAGCACACCAGCTAGCCTCCAGCTAGCAGTTTAGCAGACACAGCTAACCTTTGTAGCAGTTAGCAAACTCAGCTAACCGCTCACGCCAAGTCAATCCTCCAAGGCGTTAATCTTCACTTTTTCTCCGCTCCACTTCTCTCCGCGCTGCCTCTTCACCCGCCCACTGTAGCACTCCAGCCGACTTAATTGAGGGAAATCCAGCCCGATTAGCTTGCAGCTGGCTGGAACCTCCGCGACGAGCAGCAACAGTCCGTCTCCGTTCCTCTTTTTTGATGTTACCGCACGAGGCGAGCGGCAAAGTTCGTAGTTAACACTTCTGTACACCAATGTAATAATCCGCTCCCGGGATCATTAAGTGAGGAGGAGAAGAGGCAATACTTGGTACAGTCTTTATTCCTGGTTCACACTCATAGCTTCTAGCTACACACACAGCTCCTAGCTACACACACGTCTTGTCCGCTTCCTCGTAATCCCAGACTTCCTCGCCACCCGAGACCGGAAGTTCCCTACTACCCTGGCTGGTCCGCTGCCTTCACGTGACGTCGTAATCGCCACCGACATGTCAAACTCTGGATCGCCACAGTAGCCTATAACTACGGGGTACAAGGACTGTAGTTATAGTATAACTACGGGGTACAAGGAGTGTAGTATAACTACGGGGTACAAGGAGTGAATTCACTCCTTGTACCCCGTAGTTATACTATAACTACAGTGTGGTACCCCGTAGTTATAAGTCTACAGATCTTGTTCCCCTGTAGTTACAGTCTAAATTCACTCCTTGTACCCCGTAGTTACACTATAAGTAGCCTACAGTGTGGTACCCCGTAATTAGCCTATAAGTACAGAATTGGTCCCCTGCTTTAGAATACAGCCCGCGACCCCGTAGTTACCCTGTAAGTAGTGTGGTACTCCGTAATTAGCCTATAAGTACAGAATTGGTCCCCTGCTTCAGAATACAGCCCGCGACCCCGTAGTTACCCTGTAAGTACAGTGTGGTACCCAGTTATACTATAAGTACAGATCTTGTTACCCTCTAGTTACAGTCTAAATTCACTCCTTGTACCCCGTAGTTATACTATACATGCTTATTTGCTGGCTGCTTCCTTTGACAGGATATTGAGTCAAGCGCCTGCTTGCCTCCAAAGTTTCGTTTCTTGTGAATTGTAAGTGTCATTCTCAAAGTTACTCTTGGAAAACATAACCTAACCTATAGCCTATATCTTGAACTTATAGTTATATAGTAGCTAAGTCTTGGGCTGCTCAGTAAAATAGCAACATGTGTGTCCAATTCTTTTATATTGTAAACTTTGTAATAAACAAAATATTTGGTAGGTCTAATAATGTGTTTAAATAACAGCTCAACAGTGGTTAGGTGACCTACAACAGTGGTTAGGTGACCTACTGTATACGTGTCAGGCTCTGCTTGCCTCCTACAGTAGGTTTCGTTTCTTGAAAACAAAATAAAGCGCACACAAAACCGCTCCGTGCGCTGTGTGATTTCCAAAGCGTTCACCCGTGTTGCGTGCGCACGCGATATGTTTCGTTTCTTGTGAATTCATTATAGCAGTGGGCAGGACATGGTTGCTGAAATGCAACAGAAACTGTTGTGATGTTGGGCAGGACGATATATAAGACCGCGGACAGCACAGCAGCATCAGTTCTCTTCCACTGCTGACTGCAAACTGACAGCAAGAAGAAAGATCGGATTCGGCAACCATGATTAAGGTAATGTGATTTTACAGTAGAATTAGCCGGATCTGCCTCAGCAACTCTACTGCCTGATAGGCTACTATAGTTTGATTATCATGATTTATCAATTAAAGTGGGCATTGTGTGTGTGTGTGTGTGTGTGTGTGCGTGTGTGCGTGCGTGCGTGTGTGCGTGTGTGTGTGTGTGTGTGTGAGTGATATGTGTGTTACTGCTGTTCATCCAGGGGTTCAAAGTTATGCTTATGTTATTAGTAGGCTATCATATCAAATAATTTCATCACATAGGGCCCAGGGCTGTTCAATTGGCGGATTAGTTATATATATATACACATATATTTGATTGATTGATTGATTGATTTTCTTTATTTAAGTGTCATGCTTCGAATGAAGCCCAGCCCACATGGGCTTACAGGACACTTTTACTGTTCATCATTTAAACAAACAATGATCAAAACATAAAACCAACAGGAACACCCAGAATACATACAGAGAAGTTGTACAGCATGAAAACCACCACCTGAACCTACTTAAAGAGCTGTGCTTGCCTTCTATTCCAGGCCCGATAAAGTTAGCAGTCTTAAATACATCAGTCTTAAACAACCACTCCAACTTCTTCTTCTTCAACAAAGTACAATAAAACATGAAATGAAACTCATTTTCAACATCCTTTAGATCACAGACATTGCATATCCTGTTCTCTTCTGGTATAGCTGTGAACCGCCCTACTTCAATGGCAAGAGGCAGGATACCAATTCTCAGCTGAGCACATAAAGACCTCTGGTTTCTGGTTAGAAAGGAAGTGACATAGGGCTCAGGACCAAAACGCTGCTTCATCTGAACATATGATCTAAGCTTAGGTTTAGACCATATGTCTGTATATGTGTAACAAAATTGTTATGGCACGTATAATTACACTAATCTGTTGTCTATCTCTGTTATTTATGTTATTTTAATGTATACCTGGCAGTTTCTTTCTACTTCCAACCCCACCCCTGCTGTCTGATAATGTAACTCCTCCTTCTCAGTGCCTCTTGATTTCCTGTTTACGCCCCATCTCTTCCTCTTTTATCTGTTCCTGTTGGGAGAGGATTGTGTTGGGGAGACGCCTTTATTTTGTTCATTTTTCTGTCTTGTCAGTAATACACGGGTGACAAAGATACTCCGGTTGTCTGGGTCCTTCATTCAATCACAAACACAACGCAGAAGTTCACCAGTTACATATATATATATATATATATATATATATATATATATATATATATATATATATATATATATATATATATATATATATATATATAAACAATTAAACCTAATTTACTTATTACACCCGACTGGTTGTTTTTCAGATGTGATCTAGCTAAAGGGAGCTAAACAAGGCAGATCTACTATAAATGTTTTTCAGGAGATGCTGTGATGTAGCCACAAGAAAGTTGCAATATTAATGTTTTTCAGGAGATGGCGCTGTGATGTAGCTAATTAAGAAAGATGCATTATTAGAAATGGTTTTTCAGGAGATGTGTGATGTAGCTAGCTAGGTTCTAAACAAGAAAGAATGTTTACAGTTGTTTTCCTTTCTTGCTGCACTACAATGTTACAGTGCTGTGAGACGTAGCTAAACACAAAAGATGCAATATTAATAGTTTTTCATGAGATACTCAGTATTTAATACTGTGCTAGGTTCTAAACAAGAAATACTGTTTACAGTTGTTTTCCTTTCCTGATGCACTATAAATGTCTACAATGCTGTGGTGTAGCTAAGAGAGGTCAGAATTGACCAAATTATATTTCAAATGGCTGGCATGTGTTGTAGAATACGATTAAGCACCTTTAAATTAAAATTAAAGCTACTTTTGCAATGTAGTGAAATACAAGTTTTGAAATTGTGGTGGCGCGTTGTGTCAAGTGTACATATAATGGGATTAATAGCTGGGGGAACGGTCCGGCCCCTTAGGTTTCTCACAATGTGGCCCCCTGAACAATTGAGTTGAATAGCCCTGATGTCATAGGGCCTATAGTAAATTGGGTTTTACATGGGTGTAGTGATGTCATAGGGCCTATAGTAAATTGGGTTTTACATGGGTGTAGTGATGTCATAGGGCCTATAGTAAATTGGGTTTTACAGGGGTGTAGTGATGTCATAGGGCCTATAGTAAATTGGGTTTTACAGGGGTGTAGTGATGTCATAGGGCCTATAGTAAATTGGGTTTTACATGGGTGTAGTGATGTCATAGGGCCTATAGTAAATTGGGTTTTACAGGGGTGTAGTGATGTCATAGGGCCTATAGTAAATTGGGTTTTACAGGGGTGTAGTGATGTCATAGGGCCTATAGTAAATTGGGTTTTACAGGGGTGTAGTGATGTCATAGGGCCTATAGTAAATTGGGTTTTACAGGGGTGTAGTGATGTCATAGGGCCTATAGTAAATTGGGTTTTACAGGGGTGTAGGGGAGGGTAGAAGACGCCTGATGCACATCCATTCAAGTAGTGTGCTGCATTCCCCCCCCCCCCCTCTCTTTTCTTAACCTCACCTCACCAGTCACTCTTTTCTTCATGGCCGGTCCCGCCCTACTCTGCCTCGATTGGCTAGTACTGGGTGCCTGCGTTAGTTGGTTGGGTAAGCCAATCAGAGGCAGAGTAGGTCCTTTCCTTTGCCTTCCTAGTATAACAAATGTGGACTCACTTTCCTGTGGCCTACCTGCCTGCCTGACCTGAGAAGATGAGAAGAAGATAGGTTACTGCTATTGTAGCAGTACTTTGCTAATATGGTGTTTAAAAAAATCAGTTTGCTGCATGCCGACAGCACGAGGTGAATGTCTATTACAAAATAAAGTCACCTGACTGAAACACCATATTGCCTCATCGTGAAATGAATATAATATATTCAATGAATATAATATATTCAATAAATATAATATATTCAATGAATATAATATATGCATTAGGTCTGTGTAAGAACAGTAATATTTTGCAAACTGCTCCTTGATAAAT
>NC_139629.1:637417-649917 GCF_964638095.1 Poromitra crassiceps | reverse complement strand
GGCATTTGGCATAATAAGCACAACATACAGAGGCTGTAAGAGAGAATATGGATATAGGCTGTATTCCTATTTCCTAGCTGTCTAGATTGCACTATAGGCTGCTCAAAGCATCAATACTAAGGAGTAAAGGACAAAGCCTTCCTGCCCTGACCAACAACCCCAAACCAGAGTTCAGCAAACCGGAGCCAATTCCCTTGTATGTGTACATACTTGGCCAGTAAAGCTGATTCTGATTCTGATTCTGATCAGTCTCTTTGTACAAGATGCAGATGGGGCACGGTGGCTCAGTGGTAGAGCTGTCGCCTCACAGTCAGAAGGTCCTGAGTTCGATTCTCGCCTGGGACACTGTGGGCGCTGTGGTTGTGTTCCCCCCCATATCTTCAGTGCCTACTGCCCAGGTGGGGTATCTCATCGTAAGGGCCTTTCTCTCTGTGTGGAGTTTGCATGTTCTCCCTGTGCTCCCCCAGGGGGTTCCTCCGTATATAACCCCCCCCACTAAAAACATGCAGAAGATCAGATCGTCATCGTCATCCGACCAGTGACGACAACACCCGAAGTTGGTCCCCGGGCGCTGTACGAGAAAGCGACCACTGCTCCTGGCCTGCCCCCCAGAGGAAAGGACATGCCTGGATGGGTTAAATGCAGAGGACACTTTTCACCGGCCACCGTCAGCATGAGTGTGTTGTGGCCGCATGCATGTGTTGTGGTGTTCGTGTGACAATAAAAGACGGGGCTTGTCCCGTTACGAGAGTAAAAAAAAAAAGAGAGAGGCTCTGTTGTGATGTGGTGCATGGCTTTACAGTAGCAGACCTCATCTGTTCCTTTAAACCTGGAGGCCCTTGAATGTCTGTGTGCTTTGTTTTAGTGCTCAAATCATCTGTCAGATACCCCGTTCACACCAAGGGTCCAACCTGGGTTATTCCCACGTTGGTTTTGGGTATGAAAAGGTTAACCTGGGTTTCCTGACCCGGGTTGCCAACCCACCTCCAAAGCCCCAGGGCCCCCACTAATGTTAATGCATCCCTGCTAATAGCCTATATAGCTAATAGCTAATAGCCTATGCTAATTGTTATGCGTGTCTCCGGGGTTGTGACCCGGGTCCTATCTGGATTGTCATGACCAGCGAGGAACCTGTGATGACTGACTTGCTGTGAATTGACAAAAGAGCTGAACATGGGCCAAGTAACCCTGGTCACTGGTAAGAAAGTGATCATACAGTAAAGCAACAGTAGCCTGTGTTGTGGTCATGATGACTGACGCCCTCACTTAGTCTTCACACTAGTGATGCCTCTCTTTATCCCTTCTTTATCTAAAGACTGTCACTTGTAAAGTGTTGTGCACTTAAAGACATTATGGGAAATGCTATTTCAGTGCAACTTGTGTTTATTCATCTGAAGTCTGGTCTAGTCTAAATTTGTTAGCTGTGAACAGCAGCTCTCGCACTGTCGGTTGGTCCACAAAATTCCCCACCCTTTGGTGACTACAGTTTTCACCCTAGTTGTGTTCGTGGTCGCAGCTATTGCGAATTCACATGTATTTATATAGCCCTTTATCACAACCATGTCCCACAGGGTTTTACATAGCATCATATACAGTACATGTCCCACCCACAACTTTAATTTATTTTTATGTTTCTGCTGTGAGGCAGACAGATAACCTACTAACCACTGAGCCCAAGTTAATTTCCAAATGGCTAGCTGTCCATGTTGAGGAGAAATAAATAAATCCATCAATCACTTATAAGCTCTAAAATAGAGAGAATCCAGCAGGCAGTCAGTGATATTACTTTCACATTCACAAGTAGGCCAACTACTTTCTTTTTAAAAGTTCCAATGTTTTGTTATGTGAGAATCTCCTCATTTCTCATCACAGACTTCTCATTTTGCCCAATTTCACTCTGTCAACATTATTATTTTCTCATCAAACTTCTGTACTAAACTACCAGTTCACCATGATTTACTAACATCAGTGTGTGCTGTGTGTATGTTTAAACTACCAGTTCACCATGATTTACTAACATCAGTGTGTGATGTGTGTATGTTTAAACTACCAGTTCACCATGATTTACTAACATCAGTGTGTGCTGTGTGTATGTTTAAACTACCAGTTCACCATGATGTACTAACATCAGTGTGTGCTGTGTGTGTGTGTGTGTGTGTGTGTGTGTGTGTGTGTGTGTGTGTGTGTGTGTGTGTGTGTGTGTTTTTTTGTTTGTCTTGTTTGTTTATTGTTCTGCAAACATTTGAAAATAAATATTGGAAAATAAATGGCTAAGTGAGCTGTGGTGGTGGTGGTGTTTGTCTGGTGCTGTCAGTCACACCACTGGTGGTGTCAGTCACGATTTGTGATGTCATCAGTCATGTCACTCGAGCAACTGCGATGTCATCAGTGATGTCACTCGAGATGTGATGACATCAGTGATGTCACTTGAGCAACGGAAGTGATGTCATCAGTGATGTCACTTGAGGAATTGTGATGTCATTAGTGATGTCATCAGTGATGTCACTCGAGCAATTGTGATGTCATCAGTGTTTTAATAAATCCAGAAACTGTTGCGGGTCCCAATGCAACTGCATTAGCTGCATACAGTATGGTAATTAGGCCTCTGGAAGGCATCATGGCACTAACGACATGATGGCATCATGGCACTAACGACGCAGGTGTCAAACGCTTGATAACACAGAGCCCTTTCTCACCACAGTTGCTTCCAATGTGTTAAATTCGTAGAGAGTCTGGATTTGAGGGGTGGATATGTCAAATTCGTTCTGCTCATCCATAATTACAACGAACAAACTCAGAGCTTGAAGTTAAATCATTGAAACATTTCCACTGCTTCATAGCAATCAGTTAACCACATACTCTGTATTGTTTTGAATTTTGACTTTTGAAGTTTCTAATACAATGTAATCCTGCCACTCTGTCTAGGTCTTCTTTCGGGGCAACAGCACCACCATTTATTGACTACCTGAAAGATATTCTACGCAGATATCCGGATGGTGGACAAATTTTGAAGGTGGGCACAACACTTCTACAACACTGGTTGCATATTCAAGTTTTTATTCCTCAATGGAAATACAATAATTAATGAATAGCATATTCCATATTTTCAAAATGACGTCACACACAACACCATTAGCTTCTACTTCTAGGCCAGGGGTCGGCAACCTTTTTGATATCAAGTGCCATTTTCAAATTCGCTTGTAAATCAGTGTGCCCGAGGTTCTGAGAATTCTGAGAAAAACGTCAAAAGTCTGAATTCTGAGATTACAGTTTGAATTCTGAGTTTAAAGACTTTAATCTCAGAATGGAGGAGTATTACATTGCAGTATTACAAAACTATTAATAACAAATTAATTTTAGCAAAACTTTTTTTTTAATGTCTGGGGTCCCTAGGTTTTTGTGACGTCAAAGTGGGGTCACAAGCCAAAGAAAGTTGGGAACCTCGGCCAGCCGCTCCCCGTACCCATGCAGCCCTCGAACCCCGACACTCTAGGACCTTCCTATCCCTAGCTATGGCCTCATCCCACAGAGAGAGCCCAAAAAACATGAACATGACAGACAGGCAGGCGCACACACATATAATACAAAACATGAGCATAATATACATACATCATAAAAAAGCATCACACTTCATGACCAATCAAAAAGCACTAGGTGCATGATCAATAAGGGCTAAAAGATCAAACAAACAAAAAATAAATTAAAACTTGTTAAGCAGCTGAATGCTGCGTGGAACGAAGGACGTAATGCCTCGTTTCGTTCTCATCTTAGGCATGCAATACCTTCGCCCTGAAGGTAAGAGTGCATACTCACACACCATAGAGGGTGCTGTGAATCAGCTAGAATCTTTTGTGCCAATTTCCTGGTGTACTGGTCTGACATGTTGGTAATATTACACATTGATACCCCGGTTATCTTACCTCCCAATTTGGCAACCCTGTCTAATTGATTCTTGTTCTGTACACTTAGTGCTCCACCCCAACACTGAATACAGAAGGTCAGCACACTCTGGATGCAGGTCTTATAGAACAGTATCTGCAAAGTTCTGTCCACTTTAAAACTTCTAAGTTTCGTTAGGAAGTAGAGACAAAAGCAGTCAAATAGCTAGTCTTCATACATAGATATTTCTGATACCAAGGCACACGTGAATAATAGAGGGAAGCATCAAAGACGCTAGTATGCCGATTGCTCATGGTTGTCAGAAGAATGAAACCGAAACTTCCTGTTACAAATTTCAAAATAAAAGTATACCATTGCAACCGTTTTGTGTGCGTGATCCAAAATACCCCAAGTACCAAAGAGGAAATAAAGAACACATTTGCATAGAAACCTGTTTTAAATTAACGTAATGTTGTGGCTTCGAAAAGTCAATTTTAACCCGTAGTCACTACAGGTTAGGGTTAGGTTTAGGGTTAAGCTTGTTTTATGCTCGCCGTGCCGCCAAGGGCGCGGGGCAGGAGCGAGGGGCGCGAGCGTTAAATGACGTCAATGTGTTGGGCGCGACCCCCGTAGGCCGCCCACCGCGTACCTTTTTTAACAGCACAACCTCCCCACGGCTTCTCTCCAAACATGGACGCTTTCGAACCACTGAGCCCTGAACACTGAGCTGTGTTTTCATCACATTTCTTGACCCATGTGGTAGGCTAATCTTTGATTTGCAACTGTTCATTTTTAGTCATTTCACCAAGTAAATGTGTTGTGTTGAGACCATGGTTGAGATAGATTAAAAGCAACACAGAGTAGGCTATCAGGGCTGAGAACTGAAACGGCTATTCAGTCAAAACAAGTTTGGTGATTCATTCATGTGCTGATATACGATCGTTTGAGAGTGAAAGCACACTCAGTACTGCACATAATAGCGTTTCATTGTGACTTTTCACGGGCTGTTCTCACTATTACCATTGTACAATGTCACATGCTGATCACTTGGCTGCCATTCTATATGTATAAAAGCATTTGCCGCAGCGTGAGGTCCGCACGTGACTCGCGGAGCTCCGCCTCGCAGAGCCTCGCTCGAGTATAATGAGCCTTTTAGGGTCAACATTGTGACTGTGAGTGACTCTTTTTTTAGATGAAAATCTTTTAGATTATAACTTTAAATCAGGATTCTGAGAATAAAGTCAGAATTCTAAAATTAAAGTCACAATTAAAAGTTACTGTCACAATTTTAAGAAAAAAGTCAGAATTTTTAGATTAAAGTCAGAATTCTCAGATTAAAGTCAGAATTCTGCGTGGAAAAAGAAGCATTATGTGACATTACTGACGATGTCACTGATGATATTATCGATGGTCTACCGGAATTTGAAATGTCTCGGGTCCCTAGATTTTTGTGACGTCAAAATAGGGTCACAAGGCGAAAAAGTTTGGACCCCTGTAGTGAGTCATGCAGTAATACATTGGCTCTTTTATTTTGAAACTAAAATTGTCTAGCTTCCGTACGGTTAGTATGGTCACATCAGTTTGCTGGTTATTTGTGTTGTTGGTTCAAGACGATACAGTCTTCTAACTTGAAAGACGTGAGTTTGCTGGGCGCACAGTCGCGTGGTGTATTTTGATCTGTGATTCCAGTCGTGTCATGTATTTCAGTGAGTTTTTCAGTTGTGATAAAACATCTTAATGAAAAAGTCATGTAGTATAAACTCCCCAGGCTTTTCATAATCAATTAAGATTTCAAAGTTGTCTAGTGTATCTAGGCCAGTGGTTCTCAAATGGGGGTCCGCGGACCCCCAGGGGTCCGTGGCACTTTGCCAGGGGGTCCGCGAAAAGTTTTCAGGTAAAAAATTTTTTTTTTTTTTTTTTTTTTTTTTTTTTTTTTTTTTTTAATTAAAAAAAAAAATGCTACATGTTACTTATTCCTTCTCAAACTACTTCCTACATGGTGCTGGTCTATCAAAATATCTTGGCTGTCATTGATTGTGTTGCATAGTGGTTTTCTGTACTGTTGACAAATTGTGATATTGTAAGTCGCTTTGGACAAAACAAAAGCGTCTGCTAAATGACGTAATGTAAATGTAATGTAATAAAAAAAAAAAAATTTTTTTTTTTTGCAAAATCTTCATAGTTCAATGAAAATAGTTTATGCTTTAAATCTAAAATGGTTCAGGGATTACATTCTATTAACAAACCTATCAAATTAAAAGTCAAGCACGTTACAGTGGAAACAATTAAGCTTAGCCCAAAATCACAAATCAGAATGAGGGGGTCCCCGGTACATTTTCTATCTTGTAAGGGGTCCTTGGCTGAAAAACATTTGAGAACCTCTGATCTAGGCTATTAGAGAGAGACTCCCAACAAATAGCTTAGGTTATAGTCTTCTTTCAGAAATGTAATAATAAATATAGCACTACAATGAGTTGATTTAAGTGTATGAGACCACCCAACTGGGAAGGATTTACTCAATTGTTTTCTAATGTAGCATAATGTAGGCTAGTAACCCATCAAGGGCCTTTGCAGTTTATTGTCATGACTTTTTGCTGGGCTGTGCTTTTTACTTACTGTGTTGTTTGTATGCCTCCGGTGGTGATCATTATATTCAACATCATTATTGACTGAAACCATAATATGACATGACTGATGATGTCATAGGCACTGATGATGTCATAGGAATTGTGACATCATCAGTGATGTCACTCGAGCAATTGTGGTTTTTGGTTACACTCGGCAATTGTGACATCACTGATGATGTCATAGACATTGTGGCTGCACTGCATAGCGAGCTGCAGGGCCAGCTTGGCGAGCTTCAGGGTGGGTGAGGCCGCACAGCGTGCGAGCCTAGGAATCGTGCCTATTATGTAAACTGGCAAAGGACTGGATTGGTTATAATCTAGGGCACAGATCAAAGGGCAGATAAAATAATGCAGTCATAACGATAATTGCAATATATATATATGAACATTTTCAGCACATTTTTACAAACCGATAATACTGATAACCGTGACACTATAATCATGATATGAAATTTTCATATCGTTCCATCTCTAATATATATATATATATATATATATATATATATATATATATATATATATATATATATATGACATTCCTTATACAGTATATATAAGGGATGTCACGATACTAGAATTTCTACTTCGATACCGATACCCAGGAAAATATTGATACTCGATACCATCCCCACCACGGGAAGGGGAGATGACAACACATTAAGAAGCATAAAAATAAAGTTTAGACAGATGGACGGACAGATGCACACTTCTCCATAATCTAGGCCTGATACAACTTTGAAGTTAGACAGCAGATTAGCCCTGCTCTAGCCATCAGAACACGTCCCTCCCAATGATAGGGAGGGACAAATCAGTGATTTTTCATTAAAAGAAAGCACTGATGCTATCAAAACTGTTGCGAATGAGTATTTTATCCATCTTTATGTCTATAATAGACATAAAGACTGTTTGATCCAGATAAAAGCAGAATAAACCATTGTAGGCCTATATAAACAGGACGATGTGCTCCCCTGGACAGCAATCACTTTTTGGCATGACAGGTATTAGTGAGAAGAAGGCTTAAGCCTAGATGGTGCAACTGGCGTAACTAGGTCGGACTTAAAATGCCAAGTTATGACCGACTTAGGTTAAGATCAGGTGTAACCGTGCGTCCTGGTAGCTCACCTGGTAGCACGCATACCACGAAAGCTCGGTCCTTCGCGCGGCAGACCCGGGTTCGAATCCGACCTGCGGTCCTTTGCTGCATGTCATCCCCTTTCTCTCTCCCCACCTTTCCTGTCTGCCTACTGTCCTATATAAATCAAATAAATAAAGGTGAAATGACCCCCCCCCAAAAAAAGAAAGAAAGTGTAACCGAATGGGTTAAACTCACTCCCCAGTATACGGGCCGGGTAGGAAAGCCCTTAACATGGGTTGCTGCCAGTACTGTCAACACAACACAGGTTACACAGGCGTCCTGTTGGTGCAACTGGTCTGCAGTTTAAAAGCTTTTCATATTTCCAGCATTGTTGCTTAATAAGTGTTAATTCTGCTTCATTTATTTTCAATCTGTGTTAATTAGAACAACATTTACATTAAGTGTTTATGGCACACATGTTGGAACACTGAATATTCTGTTACCTGATGTCATCATTTCATTCACCTTTGCTTGAACAGGAGCTGATCCAAAATGCGGATGATGCTGAAGCCACAAAAGTTATTTTCATCCATGATGAGAGAAGTTATGGGACTGAGAGACTTTGCACTGATGAACTGGGAAAATACCAAGGTATGATTCTCAGAGAATGGAATGTTATGGCTATGGATAGTCATCAAATTTCAAAATCAATCAATCATTCATGCATGTTATATTTTGACACTTTATACAATAATGACCTGTTTCAGAGTCTACAACATAAATGGCTGTATAAACATAATTTCATAAGAACCATGTCATTTGGTACTAATTGTTTTAATTTTGAAGGTCCTGCTCTCTATGCCTACAACAATGCTGGGTTCACTGATGATGACTGGAAAGGCATTCAGTCTACAGGGAGGAGTGTCAAGCGTACTGACCCAAACAAAGTTGGGAGGTTTGGGATCGGCTTCAACTCCGTTTACCACATAACAGGTGGAGGAACCATGCATGCTTAATATACACACACATATACCTCATAGTCCCAGTTTAATTTTAATCTTTATAGGTCCCAGTATTCCATTAACTGGATGTTATCTATTTCACAGATGTGCCATCAATATTCAGTTCAGGGCACCTTGGTGTGCTCGACCCCCAAGAGAAGCTCTTTGGAAAAGGAGATGGAGGCTTTCAGTGGTCTTTAGATGATACAGAGGACCAGAACACTTTGATGACCTTGCATGATCAGTTCCAACCCTTTCAAGATATAATTTCGCTCGTAAGCGAACAGACGTGGTCAAAAGTCATCATGGAGGATCAGAACTTTGATGGGACGCTTTTCAGATTCCCCTTGCGCAATGAGGCATCAGACATTTCAGATAATTTGTATGACTCTGATAAAGTTGTTCAGCTTTTTGACAGCTTCATTGCAGATGCAGACTTGAGCCTCCTGTTCCTGAAAAATGTGGCCTCTGTATCCTTGATACATATCAACACAGACAGCTCTGTCAACGTCAGACTTCAAGTGACATGCAGAGGCTCCACAGATGTTTTGGAGTCAGGAGATGAGTCAACCATTGAGGGGGCAACATGCTTCAAATTCATTACCATCTCCTCAGAAGACCACAAAGAAACAGAGAAGTGGCTCGTGACAACATGCTGCATGAAAGAGGGAAACAGCGAAAAATTGGATTCACTTGCAAAAAAGTTGTGCTTTCTCCCTCAAGTTGCCTTGGCATTCCCGTGCGGTGAGAAGAGAGACTGCTCTGACAGTCGATTGAGCTGCTTTCTCCCCCTCCCAAACAATGAATCCAACAAGACTGGACTCCCAGTTTATGTCAATGCATGCTTTGGCCTCACAGACAACAGGAGACACATCAAGTGGCAGGAGGAAGACCAGAAACATGACGAAGGTGCCTTGTGGAATGAATTGCTGATAAAAGAGGTCCTCCCACAGGCTTACCTCAGGATCCTCCAAGATGCTATCAAACTATGCAAAGACTCCGCACTGCCCGTCTCCACTGTGTATGATCTTTGGCCAGATATCACCCAGGTGCAACACAAAGACAAATGGCATGCAGTTGCTTTGGATGTTCTTCATCACTTGTTTGGACAGGATGTTGCTGTCCTCTCTCTCGCCACAGATGAAAGAACGTTTGTCACTCCATCAGAAGCTGTGCTCCCCTGTCATGATTTGACAAGCCCTGATATATTGGCTGCCATAAAAAGGATGTTGGTTTCCTGTGGAGAAAACCTTGTCACTTTATCAGAGTGTATTGCAAGAGCTATAGAGAAGGCCTATCCACACCTCGACACACTTCAACATGTGACTCCAGCTTTCCTGCGGGACATTCTCCACAGAATTGACTTGCATCGCATTTCTGAACAGGACAAACTCTCTCTGTTGGAGTACATTTTGAGTGATGGGAAATACAGAGAACTCCAGGGTCTTCAACTGCTTCCACTCAGTGACGGCACTTTCAGATCTTTCACAGATCAAGACGAGGACATTGCTTTCATTGATAGCGATGCATTTCCAAGGTAGGTTGTACAATGCTATGCTGTTAGATTCTAAAATATATAAAGTATTTTCTGGGCAATGTATTTACATACATTTGACTTACCCCTCTCTCTACTTACTTCTCTTTATGCAGAGTTCTTCTGCCAGGTTGCAAAGACCTCTTCATTCCAGATAATCTCAGTTCACCCTGCAGAACCCACCTGAAAGAACTCGCCACAAAAAGTAAGTGCACTTTTTGGGAATACAATATTGTGTCTGTCATGTGCACACATTTGCACATCTATCAACCACATGCTTTCATACCATGTTTTTTGTTTTGTTTCTTCTCACCACCCCCCACCCCAAATATCCTTTTTCCAGATGTCTTCAAGGTCCTCAACATCGATGCAGTTCAGGTGGCTGAATATGCAAAGAGGTATTTGCCAGAGGGTTGGGAACAGACAAACATAATGCATGTTACCTGGGAGATTGGCAGCAGCCAGCATCCACCCTTAGAGTGGCTCCAAGAATTCTGGAACTTTCTCAACAGTCACTTCAGAGAGTTAAGTCATTTCATTGGCCTGCCATTAATACCCATCGAGCCCCTAGAGGATGTCAATTACCCTGTAATACTAGCAAGACTTCAACGGAACTCAACTCTCATTTCTCAGAAAAACAAACAGGCTAGCCTGCCAGATCAAATTGCTCACTTAGTGAAGAAAGTTGGTGGCACAGTTGTGAGAGGAGACGAGTGGCTTAAGCATGAAGATCTGGACTCGTATGTGCTGTGCCCATCCCCAAGGAGTGTCGTCAAAGTGTTGGTGAACCTAGACTCTCAGCAAGTCATCAGAGAAATCAAGACTGCCTCTTACAGAGAAAGAGAAGAACTTAAAGATTATCTCTCTAGTCTGGATTCCCTCTCAGTCAGCGAGAAAGACGTACTCTCAAATTTGCCTCTGTTCCAAACCATGGAAGGATCATATGTTGCTGCTCAATCAAAACAGGCTGTACTGATAGGTCCTGGTCTAACAATACCAACAGAACTCCCCATGCCTGATTCAGTTGTACAGTGTGCTACTGAGGCTGACCGCAGACTGTTAAATCTGCTCCACGTTAATCTCTTGGATACACCTCAAGCAGCCAATCTCCTAATTGATGGCATTGAGAGGGGTAATTTGAGGAGAGAGGACACAGAGAAAATCATGACTTGGATTTTACAGCATGGCAATATTCTTTTTTCTCAAAATCACACCTTGAAAAGCAGATGTCACGACTTGAAATTCATTCAAGTGAATGGACAGCTGAAAAAGACCTCAAGCTTTTTTGATCCAAGAATTGAAACATTCAAAGTCCTTTTTGAGTCAGACTTCTTTCCCCCACCGAAATACACTCAGACGCCACAGATGCTGGACAGCCTGGCAGATCTGGGATTGCTAAATAAAGAAAAGGATGTGTCACCTGACCATTTGCTGCACGCTGCCACACTGATCGAGAAATCAGATATTCACTCTGAAAAGGAAGCTGTCCAAAGATATCAAGTGCTTCTAAGACTGCTGGAAGCCAATGACTTGCTGTCCACATTTTCTCAACAACAGCTTGATTGCCTCTTAAAGCTGAAATGGGTCCCATGTGTTCAACCTGGAGATGAGAAAAAACAACGCAAGTGTTTCTTCAGCCCACGTGAAATAAGGCATTCTGAATATGAGGACATTGTTGGCCATGTGATGCCTCTGGTGCAAGAGATCAGTGAGAGAGTTGGCAGCAAACTTGGTCTCAGATGTCTACCTCCTCCTGAAAAAGTGATAGAGAATTTGTCAGTCTTGACATCAATGGCACAGGCAATGGATGATCCTGATACAAATGTGGATTTCAAGAGGAAGTTGCATAAGATATACAAACACATGCAAGATCATATGTCCACATTCACAACAGTGATGAAGAAGAACAGATGTTGGCTGTGGAACCACAACCAGTTTGTCTCTCCTCAGGATGTAGTTCTAGACTACCCACCTAATCTAGATCTGAGCTCTTACATTGGGAAGGTGCCAAAAGAATTTCTACCATACAAGAAGTTACTCATTGAGTTTGGACTGAAGACATTGCTTTCAGATGAAGAAATAATTGACATACTTCATTGTATCAAGCAAACCATTGAAACAAGGCAACAGCCATTTGCAAGTTCCTCTGAGGTGAAGGTGTCAATAGAAATTCTTAACTGGATGTCGAGAGAGAAGAAGACCATTAATGTTGATATCCCTGTGCCGGTCATCACAGAGACTGAACAGTGTAGCCTTAAACCACTGTCAACAACAGTCTTCTGTGACATCAGCAAAAAAGGTTTGGAGGAGCTTAAGTATGACCAGAAAGACATTCAAGTCATCCATGATGAAATACCAAAAGCAACAGCTGAGTGGCTGAACAT
>NC_139629.1:632217-637217 GCF_964638095.1 Poromitra crassiceps | reverse complement strand
ACGTGCTTGACGTTTAATTTGATAGGTTTGTTATTAGAATGTAATCCATGAACCATTTTAGATTAAAGCATAAACTATTTTCGTTGAACTATGAAGATTTTGCAAAAAAAAAAAATATATATATATATTTGTTATTACATTTGTCATTTAGCAGACACTTTTGTTTTGTCCAAAGCGACTTACAATATCACAATTTGTCAACAGTCCAGAAAACCACTATGCAATATTTTTGTTAGACTAGCACCATGTAGGAAGTAGTTTGAGAAGGAATAAGTAACATGTAGCATTTTTTTTTATTAATTTTTTTTCTTTTCTTTTTTTACCTGAAACTTTTCGCGGACCCCCTGGCAAAGTGCCACGGACCCCTGGGGGTCCGCGGACCCCCATTTGAGAACCACTGGGTTAGACTACTGTAATAGCCTTTTCTCTGTCTCTCCAAAAAATAACTTAGACAACTTCAACTCATTCAGAATGCTGCTGCTAGAGTTCTAACGAAAACTAAGAAAGCTGATCATATCACTCCAGTTCTTAAGTCCTTACACTGGTTGCCAGTGTGGTCATAGAATAGATTTTAAAATACTGTTACTAGTCTACAAATCACTTAACGGCCTAGGCCCAAAATACATCGCTGAATTGCTCCCACGCTACGAACCGTCTAGACCTCTCAGGTCAGCAGGGTCCAGCTTATTAACTGTCCCTAGGATCAAATCAAATCATGGGAAGGCCGCATTTACCCACTATGCTTCTTGCTAGCGTTAACAAACTGCCTGAAGACCTCAGAATCTGCCCCAACTTTACTTACTTTAAAAAATAGACTAAAGACGTTTATGTTTACCGTCGCTTTTAACTGCTGACAGCTGTTTTTAGGAGATGTATGTGGCCTATAAAGGTTCGAGTCCAACTATTATAAAGGTTATGAACATTTTTCCAATAAGTTTTTAGCTATTTTTGTAACTGCTGCGCCTGTCGCTTATTTAGGGAAGGGGCCACTGGAGGAAAATAGGGGAGGGTAATCTTGTTTTAAATTTAGTTTGAGGAGGGTACACTCTCTTTAATTTGAGTCCAGGGGAGGGGTATACAATTTTGATTAGATAAAAATATATAAACTTTTTGTTTGTGTGTAATGTTTGCTTTTCGGACTTCAACAACTACTGAGTTGCTTCATTTACACCCCTCCTGTCCAAACTGTTTGGTATGTCTTCGGTGCATTGTTTCTCTTTGGCGGTCTTATCTGTCAATCTTTGTGCTTGGCCTATCCAGACAGTAGGCGTGTACTACAGTATCTGGCGAATCAGTGGCACTTTTCTGGTGATTCCACGGCTGCTGGGCTCTGTTTGCCTCGACGGAGGGCTGGGGGTCTTGTACGCACCGCTGGGGTAACCTATACGTTCATACCAGCGAGGCTGCGACAGGCTGGTGTGCTGTTGCTGCTTTCTTTCGGAGCGCGAGCCCCAGAGGTGTCTTTTGTAATGAGTGGCCGACCACAAACGTGTGTGATATGCTGGCGGACCACCCGTGCAAGGGGCGGGGCTTCTTGAGTGCGTGAGCACTGTGTGCGCAGTGGGGGGGATCCGAGCAGGGGATCGGCTGTGTAGCTGCTAGTGAGCCACTGCCTTGGCTGGTTATGGTTTATTTCGTCATTGTGATACATTAGTTTGATTTGATTGTATAACTTACTGTGTAAGACCACCATCCTGCGGGAGCCCTTACAACATGACGTGGTGATATGTAACAAGTGTCAACCAACCTGGGCTGTGATGCTATGAGCTGTTTTAATTAAAACATATATATATATTTTTGTCGATAATAAAGATTCCTATTTTAATATTAAGCTGCTTCTTGGTGTGTGTGCCTTAACGGCGTTGGAGCCTGTCGCTGTGGTCTCTAGGTGCCACAATATGGAAGTACATTTCCAGCACGAAAAGTTGAGCAAACAAACAGACATGGCATCACAAAATATATATGGGTTCTATCTTGCGCCAGATAAGTCGTCTTAGGAAATCACAGTAGAACCGAGTTACGGCTCACTCTTCTCCTAAATTACGTTAAGTCTGCAAGGGATATTTATACCACCAGGATGACATATATGTTTCACATAGGGTTGTGTTTTGATTTCGAGATTTTATTTTGTCCAATATTGAAATGTTCTACAATTGAATGTTGTGTTAACATTATTTCTATCTACCTTTCTATCTATTTAGGCTAATTTGGATGCTATTTGTTATCGAAATAAGCTCAATGCATGCTGGGAGATTTTACATGTGTGGCTTTGTGCCTGTCTGCTGAGGGAGTGAGAGAGAGAGAGGGGAGACAGAGAGTGGAGAGTCGGCCACAATAATAGAACCGGCTAACTTTTTTCCATCAGTCATTGACTGCTATTTAAACACAAATATTGATATACACAGACTGAAGATGGTTTCACAAGCGAAAATAGCAGAATGTAGTGACCGGAGGAGGCGGTCGCTCTGATTGGTGACAGTTCTGCTCTAAGAAGCGCAAAGGATTATGGGAGTTCATGTTCTTGTGGGAAGCTTGTTACTGTACAGTTAAAAACGTGGTTTAGTGATGTTGTGCTCATGTTTTGATTGCATTATGTGGTAATGGCAATGTTTGTGTGGCCAGGATGTTTAGTTTTACTATCAATGTAGCCACCACGACTGAGACTGTTAGTGTGTTCGATCACCTCTGGCCGGAGTTTCTGCTGTTAGGTTAAAAGTAAGATATCTGTGTCAGTCTGCATTCTTCCACGCAAGCTCGCCACAATATTGTTTGGGGAGGGTCAATCATATTTTTCAAATCACTTGGGGAGGGTCAAGGAAAAATATATTTTGATCGGGGAAGGGGCACAGCTTTTTATTTCAGAGCACACCAAATCCCTCCAGTGACCCCCCCTTCTAAATAACGAATGGTCCCTTAATGTACTTTTTATGCTCTTTCTTAAAGTTCTGTTGTGAATGATGTTTTAAATGTATATTTTATTCTCCTATTCTTTTATTTTCTTGTGTCAACCATTTTATGTGAAGCACTTTGAATTGCCTCTGTGTATGAAATGTGCTATACAAATAAACTTGACTTGTGTGTGTGTGGGGGGGCTTGATAAAAAAAAACCTTGGTTCAACTCAGGGACATCTTCAAAATGTGAACTTGGTCTTATATGGAGCCAGCTGCAGAGTAAGCTCCGTGTTGTGAGCTGGTGGCAGGTGAGTGTTAGCTGCTGGATGCGTTCAGCACAGGCCTCAGTGGCACATGAGGTGCACACCGAGTAAACTGAAAATTTAATTTCCATCAGGATGAAGAATGGTATCATATTCTAAAAACATCTCCCTATGGTCAGATACCAGACACAAACTACACACATAAACATCTCTCTATGGTCAGATACCAGATACAAACTACACACCTAAACATCTCCCTATGGTCAGATACCAGACACAAACTACACACCTAAACATCTCTCTATGGTCAGATACCAGACACAAACTACACACATAAACATCTCCCTATGGTCAGATACCAGATACAAACTACACACATAAACATCTCTCTATGGTCAGATACCAGACACAAACTACACACATAAACATCTCTCTATGGTCAGATATAGAGCCCGACCGATATTATCGGCCGATATTGGCGATTATCGATATATCGGTATCGGTAAAAATATATATATATATCGGCCGATATTTTTTTATTATTTTTTTATTTTATATATATATATATATATATAAGTTATAGACAGCATGGACAGCATGTTGTGTATATTTGATATTTTTTCTTAACTATTTGTTCTATTGTGTTTTTGTATTTCTAGTTAATTATAATTATTAAATTCCCAGTTAAGTTTACTGTTTCATTGCATTGAGTTTATTAATAAGCTGTAAAATATCCTGCCTACATCACATATTTCAATTCATGTCAACTCAATCATATCTTTGTCAAGTGTTTGATATTTGAGGGTTGCTGATGTGGTGCCTCCTCTGGTCGTTAAGGGCACCTGTTCGGAGGGAGGGGAACTCGTTGGAATATCGTGATCCTCCCACGTGCTATGTCCTACCGGTGAAGCTTCCCCTGTCAGGTGAAAAGAAGCGGCTGGCTAACTGCCCATGTGGAAGCATGGAGCCAGTTTTCGGCTCTCCCCAGATCGGCAGAGGGTGGAGCAGCAACCAGGATAAATAAATAAAAAATTAGCACTAATGGGGGATTAGCACTAATGGGGGATAAACATTTGATGATAAAAACAAAAATAAAATAAAATAAAAATATCGTCCGATATTATCGGTATCGGTAATTTTTTATTCCCTAAAATCGGTATCGGTATCGGTTTCAAAAATCCCATATCGGTCGGGCTCTAGTCAGATACCAGACACAAACTACACACCTAAACATCTCCCTATGGTCAGATACAAGATACAAACTACACACCTAAACATCTCTCTATGGTCAGATACCAGACACAAACTACACATCTAAACATCTCTCTATGGTCAGATACCAGACACAAACTACACAACTAAACATCTCTCTATGGTCAGATACAAGATATAAACTACACACCTAAACATCTCTCTATGGTCAGATACCAGATACAAACTACACATCTAAACATCTCTCTATGGTCAGATACCAGACACAAACTACACATCTAAACATCTCTCTATGGTCAGATACCAGACACAAACTACACAACTAAACATCTCTCTATGGTCAGATACAAGATATAAACTACACACCTAAACATCTCCCTATGGTCAGATACAAGATACAAACTACACATCTAAACATCTCTCTATGGTCAGATACCAGATACAAACTACACACCTAAACATCTCCCTATGGTCAGATACAAGATACAAACTACACACCTAAACATCTCTCTATGGTCAGATACCAGACACAAACTACACATCTAAACATCTCTCTATGGTCAGATACCAGACACAAACTACACAACTAAACATCTCTCTATGGTCAGATACAAGATATAAACTACACACCTA
>NC_139629.1:619717-622217 GCF_964638095.1 Poromitra crassiceps | reverse complement strand
AACCACATCATGTGCTCCACACAATGCACAGTAACAGAGAAGGTATGCAGCTCCATTCACACACCATGAGCTCACAAGGCTGAAGGGCTGACAGCATGACAGCATGACACACCATGATGAAGATATATACATAGTCCTTTTATGGGCTAAACCTGGAGCCTGGAATTCAATTACCTACATGGTTTATATACATATATATATATATATATAAGCTAACTAAAGGTGATAACAACGTTCGCTAGCTGCCTACCAAAATGGAAACATTTAAGATTAGCTTCGACCTCCGGGTAGGGCTGTGCGATTTTGCCTAAAACTAAAATTGACGATTTTTTCTCTCAAAACTCGATTTTCGATTTCGATTTCGATTTATTATACTATTATACTTCTCTAAACATTTGTTGCCCTGCAGAGCTCTTTTTCCCCCTTTTTTCCATAATTGACAATTTACGCTTTTACTCTGAAGGCAGAACGACCCAACTTCCTGTTTTAGCTTGCCGCTGCTAAGCTTAACTTCCTGGCTGTTGCTTGCTAACTTGACACTGGTGGATTTGCGTGTTCCTCCGTGAGATAATTATATTAGTGTCTAAGCGACCACCCGTGCTCGGAGTTATATCTGTACTAGAATAACACAAAGTCACAACAGGAATGCGTGGAACTGCGATAGCAGTTAGGGGGAAATTCAGACACACAGGGACAGGTGAGTCAGCTGAGGCTGCTAATACAGCCAATCTATCAGTACTCGGTGGCCTCACGTGTTGTTTTGTTATTATGTGAACTGTAAAGGCAACGTTTCATCGTCCGGTGATAACGTCTGTGTTCGTGTGCGTGGCAATCGTTATCTTGTAGGCTACAGCCCGCAGTGCAACAAGCTGCGCTCAGTGCTCACTCTGTGCTTTTTGGTGGAGGTGTTGAAATAAGTCCATTGCGCTGCTGTCTTTAGTAGCCAGTATCACAGCCTCTAGAGACTTTACAGCGGGAGAATGGACAAGTAGCAGCATGCGTACATGCGAGAGAGCCGCCCGCGTAACGTAATTACCCTAGTTAAAGTGAAAATTAAATTAAAAATTAAAAATTTTAATTAAAAAAAAAAAAAAAAAAAAAAAAAACGATTTTACGATTTTCATTTTTTTAACATCGTCCTAACTAATTAATTCGATTACGATTCAAAATCGATTAATCGCACAGCCCTACCTCCGGGGTGGCTTATCTATGGACGAGTGGATTGAGCTCTGCCTACCAGACACGTTATCTCCAGAATAAAAGCCACCTAGCCTCGGACCTAACGTTAAGCTAATGTAAGCACAAGCATTAGTTAGCTAACGTTAGCAGTTTGTCACCAAGCCTGTCTGGCTGACGTTATACATTCAGCAACTGCGTCTGTTTTGCAGGGAGCCAGGAGGTACTATTTTATTACGCGGAAGAGTATGATTTATGAATAACAGCCATTTAAATTGGAGTTGTTTATTTTCATATTGCCATACTTGGTAATCGTTTTATAAAAGCAATTGCTCACTTCAGGCCGTGATATATATGCTTATTATACCACACCTAAGGGTGACAAGTGACAAGAAAGACTCTGAGAAGACTTGAAACACGTGACAAGAAGGACTCTGGAGAAGACTTGAAACAAGTGACAAGAAGGACTCTGGAGAAGACTTGAAACAAGTGACAAGAAGGACTCTGGAGAAGACTTGAAACAAGTGACAAGAAGGACTCTGAGAAGACTTGAGACAAGTGACAAGAAGGACTCTGGAGAAGACTTGAGACTGACGGCTCTGAATATACCTCGGCCATATTTAAGACTGACTCTGGACAGCTCGGAAAGCTTTTTTCTTCTTTTTTAGGATATAAGGATATTATTTCACTCTCAGTGCAACCCCCCCCCCCCCCACACACACACACACACACACACACACACACGCACACACACACACACACACACACACCCTCTCACTCTACATCCTCTATCACTCAGTCAGCACCTCGTTATTTCCCCCTCTCCCCTCCACTTCCACATACAGTAAGTATACTGTATGCTCCATAAGCCCCTCTCTCTCTCCCTCCTGACATCACTCCCTCCCCCCTCTCTCTCCCTCCTGCCATCACTGTCTCCCCCCTCTCTCTCTCCCTCCTGCCATCACTCCCTCCCCCCTCTCTCTCTCCCTCCTGCCATCACTCCCTCCCCCCTCTCTCTCTCCCTCCTGCCATCACTCCATCCCCCTCTCTCTCTCCCTCCTGCCATCACTCCCTCCCCCCCTCTCTCTCCCTCCTGCCATCACTCCCTCCCCCCCTCTCTCTCTCCCTCCTGCCATCACTCCATCCCCCCTCTCTATCTCCCTCCTGCCATCACTCCCTCCCCCCTGCCATCACTCCATCCCCCTCTCTCTCTCCCTCCTGCCATCACTCCCTCCCCCCTCTCTCTCCCTCCTGCCATCACTCCCTCCCCCCTCTCTCTCTCCCTCCTGCCATCACTCCCTCCCCCCTCTCTCTCCCTCCTGCC
>NC_139629.1:559717-617217 GCF_964638095.1 Poromitra crassiceps | reverse complement strand
GCACCACAGCCCACTGTCAGTCAGTCTGCAGACCAGGCTGCAGTACTGTACCACAGCTCACTGTCAGTCTGCAGACCAGGCTGCAGTACTGCACCACAGCCCACTGTCAGTCAGTCTGCAGAGCAGGCTGCAGTACTGCACCACAGCTCACTGTCAGTCAGTCTGCAGACCAGGCTGCAGTACTGCACCACAGCCCACTGTCAGTCAGTCTGCAGACCAGGCTGCAGTACTGTACCACAGCCCACTGTCAGTCAGTCTGCAGAGCAGGCAGACTGCTCAGTGCTCCAGCAGGACAGTAGACGAGCAGGCAGAAAGGAGCAGCTGTGGTGCTCTGTGCTCAGGGTTATTGCTCAGTAACACTAGCTGACTGATACTGTGAGGCCACAGCACTGCAGGCTAACAGATACTGTGAGGCCACAGCACTGCAGGCTAACAGATACTGTGAGGCCACAGCACTGCAGGCTAACAGATACTGTGAGGCCACAGCACTGCAGGCTAACAGATACTGTGAGGCCACAGCACTGCAGGCTAACAGGCCGCTATTAGCTAATGCTGGGAATCCTTGTGAAGGAAATTATAGAGTTTCAAGCAGTCCCCTGGGAATACACACTACCACCTAACACTGCATGTTCACATGTACACACACACACACACACACACACACACACACACACACACACAGACCTGAGTCAATCAATTGCAAAGAATTCTCAGCATTAGGTTCAACCTAGGGGTGGGGGAAAAAATCGATAGACCATAGTATCTCGATATTTTGCCTGACGATATTGTATCGATATTGCAATTTTTTTTTTTTTTTTTTTTTTTTTTTTGCAGGCCATGCCATGCCAGGCCACCGGGCTGCTATAAACTTTAGTTCCAAGGCCAGCAGTAAACAAACGGTAGCATATTTTCATTTTGTTTTAACAGTAACAGTTTTGTCATAACAGTAATTTACAAATTCCCCAGTTACTGAATGGGCTGCACAAGATGTTTTGTGCAAGTGAAGTGAAGTTGCATTGTTCAAAAACTACCTAAGTACAGTAGTCCACACACACATCCAGTTAAGGTGGACTGTAAGTAGACTGTAACAAACAGTTCAGTTTGTCAGGTGCATGCAACTATGACATGACTTTATGAAAGTTGTTGGTCTGTCTACTTGACAATGTTGCTGCAATAAAATGGTTGAAGTCAGATGTACAGACTGGAAAATTGTTCTTATATAAACCAGATGTTGACAAAGTTTTCCTTTGGGGACACCATTGGCAGTTGAAAAAGTAAGAAATCGCAATATATCGAAATATCGCAATATTCAATATATCGCAATATTCAAAATATGGCGATATCGCAATATCGCAATAGTATCGTATCGTGACTCAAGTATCGTTTTAGTATCGTATCGTGGGCATCTGGTGATTCCCACCCCTAGTTCAACCTGCTTGGAGCAGCAGACTACGTATGTTCTGACTGTAGGCAAATCTTTTTTTGTTTCTCAAGTCAGAATTTGTATTAGTTTTATTATTTGTTATTAGTGTCCACACTGCCACAAATCTGATTTAGACAAGTGATCAAGTCGGAGTCCAGACACCACCAACCTATCTGCATAGGTTGCTATGGTAACAACGCTGGCGTCAGTAAATATGTACGCTGGTGACATGGTTTTCCTGTGCAGAAGCATGTGATGACGCCATTTGCAATAATGATCTCCTCCATTCTTTGTTTGTTTTGTGACATTTCTGACCAACTTTAACCAAAGCAAAAAGCCCCTTGTCATCAGCAGAATGTCTCTGGTTGCTCTCCTTCCTGAATGAGGAGTCACTTTGTCTGCGTCAGTGGACATCCACCATGATGCTATTTCATACCAACACGTGATTCTGTGTATTGAGGAAATGGTGCCTAAGTAGCACCGATTGATCTTGTATGAAAATAAGTGGAGGTGTTTCAGATGCAGCCTACAGGAACATCCCTCACAGGATGGATACAGCTTAGCTCTGATGGTACAGGTTGACTTTTCATCAACTCACTGAGGCCATATATCTTCAGTGCCTACTGCCCAGGGGCCGGTTGCACCAACTGGTCTTAACTATGCCTGGTCGTAACTCCTACGTCGGTCTTAGTTAAGACCATGGACTTACGCCTGTTGCACCAACACAACTTACTCTGGTCTTAACTACGCTGGTCATAGCAATGCGCGTTCATGTGAATTGTCGGGGAATGCCCTCTGATTGGCCCACATGTGCCTCGCGCCGTCACCCACTACTGTATGTGCGTCACTACACCCTCCCTCCTCCCACCCCCCTCCTCCTGTGGAAGCCCCGGGGGAAAATGGCGGCGGCGATTAGTGTCAGGGAGTCTGAATGAAATTGAATGTAACGTTCCCAATTCTATGTATTAAATTCTAAAAGAATTAACGCCAACATTTGGGAAGGCTAAGCCACACAAGTAGTTACCGTAAATTCCGGACTATAAGCCGCGGCTTTTTTCCCGTTTTTTGGCCTTTTTTGCCCCCCTGCGGCTTATATAACGGTGCGTCTTATCTATGAATTTTTTCCAAAAAAAAAAAAAAATCTCTCTTTTTTAGCACTCTTTCTAACTATAAATCCACTTCTGTTTTAATTTCCTCTCTTGCCCTCTTTTAACAACATAACATAACATAACATAACACAACACAGGTAAGCAGAAAGAAAAAGACGAAGCAATCACGCCATGAATGAGGAAATGACTCACCTGCTGGAGGCTGGAGATACACCGCTTGGGCTAAACTTTTACTCCGTGAAACACTATCGATTAAGTCCGACATCGCTCAGAGGTTTTGAGCAGCTTGAAAACAAGTTTGAAAACGTGCAGAAGTCCATCCACTCACTCACTAAAGAAAATAATGCAACCGTGAAGTTTCACTCGTGTCCAGCCATCTGGCCGAGTTAGAGCCGAAGTCCCGAACACAGTGAGAAAACCTCCCGAAGCTGCTGCTGCAGCGGGGTGCATATTGTCCGGCCAGCCGACCGAGAGGCATGCGAGCCGGGCACTATTAAACAGTTGGGGTGTGTGAGGTGGCTGGCTGTGGAGGTGGCGGTTTCTCCTCCTCCTCCTTTCTCCCGCACACCGGGCGCCTCGGCCACGTCCAGACCCCGGCCTGCCACCGAGGGCCATCTTCATCTGCCTACTCCGCTGGCCCGACCGTCAACTCATCCTCCAGGCTGCGGGGAAGAAGCAGCTTTTTCGCTTTTTCGTCCGGCAGGACCTCTCCGCGTTGGTGCAACAGAAACGCGCAACATACAACAGCATCATCGAGTCAATGGATATCGCTTTGGCGTACTGTACCCAGCGAGACTCGTCATAACCAGACCGGACTATCTTTAGCACTCTTTCTAACTATAAATCCACTTCTGTTTTAATTTCCTCTCTTGCCCTCTTTTCACCACACCGCGGACACTGTGTGCCCAGCGGCGGAACAAGAGCTCAAAGTGAAACTGCCGAATATCTTTTGAGTTGGACTGGTCAATAGTACTGTGAGTAACTAAAATAAAAAAATAAAAAACGGAATTCTCTCTTCTTTAGCACTCTTTCTAACTATAAATCCACTTCTGTTTTAATTTCCTCTCTTGCCCTCTTTTCACCACACCGCGGACACTGTGTGCACTGTAAAAAAAACAAAAAATACCACAATGTGTGATTTTGTCTGGGGATTAGTGACCTGACTTTTGTTTTGTTGAAATGTTAATAAATGGGAGCTTCCCCAAACAGCCATCGATCCCGACAATCCCCTCTGTGCACGAAGCCTTACATATGGTAATTAAACATCAAAACACCCGCGGCTTATAGACCGGTGCGGCTTATAGAAGAAAAAAATAGTCACCTTTGAAGGTGCGGCTTATAGACCGGTGCGTCTTATAGTCCGGAATTTACGGTAGTTATAATCTAACGTCGTGCTTTCAAAGACGGCGAACTGGCGATGTTACGACGATGACGGTCAAAAAGGTCTCCGCGGAGATCTCTGTTACAGGCAGGCTCTACGCCTCCTCCTGACGAGGCGTAGGAGTTACGCCTGGTCTTAGTGAAAATAAGGCTTAAGTCGTCTTGGTGCAACCGGCGTAGCTGTAGGTCGTAAAGTTACGACCAACTTAGCTTAAGACCAGTGTAAGACCAGTTGGTGCAACCGGCCCCAGGTGGGGTATCTCGTCGTAAGGGCCTTTCTGTCTGTGTGGAGTTTGCATGTTCTCCCCGTGCTCCCCCAGGGGGGTTCCTCCGTATATAACCCCCCCCCACTAAAAACATGCAGAAGATCAGATCGTCATCGTCATCCGACCAGTGACGACAACATCCGAAGTCGGTCCCCGGGCGCTGTATGAGAAAGCGACCACTGCTCCTGGCCTGCCCCCCCGGAGGAAAGGACAAGCCAGGATGGGTTAAATGCAGAGGACAAATTTCACCGGCCACCGTCAGCATGTGTGTGTTGTGGCCGTCCGTGCATGTGTTGATGTGTAACCGTGCGACAATAAAGACGGGCTTGTCCGTCTGAAATCGTGTTTTTAGGCCAGCGTGCAGGAAGAAGAAAATCAACCACCGATGTGAAACACTGCTGCTTCAAATTAACTAAAACGAAATAAAATAGAAAAAGGCAATTTTATGAGTCGACAAGAATATCTCCTTTATTGATGGAACCAGCAGGAGGAGCATCAAGGGTACTAAGTCTTGTAATAGCATTTTTCACTGGCTCCAGACCCACTGTCTCTCTGTACGGACGGAGGATTGGGAGAAATAATAAATGGTCAGTTCCAGAGAGAGACAGAGAGGGCGACGATGCAGCGCCGGGTCTGTTTTTCTACTTATCTTCACACACACGTGGAAGCCAGGGGCCAAACCTGCAGCCTAACTCAATAAACAGGCTTTGACACGAGGGAAGAGAGGAGGGGGATCTGTGTGTGTGTGTGTGTGTGTGTGTGTGTGTGTGTGTGTGTGTGTGTGTGTTTATGTCTGTGTACACGGGTGAACGTGTGTGTGTGTGTGTGTGTTTATGTGTGTGTACGCGGGTGAGCGTGTGTGTGTGTGTGTGTGTGTGTGTGTGCACGGGGGTGAGCCAGAGCGTGTGTGTGTGTGTGTGTGTGTTTATGTGTGTGTGTGTTTATGTGTGCACGCATGCCTGTGTCAAAGGCGCCAACGGCAAGAACTACAAAGTGGAGCAGAGTCAGAGGCCCCGGCCCCCAGATGATGGTCCACACAGACAGAAGTAGGGCTGGGACGGATCAGAAAACCCACGGATCGGATCGCGTGACGGATTTTGAGCCACGGATCACGGATTTTTCGGATCAGCAAAAAAAAACAATATATAGGCTATATCAGATTTTTTCTCTCAAAATTAGACTTTCGATTTGAATTTTTAATACTATTATACTTCTCTAACCATTTGTTGCCCTGCACAGCTCAAAAAATATTTTTTTCTCATGACACAATTTATGCTTTTACTCTGAAGGCAAAACAACCCAACTTCCTTCCAACTTGTTTTAGGTGGCACTGCGCCTAACTTCCTGCCTGTTGCTTGCTAACGTAGTCACTTGACACGGGTACAGACCAGACCGGGTGAGTCTGGAAACATAACGTTGATGCTACGTTATGCTACTCGGTGGCCCCACGTGTTGTTTTGTTGTTATGTGTCCATGGCAACATTTCACCGTCGGTGATAATGTGTTCGTGAAACGTGTGCGCGTGTGTGTGTGTGCGTGTTGTGGCTCTCCTATCTTGTGCAGCGCGCAACATGCTGCTCGCATTCCTGTGCTTTTTCAGAGGTGTTGAAATAAGTTTGCTGTGTTTAGTAGCCACTAGCCACAGCCTTCAGAGAGACTTTACAGCGAAGGGATGAGGAAGCTCACTTGTGCTTGCCATGATGATGCCTGTCTGTGGCGTTCTCATACACTAACGTTAAACGTTAAATGAAACGAAGGGGGGGGGGGGGGGGGGGGGTCCGCGGACCACGACGTTCCGAACCGTGTGCCGAACCGTGGGGGCTGATCCGTACGGGTCACGGATTATCCGTGATCCGTCTCAGCCCTAGACAGAAGCAGACAGAAGCAGACAGACAGAAGCAGACAGACAGAAGCAGACAGACAGAAGCAGACAGACAGAAGCAGACAGACAGAAGCAGACAGAAGCAGACAGACAGAAGCAGACAGAAGCAGACAGACAGAAGCAGACAGACAGAAGAAGACAGAAGCAGACAGACAGAAGCAGACAGACAGAAGCAGACAGAAGCAGACAGACAGAAGCAGACAGACAGAAGGAGACAGAAGCAGACAGACAGAAGCAGACAGACAGAAGCAGACAGACAGAAGCAGTAGCTAAAGAGAAGGTGCAGATGGATGGCGGCCCGGCGGGAGGAGCCCTGCACCGACCCATCGTTCATCTTGTGTGACCTGCGGGGGACACAGCGCTCACATCCTCATGCTGCACGCAGGGCCTCAGGAGGGGGGGCAGGGCCTCAGGAGGGGGGGCAGGGCCTCAGGAGGGGGGCAGGGCCTCAGGAGGGGGGGCAGGGCCTCAGGAGGGGGGCAGGGCCTCAGGAGGGGGGGCAGGGTGTGTGTGTGTGTGTGTGTGTGTGTGTGTGTGTGTGTGTGTGTGTGTGTGTGTGTGTGTGTGTGTGTGTGTGTGGCACTGTATGCACCACCAGGAAAAGTCAGGAAATAGCAGGTGGCAGGTGCATTTGATAAAGCACAATATTCCCAGCAGTCTGACTTTAACGGCTGCTGAGGTGTGTCAGCTGGCTCTACTGTTGCCGTGACGACCCAGAAAGAATATATGCTTACTAGTCAGCTAGGCCATATCAATATGCAAATACTATATATATATATATATATATATATATATATATATATATATATATATATATATATATATATATATATATATTTCTCTTTAAGATGTAAATTTTGCTGCAGAATCGATCACTCCACAGATCCAGTTGTAGGAAATATGTAATTGTATTAGTTTGTATTTGTTTTAACATGCGTACTCTTAGCCCTACCATGGGTTAAAAGCAGGTTAACACATTGACTGCCAGCCGTTTTTTTTTGCTGTAGGTAGCTTCTGCCAAGCCGTTTTTTGAGGATTCTGGCTCATTTTACAAGAGCCGAGGATTCTTTTCTGCTTGGAGTTTGTGAACATACAATATCTCAAAAGTACTAATAGAATGTGTACTTTCTCTGTCTAAAAGAGTTAGTTTGTAGAGTTAGTAGTTATGTAAGCATTAGCAATTGAATACAGCATGGTTTCAGCGTCAGAAAAAAGATTCAGAGATAAACGGCTTTTTGTGAAATTCGATAGAACAGTCACTTTAACCATTCATTTTTGGCATCAGTAAGACCTAAACAATAGTTTTGAACAGTAATTTCCTCCATAACAGCAGGAAACTCCCCTCTGCTCAACTCCTCCCTCCGTGGGCGTTCTTCTTGGCTGCAGCGCCGTGTCACAAGCACTTTCCTACCTGTGCAAATGCACTTTCTCATACTCTCGACCTCTCAAATAAATTTCTGAATAGAAATTAAATTACTCTAAATTAGAGCGAAAAAGAAACAAAAAAGAATGGGTTGAAAATCCCATTCTAAAAGCCTTTTATGGCTGTTTCCAATTTGGTGCTATTTTGCAAGGCAAAATCGCCTGCTGCACCACAAGCTTGTCACCGGTCTCACTGCCCCGCTGCCGCTGTGCGGCTGTGACTGGCTGTGCCTGTCTGCGTGGCCGCTCCCCGAGGAAGCCCGGCTGGACTCGCCCGCCTCCCGGAGCCCTGGCCGAGAGCTCCGATGAAGCCCCTGCGACTCTGGTCATATTTACGCTGCGTGCCTCAAAGTGTGCTCCATCCGCAATCCACCAGGCAAGTTTGCAATCCCGCACCGCCAGCAATCAGCGCGAAAATGAAAGCGCCTCTGCCAATCCATTTTCATGAGAATGGAAATGGATCACACTGCTTTTTGCTTGCCTTCCTACTTCCTTGTCGCCACTTAGTGGGTCGGTGGAATGGGTTGTACACGTTGTACACGTCCAATACTTATATAAGATATGTAAAAGGGTTAGATGCACAACCCACCGTCAAAAAAAAAAAATCGATGCCAACGACGTGTTTACACGTTGTTGGCAGTCAACAGCTGGATTCTGAAAACGTGTATACACGTTGTTGGCAGTGAACGTGTTAAAAACAAGCACTATGAATTATTTGCGATTTGGCCCGGCTCTGACACTGCTCTTTCTGCAGAAGGTTACATTGAGTAGGGCTGTTCAATTTTGCCTCAAATTAAAATTGACGATTTTTTCTCTCAAAACTCGATTTTCGATTTTTTTATACTATTATGCTTCTCTAAACATTTGTTGCCCTGCAGAGCTCTTTTTCCCCCCCTTTTTTCATAAGTGACAATTTACGCTTTTACTCTGAAGGCAGAACAACCCAACTTCCTGTTTTAGTTTGCCGCTGCTATGCCTAACTTCCTGGCTGTTGCTTGCTAACCTGCAGTCACTTGACACTGGTGGATTTGATCGAGCACTCGGTGCTCTGTTGGAGGGATACTCTTGGTTCGATGACTCTTGCCTGTAGCATGTGCCTCTGTCACATAATTATATTAGCAGTGTCTAAGCGACCACCCATGCTCAGAGTTATATCTTTACTAGAATTAGAGCCCGACCGATATTATCGGCCCGCCGATATTATCGGCCGATATTGGCGATTATCGATATATCGGTATCGGTAAAAAAATAAATAATATCGGCCGATATATATATATATATATATATTTTTAATATATATATATATATGTTATAGACAGCATGGACAGCATGTTGTGTATATTTGATATTTTTTCTTAACTATTTGTTCTATTGTGTTTTTGTATTTCTAGTTATTTATAATTATTAAATTCCCAGTTAAGTTTACTGTTTCATTGCATTGAGTTTAATAATAAGCTGTAAAATATCCTGCCTACATCACATATTTCAATTCATGTCAATTCAATCATATCTTTGTCAAGTGTTTGATATTTGAGGGTTGCTAATGTGGTTCCTCCTCTGGTCGTTAAGGGCACCTGTTCGGAGGGAGGGGAACTCGTTGGAATAGCGTGATCCTCCCACGTGCTATGTCCTACTGGTGAAGCTTCCTCTGTCAGGTGAAAAGAAGCGGCTGGCTAACTGCCCATGTGGAAGCATGGAGCCAGTTTTCGGCTCTCCCCAGATCGGCAGAGGGTGGAGCAGCAACCAGGATAAATAAATAAAAAAATTAGCACTAATGGGGAATTAGCACTAATGGGGGATAAACATTTGATGATAAAAACAAAAATAAAATAAAATAAAAATATCGGCCGATATTATCGGTATCGGTAATTTTTTATTCCCTAAAATCGGTATCGGTATCGGTTTCAAAAATCCCATATCGGTCGGGCTCTAACTAGAATAACACAAAGTCACAACAGGTATGCGGGGAACTGCGATAGCAGTTAGCGGGAAATTCAGACACACAGGATGAGTCAACTGAGGCTGGTAACTTACAGCCATGTAGCAGCAGAAACAGCAACATTTCATCGTCCGGTAATCGTGTCTGCGCGTGTGTGTCTGTGTGTGTGTGTTGTGGCAATCGTTATCTTGTAGGCTACAGCCCGCAGTGCAACACGCTGCTCAGTGCCACTCTGTGCTGCTGTATTTAGTAGCCAGTATCACAGCCTCCAGAGAGACTTTACAGCGGGGAGAAAAGACGAGTAGCAGCAAGCGTACATGAGAAAGCCGCCCCGCCGTAACGTAATTACCCTAGTTAAAGTGTAAATCGATTTTAGGATTTTTTTTTTCAACATCGTCCTAACTAATTAATTCGATTACGATTCAAAATCGATTGATCGAGCAGCCCTAACATTGAGAGTAAATCTAAATCCAGGCCTCAAGTTGCCTCCCACTCCTCTCCTCTTCCTCCAGCTGACCCCCACATGGAAATAAAGTGCTCTTTATGGTTTGACTTTCACCTCAGAAAACAGCCTGATCTCCAGTGAAGTCCAGCGTGAAGTTAGAGGTTCCAGCATCTTTTTAAATACCGTAACTGCTTGAATTTCCCCAACTGATTGCCTTTTTTCCCCGTAATAGTTTGGCTTGGTCACCATGTCAGTGTTTCAAATAGTGTTCTACATAATGCTGCATGCTAATGTCACCTATAAGACCTACAGTATATATGTCTGGCTGGCTGACATGACCCTGATATCAACACAAGTTCATTCAGTTTGTCTCATCAAATTAGATATTGATGACGAGATGACAAGCAAGTAGCAATTATGTCATGAGGTGGCTTTCTGATTTACAGAACACACACACACACACACCCACACACTCTCTATCTCTCTCACACACACACACACGTCCCCCCCCCCCACACACACACACTATCTCTCTCTCTCTCACTCACACACACACACACACACTCTCTCTCTCTCTCTCACACACACACACACACACACACAATTGCCAATTAAGCTCTGAGTTGGAGGCCGCTGTAAGCCTCAGGAGAATGTTTGCACTCCAGTGTGTGTGTGTGTGTGTGTGTGTGTGTGTGTGTGTGTGTGTGTGTGTGTGTGTGTGTCATCAGGGGCATGGCACACTGGTGGGGCCTTCATTGCAGGCAGCTGGTTGCCACTTGTTGGTGTGTCACGCTCGGCTGCTTCTCACGCCTCATGTCAGAGTGGTGTTAGGTGGAGGGTGGGGTCAGGGTGGTGTTAGGTGGGGTCAGGGTGGTGTTAGGTGGAGGGTGGGGTCAGGGTGGTGTTAGGTGGGGTCAGGGTGGTGTTAGGTGGGGTCAGGGTGGTGTTAGGTGGAGGGTGGGGTCAGGGTGGTGTTAGGTGGGGTCAGGGTGGTGTTAGGTGGAGGGTGGGGTCAGGGTGGTGTTAGGTGGGGTCAGGGTGGTGTTAGGTGGGGTCAGGGTGGTGTTAGGTGGAGGGTGGGGTCAGGGTGGTGTTAGATGGAGGGTGGGGTCAGGGTGGTGTTAGGTGGAGGGTGGGGTCAGGGTGGTGTTAGGTGGGGTCAGGGTGGTGTTAGGTGGAGGGTGGGGTCAGGGTGGTGTTAGGTGGAGCGTGGGGTCAGGGTGGTGTTAGGTGGGGTCAGGGTGGTGTTAGGTGGAGGGTGGGGTCAGGGTGGTGTTAGGTGGAGGGTGGGGTCAGGGTGGGGTCAGGGTGGTGTTAGGTGGAGGGTGGGGTCAGGGTGGTGTTAGGTGGAGGGTGGGGTCAGGGTGGGGTCAGGGTGGTGTTAGGTGGAGGGTGGGGTCAGGGTGGTGTTAGGTGGAGGGTGGGGTCAGGGTGGTGTTAGGTGGAGGGTGGGGTCAGGGTGGGGTCAGGGTGGTGTTAGGTGGAGGGTGGGGTCAGGGTGGGGTCAGGGTGGTGTTAGATGGAGGGTGGGGTCAGGGTGGTGTTAGGTGGAGGGTGGGGTCAGGGTGGGGTCAGGGTGGTGTTAGGTGGAGGGTGGGGTCAGGGTGGGGTCAGGGTGGTGTTAGGTGGAGGGTGGGGTCAGGGTGGGGTCAGGGTGGTGTTAGGTGGAGGGTGGGGTCAGGGTGGTGTTAGGTGGAGGGTGGGGTGAGGGTGGGGTCAGGGTGGTGTTAGGTGGAGGGTGGGGTGAGGGTGGGGTCAGGGTGGTGTTAGGTGGAGGGTGGGGTCAGGGTGGGGTCAGGGTGGTGTTAGGTGGAGGGTGGGGTCAGGGTGGGGTCAGGGTGGTGTTAGGTGGAGGGTGGGGTCAGGGTGGGGTCAGGGTGGTGTTAGGTGGAGGGTGGGGTCAGGGTGGTGTTAGATGGAGGGTGGGGTCAGGGTGGTGTTAGATGGAGGGTGGGGTCAGGGTGGGGTCAGGGTGGTGTTAGGTGGAGGGTGGGGTGAGGGTGGGGTCAGCACACACACTTAGACGGCAACAAATATTCACCATCATCCAGCGTTAAACCATGAATCTGTTTTTAGCATCACCTGTTGTTGATTTGTGTCAAAGTGGGGCTGGGCGATAATTCAATGTTATCGTTTATCGTCTTTCATTGGAATCATATCGTGATGATATTGGTGATTTTGGGGTATTCATCACAGAATTGTGCTGTCTAAACTGATAACAAGCACATTTGACTCAAAACACATTATTTAACATAGAATTAAGTACGAAAACATTTTTTTATGAATATTATTTGAATATTTCTATTTTCATACATGAGCCATATCGTGATATATATTGAAAGAAAATCTTTGTGATTATCGTGAGTGATATTAAGTTCAACCATATCGTCCGGGGTTACATCAAATATACTCATGTAAACTATCTGACTTTTTATTTGTATGTTGGCTTTAATATTCATAGCTTTCAAGGGGCGTTACGTGCTGCCGGGAACGCCCACCTGGGGGAGGGCAACATTTTTTTGCTTTTTTTTCTACCATCAAAGTACACACGTCTTTGCTCTTTGCGGCCAACATTTCATCAAAGGTAAGCTCAAGTAACGTTAACGGGGTATTAATCATTATTGTAACGTTACTTGAGCTTACCTTTGATGAAATGTTGGCCGCAAAGAGCAAAGACGTGTGTACTTTGATGGTAGAAAAAAAAGCAATTTTTTTTGCCGTCCCCAGCGACTGAACCACGTCGCACAAATTCACAACCTCCTCCTTTCTTTCTCCGACGGGATTCTGTAAAACACAAGCCAGGCGTGTCTCCTCGTCGGTTTAGTGCAACCGATAGCACAACAGGTAGGCTATCCGGCACTTTGGCTGAACAAACAGCGTGAGTCGACTCGCAGGCAGCGGAATCATCAAGTTTTTTTTTGACCGCCAGGTGGGCGTTCCCGGCAGCACGTAACGCCCCTTGAAAGCTATGAATAGCCCTATCAGTGCCATCTTAAAGGGATAGTTCACATTTTTTAAAGTCCAGCCCTATTTGTTATTTACAATTAAATGATTATTATGTTGATTGATAGAGTTGTTTCTCAGCACAATCCATGCTGTTCCTCATGGTAACTCTGGAATGTTGGGGCGAAAACGAATGCAAGGTCACTGAGGTCACGCTCCTGTATGTACCAGCTGACTGAAGCTCACTGGGGTCACGCTCCTGTATGTACCAGCTGACTGAAGCTCACTGAGGTCACGCTCCTGTATGTACCAGCTGACTGAAGCTCACTGGGGTCACGCTCCTGTATGTACCAGCTGACTGAAGCTCACTGGGGTCACGCTCCTGTATGTACCAGCTGACTGAAGCTCACTGGGGTCACGCTCCTGTATGTACCAGCTGACTGAAGCTCACTGGGGTCACGCTCCTGTATGTACCAGCTGACTGAAGCTCACTGGGGTCACGCTCCTGTATGTACCAGCTGACTGAAGCTCACTGGGGTCACGCTCCTGTATGTACCAGCTGACTGAAGCTCACTGAAATGTACTTGCTGTGACTGGATGACATTTCAGTGAGCTTCAGTCAGCTTGTACCTACAGGAGCGTGACCCCAGTGACCTTGCGTTCATTTTTGCTCAACGTTTCAGAGCTGCTGTGAGGAACAGCATGGATTGTGCTGAGAAAGAACTCTACCAATCAACATCATCATTTAATTGTAAGTAGCAAATAGGGCTGGACTTTAAATCATGTGAACTATCCCTTTAAGCTAATGTTGATTTAAAGTGGTGGTCATGCTAATGTTAGTGTCAGCGTCTATCTCCTGGCATGGCGATGAAGACGGAAGTACATTTCTTCTTCAGACGACAAATTGGCTCATCATTGCTAGAAGCATCATTTGCTGCAGCCTAGTGCACATTTAGCTTCTGTACTGACGTATTTAACAGTGATATGATATATTTGAGCGGTGTACAGTTACAGGAGGGATTTAAATAAAATCCTTTACATTTGATTGGACAGCTAAACAGGGGGCAGGGCTTAGTGTTTAGCATGATACGGCGTTCCAGCGGACTCGTAGGCTCCACACACCTCCATCACCTGTTAGACGAGGAGGAGGAGGAGGAGGAGGGAGATGAATTAGACCTCAGAGTGACACATTGTTTTGGAAATGCCCACTGATCCAAACACACATATTTTCCTGTCACTCTCCATTCTCTCTCTCCATCAGCTGCTGCTACCAGACAGTCTCTGTGAAGAGCGCTTTTAGACGAGCGGTCCGGTGTGGCTAGCTAGTAGCTAGAGGGTGAAGATTGATGGATGGGTGGATATGATATTATCATGATATTATTGGTTGAAATTGGTTCATGCTTACGTAAGCAGACAGCTGCATATTGTTAAAATATGAATGAATTTTAATATAAGAATACGTTTTTTGTGTTTGTTTTTTGCATATATTTTTTAAATAGGTGCTGCCCAACATGATATAAGCATTTTTAATTTCCTCTTGACTGAAAGTCAAATGGTGTGTGTGTGTGTGTGTGTGTGTGTGTGTGTGTGCGTATGTGTCTGTGTGTGTGCGCGTGTGTGTGTGTGTGTGTTTGAAGGTGGGCCAGGGGGTCTCATAGTTGGTCGTCTAAGGAGTTCCTGAAAAGGGAATGGGGGCGGTGGAGAAAGGATGCGAGGAATGAAGAACAGACTTCTGAGATTCAACAACTGAGCTCCAACTGTCATCATGAACACGCACGTTATGTGACCACAGACACTCACGCCTGTGAGCCCTGTGACAGGAATGCTGTGAGTAAGAGCAGCGTGTGTGTGTGTGTGTGTGTGTGTGTGTGTGTGTGTGTCTGTGTGTGTCTGTGTGTGACACGGTTTTATTCAATTACGGGCCGGGCAAATGCTGTATCCATGTCATTGTTCCTGCCCAAGTGCCTGAGATTCCACAAGTCACATTCTAGAGACGTGTTATTCAAAATCTCCTGGGTGTGTTGACCACACTGTAAAATATCTCCTGGGTGTGTTGACCACACTGTAAAATATCTCCTGGGTGTGTTGACCACACTGCAAAATATCTCCTGGGTGTGTTGACCACACTGTAAGTAGCTGCTGTATTTAATGCCATGAGGCAGAGATGTTTGTCGTCAAAGCATTCAAAAAGTCACATATCATTGTAGGTCAGAAGTGTGATGCAGTTCTGAATCATTGATGACCTCCGCCACAGAGAGGCTGTGTTTTCACCTCCGTGTGTCTGTAGCTTTGTCTGTCTGTCATCAGGATAGGGTTAGGATGTCTGTCTGTCATCAGGATAGGGTTAGGATGTCTGTCTGTCATCAGGATAGGGCTAGGATGTCTGTCTGTCATCAGGATAGGGTTAGGATGTCTGTCTGTCATCAGGATAGGGCTAGGATGTCTGTCTGTCATCAGGATAGGGTTAGGATGTCTGTCTGTCATCAGGATAGGGTTAGGATGTCTGTCTGTCATCAGGATAGGGCTAGGATGTCTGTCTGTCATCAGGATAGGGTTAGGATGTCTGTCTGTCATCAGGATAGGGTTAGGATGTCTGTCTGTCATCAGGATAGGGCTAGGATGTCTGTCTGTCATCAGGATAGGGTTAGGATGTCTGCCTGTCATCAGGATAGGGTTAGGATGTCTGTCTGTCATCAGGATAGGGTTAGGATGTCTGTCTGTCATCAGGATAGGGTTAGGATGTCTGTCTGTCATCAGGATAGGGTTAGGATGTCTGTCTGTCATCAGGATAGGGTTAGGATGTCTGTCTGTCATCAGGATAGGGCTAGGATGTCTGTCTGTCATCAGGATAGGGTTAGGATTAGGGATGTTCATTTTGAAAATTTTCCAAAATCGATAATCGGTGAAAATTAACGATCAATTATCAATTATCGATCATATTAATACTTAGAAAATTTTCATTTTTTTTTTTTTTTTTTTACAAAATGAATGCCTATGGCAGAAAATACGAAAGACAACGTGTTCTCCTCAATGAACTCTTTATTTCAATGTGTCTACTCTCCAACACTGCTGTCCCCGGCGCATGCCGGTGTGAATTTCCCATGTTTAAAACAGTTTTGTTGGCACAAAGGCCCGTGCCCAGCCAGAAAACTAGAGACTATATGAAGCTCCACCTCACGTTAGTCGGCTGTGCAATGGAGTGGGGCGAGGAGGAACGAATTCCACCCAAACCTAGTCCAAAAAAATAAAAAATAAAAAATAATTAATAATTAAAAAATCGATCCAAATGCCACAGGATCGATTCCAATCCTTAACGATCAATTATCGATTTTCGATAATTGATGAACATCCCTAGTTAGGATGTCTGTCTGTCATCAGGATAGGGTTAGGATGTCTGTCTGTCATCAGGATAGGGTTAGGATGTCTGTCTGTCATCAGGATAGGGTTAGGATGTCTGTCTGTCATCAGGATATCTCAAAACGTTAGGAATGGATTTGCACTAAACTTTGTAGAAAAGCAGGTCATGGGGTCAAGGACAAACTGATTTAACTTTCCACGCCTAGTGGCCAAAAGGCAATCGCCATGGCCAATCACAGAAAGGCGCCTAACTTCCAAACGGATTCATGTAACGCCACGACACGTTGTAGAAAGGTCGGTCATGAGGCGAGGAAGAACTGATCAACTTTCAACGCCCAGAGGCCAAAATGAGAGCAGGCAAAGACTAGAGAGTTTATGGAACCAATGAAATGTTGTGGTTTCAAGTTGAGCAGTATTTAGCTCTTTGTGGGTGAGCCTGCCCATCACCCTCAGCTCATCACTAAGCTCAACATAGAGGACTGCAGAGAGAGAGAGCAGCAGTCGCTGGCAGCTGATGAGTCCAAAGCAGCTCCAGGTAAGAAGCTTGCTTTGGAAAGATTGTCCTTGGCTGTGGTCTCCAGCACAGCCCACTTCAGCAGCAGACTCTTTGAACTGCTTATCAACAGAAACATCTGGTGTGTTAGCAGCAGTGCCAGAGAACACATCACAGTCACCACTCCACACTTTGACAGACCATGTTCATACATCATTTCTTAGGAATGGAGAGTGGATATGAAGTCCTGCCTGGCTATATGAAGTCCTGCCTGGATATATGAAGTCCTGCCTGGCTGTATGAAGTCCTGCCTGGATATATGAAGTCCTGTCTGGATATATGAAGTCCTGCCTGGATATATGAAGTCCTGTCTGGCTATATGAAGTCCTGCCTGGATATATGAAGTCCTGCCTGGCTGTATGAAGTCCTGCCTGGATATATGAAGTCCTGCCTGGCTATATGAAGTCCTGCCTGGCTATATGAAGTCCTGCCTGGCTATATGAAGTCCTGCCTGGCTATATGAAGTCCTGTCTGGATATATGAAGTCCTGCCTGGCTATATGAAGTCCTGCCTGGATATATGAAGTCCTGCCTGGCTATATGAAGTCCTGTCTGGATATATGAAGTCCTGCCTGGCTATATGAAGTCCTGTCTGGCTATATGAAGTCCTGCCTGGATATATGAAGTCCTGCCTGGCTATATGAAGTCCTGCCTGGCTATATGAAGTCCTGCCTGGATATATGAAGTCCTGCCTGGCTATATGAAGTCCTGCCTGGATATATGAAGTCCTGCCTGGCTATATGAAGTCCTGTCTGGCTATATGAAGTCCTGCCTGGATATATGAAGTCATGTCTGGATATATGAAGTCCTGCCTGGCTATATGAAGTCCTGCCTGGCTATATGAAGTCCTGCCTGGATATATGAAGTCCTGCCTGGCTATATGAAGTCCTGCCTGGATATATGAAGTCCTGTCTGGATATATGAAGTCCTGCCTGGATATATGAAGTCCTGCCTGGCTATATGAAGTCCTGCCTGGCTATATGAAGTCCTGTCTGGATATATGAAGTCCTGCCTGGATATATGAAGTCCTGCCTGGCTATATGAAGTCCTGCCTGGCTATATGAAGTCCTGCCTGGCTGTATGAAGTCCTGCCTGGATATATGAAGTCCTGCCTGGCTGTATGAAGTCCTGCCTGGCTATATGAAGTCCTGCCTGGCTATATGAAGTCCTGTCTGGATATATGAAGTCCTGCCTGGCTATATGAAGTCCTGTCTGGATATATGAAGTCCTGCCTGGCTATATGAAGTCCTGTCTGGATATATGAAGTCCTGCCTGGCTATATGAAGTCCTGTCTGGCTATATGAAGTCCTGCCTGGCTATATGAAGTCCTGTCTGGATATATGAAGTCCTGCCTGGCTATATGAAGTCCTGTCTGGATATATGAAGTCCTGCCTGGCTATATGAAGTCCTGTCTGGATATATGAAGTCCTGCCTGGCTATATGAAGTCCTGCCTGGATATATGAAGTCCTGCCTGGCTATATGAAGTCCTGCCTGGCTATATGAAGTCCTGTCTGGATATATGAAGTCCTGCCTGGATATATGAAGTCCTGCCTGGCTATATGAAGTCCTGCCTGGCTATATGAAGTAGGGATGTCGAAAATCCTAATTTTCTTTGACCGACAACCGACCCTCATTAGCCGACAATTGTCGGTTAACCGAGAAGATTAAAATGCGCATTTTGACTGTCTGTGCCCCATTAAACCATTACCACAACAAATGCTTGATTTTTTTTCATTAGAAAGCGTTTATTTTACATCTACAAGCAGAAGAAAACACATTAACAAAACGAAAAGACAAGTAGAATCCTCCAGCCATCTAAACAAAAACATTCCTCCGATAGGCTATACTGCTTAGAGCTGCACGCATTGCATATTAAGGACACGTCAATTGACACGCAGCCGCCCCGTGAAGTACTGTTTGAGTGGACGACAGCCCAGGGGCTGCAGGGCGCACTGACAAAGCGTGCATCACTACAGTATCTTCTACTTTTAGCAATATATAATACCTGCTTTTGGTATCACTCCTTCTCCCTCCGCATGCAGCTGTCAGTAGCTGCTTTCAGACCGGCTTTGAAAGTGTCAATGAATGCAGTCTACAAACAATCTGTCTCTCGTTGTGAAACAATTCCTCCGAACTGCTCTGTGTTTGACAGTAAAGACTAACTTTAATTGTTACTTTTCAATCATCAATTAGACGCATGTCTGCATTTTTGTAACACGGTAAAAAACTACTGTTTGATCATTGAGTGCGCGCGTATGCATGCGTGTGCATGATGAACATGCAGAGAGGGAGGGAGAGAGAGTGAAACCGAATGAACCAGTGAAGAAAAAGTAATGTGCACGTTCCATCAGGTTTGACTCCAGACACGGACGTGCGCAGTGCACGCTGAACGTGGCGCATGTGTGGAGCGGACAGTGAGAAGAGAGAAGTCAGTGCTGACAATACACACTGCTTTTCTCTCAAACATTTGGAAAAGCCTTTCTCTACATTAATGTTGTTCTGGCAGGAGCTTTTAATTCCTATATCCTGCTGCTACAGTAACTACTTGTTAACATTGCTTACCGCAAAGGAGGAAAAAAACACCATATTGGCAACACATTGTATGCCAATTTAATATGCAAATTAACCGTTTGACCGACATGCTTAACCGACCAATGACGTTGTCGGCGGTTAAACGGTTAACGGTTAACCGTCGACATCCCTAACATGAAGTCCTGCCTGGCTGTATGAAAGGCCTCTCTGTAGGCATCAGGGCAACTGTACAGGAAAAGAGAGATGGTTGAAGTGATCTGTTGATGGTTGTGGATTACGGTGAATACAAGAAGAAGCTTAGTTGCTCAGAAGTAAAGAAGTAAGCTAGGTGGAATTATATCGACTTGCTGGGTAGAACCTGCAAACGTGTTTAGACCGTGAAACATGACAAAGCTCTCATCAGCAGCATTCAGCAGTGTTTGGCCATTTCTCTTTCAGAGAGCATGTTTTAAACCTGGTACAGTAAATATAAAAAGAGTAGAAACCGCACACTCTGGCTCCGATGCAATGAATTTAATAAAAAGACAACGTTTCGGCCTGGTGGCCTTTGTCAAGTCAACCTAGTTAAACCTGGTACAGACCTGTCACCTGCCTATAGACGGTTTTAACTTGACAACAAAAACATTCTAAATTGAACCCCCGCTCACTTCCTGTTGCAGTGTTTGCTATGGACATAAAAGAAAAAAAAACATTCAAGTGCAGGACTGACCATTCTGTGAAAACCGTCTATACAGCTGAGCAGCGAAAACAAAAGTAACGATGTCGAGTGAATATTTCTGCAGTTTGCCGAATGCTGAGAAAAAGGAAGTGCTGTGGGGTTGCGCTCTGGTGAAAACCGTCTATACCGACTGAAGCCTATTTGCACCAGTATGCACTAACTCAAGAAAGACTCAGGTCTAAGGCTAAAACAGCCTGGATCTTCAATGTGAATCAGATCAGGATGGTTTCTAAATCATCTCAGGAATATTAGTTCAGTAGCTACTAACTGTTGAAAAGCATTCTGTAGTTTGTCAGTTTTCTTGGGAAATGCAGTCCAGACTTGGCCTCTCTTCTCCTCCCTCCCTCCTTCCTGGATATACAGGTACAGGTTGAAAAGCACTGTGGGAAATGTCTCTGGAGAGGAATAGCGGCTCACCTACGTAAAACTGTCTGCTTGCTCAGAGCACACAGACTGAAAACACATTCTCTGCTATGTGAGCTGAGTCTGCCAAGTTCAGTTTGATATCTAAAAGAAGCCTGGCTTTAGTCCCACAATAAATAAATAGAAACTCAGAGCGATTCTGCTCTCTCCTCATTCTTTGTAGCTCTCGTGTGTTTATTCTATTAGGACACCTAGAGGAGAGATGGGGGAGGTGCTCACTGCTCAGCAACACCGCCTTGTTCTTTGAGAAGCCGGGACCACAGTACCTGCTAGGCTCTGTCTGCCTGTGTGCTGTGTGCATGCTGCTCTCCAGCAGTGCTGCCCTCCAGCAGTGCTGCTGCTCTCCAGCAGTGCTGCTGCTCTCCAGCAGTGCTGCTCTCCAGCAGTGCATGCTGCTCTCCAGCAGTGCTGCCCTCCAGCAGTGCTGCTGCTCTCCAGCAGTGCTGCTGCTCTCCAGCAGTGCTGCTCTCTAGCAGTGCTGCTGCCCTCCAGCAGTGCTGCTCTCCATCAGTGCTGCTCTCCATCAGTGCTGCCCTCCAGCAGTGCTGCCCTCCAGCAGTGCTGCTCTCCAGCAGTGCTGCCATCCAGCAGTGCTGCTGCTCTCCAGCAGTGCTGCCCTCCAGCAGTGCTGCTGCTCTCCAGCAGTGCTGCCCTCCAGCAGTGCTGCTCTCCAGCAGTGCTGCCCTCCAGCAGTGCTGCCCTCCAGCAGTGCTGCCCTCCAGCAGTGCTGCCCTCCAGCAGTGCTGCCCTCCAGCAGTGCTGCTGCTCTCCAGCAGTGCTGCCCTCTAGCAGTGCTGCTGCCCTCCAGCAGTGCTGCCCTCCAGCAGTGCTGCTCTCCAGCAGTGCTGCTGCCTGCAGTGCTGCCCTCCAGCAGTGCTGCCCTCCAGCAGTGCTGCTGCCCTCCAGCAGTGCTGCCCTCCAGCAGTGCTGCTGCATGCAGTGCTGCCCTCCAGCAGTGCTGCTGCATGCAGTGCTGCCCTCCAGCAGTGCTGCCCTCCAGCAGTGCTGGGGGGATTTGGAAGCCCCTCTCCTCACAGTTAGGTTGAGAGGTCATGGCGCATTCCAGACATTTTCTGTCAGTTTGTTTTCCACCAGGGAGACTCACAATGCAGCCTGGTGCTGCTGCTGTAAAGGGCCTGTATGTGTTTGATGCATATCACACCTGAACAGGCCGACCCAGTGAACAGGTACACTACACACAGTGAACAGGTACACTACACACAGTGAACAGGTACACTACACACAGTGAACAGGTACACTACACACAGTGAACAGGTACACTACACACAGTGAACAGGTACACTACACACAGTGAACAGGTACACTACACACAGTGAACAGGTACACTACACACAGTGAACAGGTACACTACACACAGTGAACAGGTACACTACACACAGTGAACAGGTACACATACAGAACATATTGTAGCTGCTTGGTCCAGATTAGAGATGTAACGGTATGAAAATTTCACATCACGATTATCGTGACCAAAATGATCACGGTTATCGTATTATCATGGTATTCGTAAAAAAAATGCTGAAAATGTTCAAAAAGTACAGAGAGACTTACTGAAATAATTTTACGTTTTATATTGAAAACTCAGACCCAAAAAGGATTGATACACTCACTGAAATCATTTCTCCAAGGCTGCGTGTTTGCATCTGGGAGACTGTTGCCAACTTTGGTTGGTGATGGACAGTATTTACCATGTTTTTCAAAGCACTGTAACCATGGTAACATGGTAATCACGGTACCACGGTGTTATCATTAAAACCTGTTATCGTTACATCCCTAGTCCAGATGCTGTGATCATGTGGATTCAAGTCATGTCATTTGGACCCAAGTCTTTTTAAGAGGGACGGCCGGGGCATTCGTATAGAGTGATGTATAGAGTATAGAGTATAGAGTGATGTATAGAGTATAGAGGTCCACTAGAGCTGAAATTCTTGCATTTGCCAAGAATGTTTTCATTCATCAAGAACGAAAGTCAGAGGTTCGAAGACGATCAGATAGCGTCGTAGTTCCGACCATAAATGATGCCAACTAGCAATCCGGCGGCGTTATTCCCATGACCCGCCGGGCAGCACCCCGGAAACCCAAGTGTTTGGGTTCCGGGGGGAGTATGGTTGCAAAGCTGAAACTTAAACACCTGTGGTAATTAGTGCGATCAGTAAACAAACGGTTCACTCCTTGTATAAGCCTATTCTGCAAAATAAAATAAAAATAAAGATTTGATTATATTGTCAGCAAAGCCTCACTATGTGTGGTTGGAGAACATATTTTTTAATGTCTGGGCTTTTTGTAGTGAGATGATACTCTAGGTATTTGGGGGCAACACATCTTGGCAACAAAGTCCGACACAGAATCAAAAATGTACTGAAAGTTTTCCTGCAACAACATGTTCTCACATGATTATAGAAACAATATGCCATTCTGCTCTTTGCTTCCATTCTCCTCTCGCTGAGCGCTGCTAGCTGCTGATGTAGCTACGCTCAGTGCCCTCTAGGGGTGGGGGGGAATCGATACAGCATAGTATCGTGATATGTTGTGGGCAATATATCGTATCGTATCGAATATCGTATCGTGATATTTTATTATACAAAATGTATGACAGTGTTGGTCAGTCTGTCTGCTTGACAATCCCATTTTACTGCAATGAAAATGATTGAAGTGAGATGAACAGACTGGAAACTTTATTTCATTTGATAAAACAGATGTTGACAAGGGTTTTTCCTTTGGGGACATAATTTGCAGTTGAAAAAAGGTAATAAATCCCAATATATTGCAATAATATATCGCAATACTAGCATATCGCAATATCGCAATACTATCGTATCATGATTTAAGTATCGTGATAATATCATATCGTGGGGGATCTGGTGATATTCCCACCCCTAGCTAGCTACTGGCCTCCCCACTCACCTGTCATGTTGTGCAGGCTGACCTGTGCTAGCTACTGGCCTCACCACTCACCTGTCATGTTGTGCAGGCTGACCTGTGCTAGCTACTGGCCTCACCACTCACCTGTCATGTTGTGCAGGCTGACCTGTGCTAGCTACTGGCCTCACCACTCACCTGTCATGTTGTGCAGGCTGACCTGTGCTAGCTACTGGCCTCACCACTCACCTGTCATGTTGTGCAGGCTGACCTGTGCTAGCTACTGGCCTCACCACTCACCTGTCATGTTGTGCAGGCTGACCTGTGCTAGCTACTGGCCTCACCACTCACCTGTCATGTTGTGCAGGCTGACCTGTGCTAGCTACTGGCCTCACCACTCACCTGTCATGTTGTGCAGGCTGACCTGTGCTAGCTACTGGCCTCCCCACTCTCCTGTCATGTTGTGCAGGCTGACCTGTGCTAGCTACTGGCCTCACCACTCACCTGTCATGTTGTGCAGGCTGACCTGTGCTAGCTACTGGCTCTTGGAAGGTCAATGGAAACGAATAGATGTTGATGGCACTGGCCAGCGGTTCATTCGTTACAGCGCTTCCCTGGAATGAATTGTCATCACACACAGCAGTGTGTGATGACAGCAGTGTGGGATTCATCACAGCACTGTGTCTGTGTTCAACATGCTCTGGCAGGACAGAGGTGCAAATGATTTGATAGACAATTGTTAAGTGAAGTCTAGACATCATTTCAATCTGGAAGACTACTTAGCCCACGCCCCGTTTCATTCACATGTCTCCCTATCCAATCACAGTTCTCCACACTCTCCCACGCTATCAATAGCCAATCGTGCAAGCCATCTCCTTCCCTCGCTTTGCCACTGAACCAATCATCTAAAGCGGTTGAGAGTATTTCAAGTTCACGTCTCTTATTATGTAGTTTCGCTACTCACTGATATGTTGTCACTCTGCAGTTGCTGTCATTCCCGTGTACCAGTTGTTTAGCCTCGCCTCCTCCATTGCCACCACCAACCTCATGTCTCCAGAGGGATTGCCCATGTCTCATGTCTCCAGAGGGATTCTCCATGTGTCATGTCTCTAGAGGGATTCCCCATGTGTCATGTCTCCAGAGGGATTCTCCATGTGTCATGTCTCTAGAGGGATTCCCCATGTGTCATGTCTCCAGAGGGATTCCCCATGTGTCATGTCTCTAGAGGGATTCTCCATGTGTCATGTCTCCAGAGGGATTCCCCATGTGTCATGTCTCCAGAGGGATTCCCCATGTGTCATGTCTCCAGAGGGATTCTCCATGTCTCATGTCTCCAGAGGGATTCTCCATGTGTCATGTCTCCAGAGGGATTCCCCATGTGTCATGTCTCTAGAGGGATTCCCCATGTGTCATGTCTCCAGAGGGATTCCCCATGTGTCATGTCTCCAGAGGAATTCCCCATGTGTCATGTCTCTAGAGGGATTCCCCATGTGTCATGTCTCCAGAGGGATTCCCCATGTGTCATGTCTCCAGAGGGATTCTCCATGTCTCCAGAGGGATTCCCCATGTGTCATGTCTCCAGAGGGATTCTCCATGTCTCCAGAGGGATTCCCCATGTGTCATGTCTCCAGAGGGATTCTCCATGGGGGGGATTTCTATTCTACGCATTCCTGATGGCCTCCCCTCATCATCACAGGAGGAGCGTCATCATGGAGCCACACGCCAAACTTTAATCATGTTTGTTGTATCAATAAATGTTATTTTGAACCTTTATACTAGTCTCTCCTGGTTGATCGTCTGTCATGCTTCATGGGTATGGAGATTCAGTTTGAGTCTTTAGAGTTTCTTCAGACAGCTCAGCTGTAAACATTATGTTTCTGCCTCTAACAAACACAAATCAATAATCTGGACTGGACTCAGACAAAACTTGCGAGATGTGAGTGGGTGTTTCTCTCAACACATACAAATACACCACAACAACACAGAGATGTGAGTGGGTGTTTCTCTCAACTAGGGATGGGCATCGAATTTCTGAATAATCGTTATTATCAAGGTCGACTTTTATTATTGAAAGTCGAAATTCGATTTATTTTTTATTTATTTTTTGTCAGTGAAATGTTGCATTGTCTCCCCTGATTCTAAGTATAGTCAAATCGCTTGGTTTGAGCAAGTAACATTTTTTTATAAGCATTTTAAGCAAGGTTTATGGAAAAATGAATGGCAGATGAAATCCCATGAAGAGGGAGAGGGGGTGACTTTGGCACCCCTTTGGCACTCAGACCTGAGCCTACTAAATATTTAATGAACCACTCATGATTGTCAAAACTGTTTTTTATTTTCGAAAATGTTTCATGTAACATGTTCTTTACTTCAGTGGTGCAATGCTTGTTTGAGCTAAAAATCCACAGCAGAAGCTTTTCTATTAATTAATAAATGAAGGAGAAGAAATGCCAGCACTCTGAAAATGTCCTTTTGTTAATTTAATTGAAGCAGATGGCAGGTACAAACGTTTCCACAGAAGTCTTCCTCAGTGTACCGTAACTGTTTTTTCTGTGAGTGTGCTTGCTTATCCCCTTTTTCATCTATTAATTAATAAAGCCTAGACTTAGAATCAGGGGAGACAATGCAACATTTCACTCAAAAAAAAAAAAAAAAAAAAACATTTTTTTTTTTTTTTTCCGAATTTCGATTAAAAGTCGACTTTGGCCAGCGAATTTCGAATAGTGTTTTTGCTAGAAATGCCCATCCCTACTCTCAACACATACAAATACACCACAACAACACAGAGATGTGAGTGGGTGTTTCTCTCAACACATACAAATACACCACAACACAGAGATGTGAGTGGGTGTTCCTCTCAACACATACAAATACACCACAACAACACAGAGATGTGAGTGGGTGTTCCTCTCAACACATACAGATACACCACAACAACACAGAGATGTGAGTGGGTGTTTCTCTCAACACATACAAATACACCACAACAACACAGAGATGTGAGTGGGTGTTTCTCTCAACACATACAGATACACCACAACAACACAGAGATGTGAGTGGGTGTTTCTCTCAACACATACAGATACACCACAACAACACAGAGATGTGAGTGGGTGTTCCTCTCAACACATACAGATACACCACAACACAGAGATGTGAGTGGGTGTTTCTCTCAACACATACAGATACACCACAACAACACAGAGATGTGAGTGGGTGTTCCTCTCAACACATACAAATACACCACAACAACACAGAGATGTGAGTGGGTGTTTCTCTCAACACATACAGATACACCACAACAACCATTCTAGCGTTTCACCTCGGGCTCTGAATAGCTTCTTAAGAGAAATAAAATGCTCCTGCAGAGCACATTGACCTATGCCAAAGACGATGGGATATCAAAGCAAGACACTCCAACTTCCAGTCACTTCCTGTATCTGTGCCACGGAGGTATCGCCACTGCCACACCCACTTAGGAGACTGGTCAGCCAATGAAGCTTCATACCATTGACAGACAGCCAATCAAAAGCTGATGACCACGCCCATTTAGGAGACCGGAAGAGTTCCATTTCTTATTATTGGTGAAGCCTGCAGTGAAGTGTCTCTCTCTATATTAAAGGTCTCTGCCTACGCCCTGTACCCACTTCCTGTCCTCTTCCAGACCCAATGCTGTGAACACACCTGTGTATACTGTATACCTATCTGTATTATGTGTTTAACCTGTGTAAACTGTATACCTATCTGTATCATGTGTTTAACCTGTGTATACTGTATACCTATCTGTATCATGTGTTTAACCTGTGTAAACTGTATACCTATCTGTATCATGTGTTTAACCTGTGTAAACTGTATACCTATCTGTATCATGTGTTTAACCTGTGTAAACTGTATACCTATCTGTATCATGTGTTTAACCTGTGTAAACTGTATACCTATCTGTATCATGTGTTTAACCTGTGTAAACTGTATACCTATCTGTATCATGTGTTTAACCTGTGTAAACTGTATACCTATCTGTATCATGTGTTTAACCTGTGTATACTGTATACCTATCTGTATCATGTGTTTAACCTGTGTAAACTGTATACCTATCTGTATCATGTGTTTAACCTGTGTATACTGTATACCTATCTGTATCATGTGTTTAACCTGTGTAAACTGTATACCTATCTGTATCATGTGTTTAACCTGTGTAAACTGTATACCTATCTGTATCATGTGTTTAACCTGTGTATACTGTATACCTATCTGTATCATGTGTTTAACCTGTGTAAACTGTATACCTATCTGTATCATGTGTTTAACCTGTGTAAACTGTATACCTATCTGTATCATGTGTTTAACCTGTGTAAACTGTATACCTATCTGTATCATGTGTTTAACCTGTGTATACTGTATACCTATCTGTATCATGTGTTTAACCTGTGTATACTGTATACCTAGAAGCTAATCTTACCTATCTGTATCATGTGTTTAGAAGCTAATCTTACCTATCTGTATCATGTGTTTAGAAGCTAATCTTACCTATCTGTATCATGTGTTTAGAAGCTAATCTTACCTATCTGTATCATGTGTTTAGAAGCTAATCTTACCTATCTGTATCATGTGTTTAGAAGCTAATCTTACCTACCTATCTGTATCATGTGTTTAGAAGCTAATCTCACAATTTGCTTTACACCTATTTTTTTTAAAGAGTTGGCTTTCTGAGGAAGAGACTTCATGTGCTGGTGTCACCGTCCTCTCACTGGTCCTGTGACTGCTCTGGACCAGAGAGAGGCCAGATTGAGCAGTGGCCTTGGCCAAGGGAAGGGAGTCCTTGACTGGCATCCAACTCACACATTGAGCCTCTATCTCCACCAACTGGGCACAGAGAGGGTGCAGTATCACCCACGCACGCACGCACGCACGCACACACACACACACACACACACACACACACACACACACACACACACACACACACACACACACACACACACGTATAGGCAAATGGACAGCAGAGAATTGACAGCACGCAGCCAGTGAGATGCTGATGGCAGCTGAACAGAAGCTGTGAGGGAGGAGAGATGGGGCAGAACAACATAACACAGAGTGGGTTTGGCACGGTGTCCTTGAAGCAGGGCCTGTGGTCAGCTCATCTCCCTGGCACCGGTGCATGCTGCGCTGCCTGCTCTCTGCTGAGCCGCCTGCTCTCTGCTGCGCCGCCTGCTCTCTGCTGCGCCGCCTGCTCTCTGCTGCGCCGCCTGCTCTCTGCTGCGCTGCCTGCTCTCTGCTATGTGTGCCATCCCCCTCACAATAAGGACACACACACGCCCAATGCTGAGTGCTACCAAACACATGATGATGTTGTGGCCAGCTGCTGGTGGTGGTGGTGGTGGTGGTGGTGGTGGTGGTGGTGGGCCCAGTCACTTGTGGACTTGGAAGAGATCAACTTCCTGGTTCTGTTCAACAGCAGTCATGTGAAGGTCAAGTGAACGCACGGCAGGCAGCAGCCTGGAGACAATAGAAAACGCCAGAGGAACCACACTAGTTGTGAGTATAGTCCAGCTTTGTACATATTCTAAGTTATTAAGGATCCAAATGTGAAAAATTAAATTAAGTAAATAACTCAGAAAATTACGTGAATTGGAAATGTATCAGGTTGAACAACTCTGTACAAGCAGCAACATGGGGGAAACCTAGTTTTGGTGTAGTCTTACTGTGGGCACGGGAGCTGGTTTGTTGTAGGCTCATTGTGGGTGTCTTTAAAAAAAAGCCAATACTTAACACGCCTGCTGATGGATGATTTGTTCTGGCTTATTTTCTAGCATGTCAGACAGGCAGCACTGCATGTCAGACAGGCAGCACTGCATGTCAGACAGGCAGCACTGCATGTCAGACAGGCAGCACTGCATGTCAGACAGGCAGCACTGCATGACAGACAGGCATCACTGCATGACAGACAGGCAGCACTGCATGTCAGACAGGCAGCACTGCATGTCAGACAGGCAGCACTGCATGACAGACAGGCATCACTGCATGACAGACAGGCAGCACTGCATGTCAGACAGGCAGCACTGCATGACAGACAGGCATCACTGCATGACAGACAGGCAGCACTGCATGTCAGACAGGCAGCACTGCATGACAGACAGGCAGCACTGCATGTCAGACAGGCAGCACTGCATGTCAGACAGGCAGCACTGCATGACAGACAGGCAGCACTGCATGTCAGACAGGCAGCACTGCATGTCAGACAGGCAGCAATGCATGACAGACAGGCATCACTGCATGACAGACAGGCAGCACTGCATGTCAGACAGGCAGCACTGCATGTCAGACAGGCAGCACTGCATGACAGACAGGCATCACTGCATGACAGACAGGCAGCACTGCATGTCAGACAGGCAGCACTGCATGACAGACAGGCATCACTGCATGACAGACAGGCAGCACTGCATGTCAGACAGGCAGCACTGCATGTCAGACAGGCAGCACTGCATGACAGACAGGCAGCACTGCATGTCAGACAGGCAGCACTGAGTGACTGAGTGAATATATGTGAGGAAACATTGGAAATAGCAGTAATAAATCAGTGCCACTTCAGGGTCAAATGAAATGAGGGGGAATAAAGTGTCCTGTATTTGCATCATGCATTAAGCTGCATCTTATGCATCTCAAACTGCAGCACTCCTCAGCACAAAGCCTCTGGATGAGCCACGCCTCCATATCAGGCAGAGACAAAGTAAGTGAAGCTTACAACATGAAACCAGAGCAATTTGAAACAATCAATACTGAAATGACATGAATGCTTCAGTTCACAGTGCAACAAATAAATACATGTGGTGTAAAAACACTCCAGCAAGTGAAACACAGCAGAGACACCACTGCCTGCAGAGATCTGATTCTGAGTCATCCACACTGAAATAAACAGAGGAAAGAAAGACTTATTTCTAGATATTACATTCCCACACTGCAGTCTCTTAATTATTCATGTCTCCTATAGAGACAGAGACAGGATGTTGGAGACGACTATAAAGAACACAGAGCATGATGGGACATGTAGTAGGGCTGCTAGAACAATAACGGGTGGATCTTTGTTGGGCCGCAAATGACACAGCTCAGTGGTTTGGTTGCTACTCCTGACAAAGGGAAGGAGCACCTTAAAAAAGCACATATAAAAGCAAGCGGTCTGTCTGACACACGGGCATCTGAGAGCAGCACAGGAATCTGAAGCTCCACTCCGCTCCAAGGCACACGCTTGAAATATTGATGACCCTCCATGGCGTTCTATTCTGCACTATGGGAGAAGCCTGCCTTCTTATCTCCAGGCTGTCTGGACCACCACCACCACCACAGCAGCTACAGCGCTCAGCCAGCCAGCTCACTCCCAAGCTCAACATTCTTCTCCTCGGGATCCCATTACCGAGCCAGTCAGCAGCCAGGCACAAAGTCCTATAATCAGCCTAACTCCCACACATATCTATATACAGTATATATACACAGTATATCTATAATAACTATATATATGATCAAGCCCCTGAATATAGACTGTGACAGAACAGCAGTACTTCATGTGTCCAGATTGCCGCGGTGCTCGTGTGAGCAGAGTGAGTTCTTTCCTCATGAGCTGCTGGTGGCAGTCAGTGGCCAGTGAGTGGTCTTCCTCTGTGATCAGTGAGTGGTCTTCCTCTGTGATCAGTGAGTGGTCTTCTTCTGTGATCAGTGAGTGGTCTTCTTCTGTGAGCAGTGAGTGGTCTTCCTCTGTGAACAGTGAGTGGTCTTCTTCTGTGATCAGTGAGTGGTCTTCCTCTGTGATCAGTAGGGCTGTGGCGATTCACTTATCTCCCGATTCGATACTATCACGATTCTTGGGTGCCGATTCGATTTATATTGCGATTCTTAAGTATTGCGATTCTACGATTATTGCGATTCGATATTACGATTTATTGCGATTTTTGTTTATTTTTTTCTTTTCTTTTTTCAGTTTGTTTGCTTTTTTACACTAGATTAGAACATGGGAAAAGTTGGATCATACACTAGAGACTGTATATTATATATCATGAGTAGGGCTGGGCGATATAGTTAAAAACAGGGGCGGACTGGGATCATAATTCAGGCCGGGCATTAGATACCAAGCAGGCCAGGCCGATATGGGCCAACGCGCGTGAAATTTGGGCCGTTTGAAGCCAGATTTGGGCCGTTTGAAGTCCAATTTTACAATGAGATGCACCCACTTTAACCCTGAAGTGTAATTATTACTTCAGACTAACTAATAAAGTAATAAAACCACTAGTAAACCAGTAGGCGGCGCCTGGCCTGCTGTTCAGTGAGTGGCCTGACTGCAAGCACCAAATTTTTTTTTTTTTTTTTTTTTTGCGATTATCGATTCTGGAATAAAAGATCGATCCAAAAAATCGTGACATTAAAAATCGCGATACTTAGGTGAATCGATTTTTTCCCCCACCCCTAGTGATCAGTGAGTGGTCTTCTTCTGTGAGCAGTGAGTGGTCTTCCTCTGTGATCAGTGAGTGGTCTTCCTCTGTGAGCAGTGAGTGGTCTTCTTCTGTGAAAATTTGGTTTGAAAATTTTAAAACCGGTTCGATATTGCCGTCTAAACCGGATCGAACCGGTATACCGATTTTTTTTGTAATTAAAAAAAAAAAAAAAAAAAAAAAAAAAAAAAAAAAAAAAAAAATTCAAGCAGTGGCCCATAACTGTCTGTAGTGCAACTTCAGTCCACCTGATAGCGATAATACACCTCTAAGCTGGTATTGTCAACCAGCAATGATACTGAATAAAAAGAAGCAGGACACCTGTGTAACAAACACCCTGTATTTATTTCTCATAACTATTCAGCTCAACTTTTCTTCTAAACATCAAAATAATAAATGAAATAAGACTTCTACCTATAGTGCAACTTGAGAAAAAGGCTAATAAAAACACAAGCAGTGCAATCAGAATGGATTGGCTTACAGCTGAGCTGCCTTATAAACTTCAAAACTCACAAATTCACACAATATAGGGCCTAGGCATGGGTCGGTTTGAACATTTTGAAACCGGTTTGATATTCCCCAAAAAAACGTATCAAAGCGGCTGCAGTTGGTGGCGATAATGCACCTCTAAGCTGGTATGCTGCCAACCAGCACGAACACTGAATACAAATAAGCAGAACCTTTTAACTGTAACAACACACTGTTTTTATTTCTCATAACTATTCAGCTTAACTTTTCTTCAAACATCAACATAATAAACAAAATAAGACTTTTGCCTACTAGTGCAACTTGAGAAGAGGCTAATACGAACAATAGTGCAATCAGAATGGACTGGCAAAAAAAAAAAAAAAAAAAAATTAGGTTTTTTCGGTTTGCACGTGATCAAACCGGTTTGGGCTCGTATACCGAACCGAACCGGTAAAACCGGAAATCGACCCATGCCTAGTGAACAGTGAGTGGTCTTCCTCTGTGAACAGTGAGTGGTCTTCTTCTGTGAGCAGTGAGTGGTCTTCCTCTGTGAGCAGTGAGTGGTCTTCTTCTGTGAGCAGTGAGTGGTCTTCTTCTGTGAACAGTGAGTGGTTTTCCTCTGTGAGCAGTGAGTGGTCTTCTTCTGTGAACAGTGAGTGGTTTTCCTCTGTGAGCAGTGAGTGGTCTTCCTCTGTGAACAGTGAGTGGTTTTCCTCTGTGAGCAGTGAGTGTTCTTCCTATGTGGTCTACTCAATGGATTTCCTGTACACTCATACGTTCCATGAGGAGGTTCGTAAAGCTGCTGGCATCCAATACTATCCACTACTAAGACCACCAAGTGTGTGTGTGTGTGTGTGTGTGTGTGTGTGTGTGTGTGTGTGTGTGTGTGTGTGTGTGTGTGTGTGTGTGTGTGTGTGTGTGTGTGTGTGTGTGATTGTATAATAGGCCTATATAACACACGTTTATGGGCTATTGTATGAAAACCTCCCTGTTAAAGAAAAGACGTTAAACTTATAAGGAGCTTGGGGGGAAAACTGTCCAATTGACGCCAATGCATTTTGGCAATGGGTTTCAATTTGTATTGTGTGAGTTCCTGCAGAAGTAGTGTGTGTGTGTGTGTGTGTGTGTGTGTGTGTGTGTGTGTGTGTGTGCGTGTGTGTGTGTGTGCGTGTGTGTGTGGTAAGTGAATGAGATACATGATATGGATCATGCCAGCCTCAGGACTCTGTCAATGTCAGAGTATGACGGGTTTAAACATCACCTTCTTGTTACGCCTGTACTAACTGTATAGTTAGGCCTACGACCACTGGACAGCTCTCTGCCCAATACCCTCTTTACCTACAGCAACTAATGCCTACCTCACACTACAGGATCATTTGCAAGATTATGGCCAAGATTCCCCCCTCCCGATTTTCTCGGGGGTGCTCCCGATTTGAAGCGCGTCGGGCAGATAATCTTCCCAAATGATCCTGTAGTGTGTGGGGTTCAAAGATTCACAATCGGGAAGACTGCCTCTTCCCGATTGTGAATCGGGCATATCTAACATGTTAGATATTTACAACCCGACAGGCGATTGCATCTTGAGCAGAGAGCCAGTAGTAGCTGCGTTTCCATTACAGTTTTTCGCAAAATAATCTGGTCCGCGTCCGCCCGCAGCCCCGCACAGAAACAAAGAACGAGGAAATTGTCATCGAGGTGAAATACCCGTGCGTCTTTGAACGGGACGGAAAACTAAATGCTATACTGCAAAGCATGTAGCCTACAACAAGCGCTTAGGTCTCAGCTTCCCGCATCGGCGAGTGTCCGCACGGAAAAGTGAGTCAAATCAGCAGACGCGCCCCTCCACAAGACACCTGTGCAGACGGTTTTCGCCTGGCCGTGCACAGTAGGCCTACACCCCGAATGGACGCGGCTGTCCACGCAAATATTAGTTAAACAAATCCTTTCAGTGCAAATGCATTATAAAAACAAAAAATAAAATTTGTTTAGAAAACGAAATTACACTACTACACCCGGTGCGCACACTGAATAGGCATTTTAAAAGTTAACTTCGAGCCCTGCTTCCAAGGTGAATCTTCATCATAATCTTCTAGTGTGTGGGGTTGCGTTTGAACAGACGCGATTGTGTGTGTGTCCCAAGATTGAAATGTTAAAAAATCGGCTCTCTCTGTCCTGTAGTGTGTGGGCTCTCAAGATTTTTATAATCTTCAAGGATTTGAAAATCCTGTAGTGTGGGGTAGGCATAACTCTGCCCAATACCCTCTTTACCTACAGAAACTAACTCTGCCCAATACCCTCTTTACCTACAGCAACTAACTCTGCTCAATACCCTCTTTACCTACAGCAACTAACTCTGCTCAATACCCTCTTTACCTACAGCAACTAACTCTGCCCAATACCCTCTTTACCAACAGAAACTAACTCTGCCCAATACCCTCTTTACCAACAGAAACTAACTCTGCCCAATACCCTCTTTACCTACAGCAACTAACTCTGCCCAATACCCTCTTTACCTACAGCAACTAACTCTGCCCAATACCCTCTTTACCTACAGCAACTAACTCTGCCCAATACCCTCTTTACCTACAGCAACTAACTCTGCTCAATACCCTCTTTACCTACAGCAACTAACTCTGCTCAATACCCTCTTTACCTACAGAAACTAACTCTGCTCAATACCCTCTTTACCTACAGCAACTAACTCTGCCCAATACCCTCTTTACCTACAGCAACTAACTCTGCTCAATACCCTCTTTACCTACAGCAACTAACTCTGCCCAATACCCTCTTTACCTACAGCAACTAACTCTGCCCAATACCCTCTTTACCTACAGCAACTAACTCTGCTCAATACCCTCTTTACCTACAGAAACTAACTCTGCTCAATACCCTCTTTACCTACAGCAACTAACTCTGCCCAATACCCTCTTTACCTACAGCAACTAACTCTGCTCAATACCCTCTTTACCTACAGCAACTAACTCTGCCCAATACCCTCTTTACCTACAGCAACTAACTCTGCTCAATACCCTCTTTACCTACAGCAACTAACTCCTATGAAAGTTGGGTCATGGCAGCAACAAGCAGATAGATAAGAACTAAACAAATGAGAGCAAATCAAGATAAGACTATGAATAATGACAACAAAGGGCACTGTCTGGATGTGGATAACACAACAAATAGGCTAAGCTAAAAAAGCAGCAGGATCATGATAATGCAGAATCATGATGGCCTGTAACCATTGTAATCAAGGAGAAGCAACCCAAGCTTTGTGGTCCTGGAGCTTCAACGGCATCTGAGCAGCTTCAACCATTGTCCTCCAGACAGCCATGAGCAAACAATGTTCCTCAGGGAATATTTGCTGAATGGGAACAAGCTAAACAAATGCAATGAGCAACCAGTGGCTGTTTGCTTCCCAGCAAACGCCAGCGCTGGACTAAAAATGACTCTGTAATCAAAGGGTTTAGAGAGCAGAGAGAGGGAGGGAGGGAGAGAGGGAGGAAGAGAGGGAGGGAGGAAGAGAGGGAGATGGGGAGGGAGGGAATGATGGAGTGAGCGTATGAATGACTCAGCAGACGAGTCTCTCTCTCTCTCCTCCCTGCAGGAGATAATGGGGATCATCCATCTTCTTGCCCTCCTTTACGCCCGTCTCTTGACCACTCATCTGCATCCAGGTCAGCTGAGAAACAACACAGGCCCTCCCCAACAACTGCTGGAAAATAGACCCTTTTCACAGGGGGCATTTTGTGTCAAAAAGGCAGGGTAAATACAGGTGCAGCCCTTATTAGTGTTTTGCTTGCACCTGTGTTTACCCTGCCTTTTCGACACAAAATGCCCCCCATGAAAATGGTCTATGTATGATTTGGTAGGAGACTTTAGTCTGCCAACAGTATGTTGTGACAGCTTACAGGTCTACGCAGCGACAGTGTTTTTAATCAATCAATCCATCAATCAATAACTCATTTTGTCCGGCCACAGCTATGTTGCCGTTTTACGTGCGGTCGAGCTGAAACTTTTCAGGGGGTGTAAACAGCACTCGTGCAGGTGACCTGACGGAGCCAGGTTTTTTAATTAGGGCAGATTAATTGCCCTAATTGCCCTAAGGCTGAGGCTATAGTTCAGTGATGATGTCATCAGTGTGGATGTCATCAGTGATGATGTCATCAGTGATGATGCAAAAATACACACTACATTGCATGGAAAGACAGAGTAACTGGGCCTATAGAATTTAGGTACACGGAAATGAATGAAAGAATGGAATAAACGTAGTGATCATCAGCACATCAGCAGGATGAGAGACTCACACATCAGCAGGATGAGAGACTCACATCAGCAGGATGAGAGACTCACACATCAGCAGGATGAGAGACTCACATCAGGCAGTGAAGTTGAGAGTAGCAGACCAAACATCTCTGCACTAAAACAAAGAACACAAACAAGAGCAAGTGAAAATGCCTCGTTGGAGCAGGAGGCACTGTTTGTTTTAACTGCAGATGAGAGTACACACTGCACACATTGTTTATTTCACACAGCAGCAGGCTAAGCTGCAGTGCTGATATTGGAATATTAGCTTAGCAGTGCTGCTGTATTGTTCCCGACTCATGTTATTCTAATGGCTGCTACTGCTGCTAAACTGCTGTTCAAACATACCTGACACATCGATTCAAATAGATGTACCTGCACGCTCGCACACCTACTGACACACTGGTGCATACTAAAGAATGGATGCTGCTCACACACCTACTGACACACTGGTGCATACTAAAGAATGGATGCTGCTCACACACCTACTGACACACTTGTGCATACTAAAGAATGGATGCTGCTCGCACACCTACTGACACACTGGTGCATACTAAAGAATGGATGCTGCTCACACACCTACTGACACACTGGTGCATACTAAAGAATGGATGCTGCTCACACACCTACTGACACACTTGTGCATACTAAAGAATGGATGCTGCTCACACACCTACTGTACTGACACACTGGTGCATACTAAAGAATGGATGCTGCTCACACACCTACTGACACACTGGTGCATACTAAAGAATGGATGCTGCTCACACACCTACTGACACACTGGTGCATACTAAAGAATGGATGCTGCTCACACACCTACTGACACACTGGTGCATACTAAAGAATGGATGCTGCTCACACACCTACTGACACACTTGTGCATACTAAAGAATGGATGCTGCTCACACACCTACTGTACTGACACACTGGTGCATACTAAAGAATGGATGCTGCTCACACACCTACTGACACACTTGTGCATACTAAAGAATGGATGCTGCTCACACACCTACTGACACACTTGTGCATACTAAAGAATGGATGCTGCTCACACACCTACTGACACACTTGTGCATACTAAAGAATGGATGCTGCTCACACACCTACTGTACTGACACACTGGTGCATACTAAAGAATGGATGCTGCTCACACACCTACTGACACACTTGTGCATACTAAAGAATGGATGCTGCTCACACACCTACTGACACACTTGTGCATACTAAAGAATGGATGCTGCTCACACACCTACTGACACACTTGTGCATACTAAAGAATGGATGCTGCTCACACACCTACTGACACACTTGTGCATACTAAAGAATGGATGCTGCTCACACACCTACTGTACTGACACACTGGTGCATACTAAAGAATGGATGCTGCTCACACACACCTACTGACACACTTGTGCATACTAAAGAATGGATGCTGCTCACACACCTACTGACACACTTGTGCATACTAAAGAATGGATGCTGCTCACACACCTACTGACACACTTGTGCATACTAAAGAATGGATGCTGCTCACACACCTACTGACACACTGGTGCATACTAAAGAATGGATGCTGCTCACACACCTACTGACACACTTGTGCATACTAAAGAATGGATGCTGCTCACACACCTACTGACACACTTGTGCATACTAAAGAATGGATGCTGCTCACACACCTACTGTACTGACACACTTGTGCATACTAAAGAATGGATGCTGCTCACACACCTACTAGGGCTGTCACTTTTCATTCGAAATTCGAATGCAACTTCGAATGTGGGGGAGGGGTTTGTGTTCGATATGTAAATTGACTGTTCGATTTTTTTTTATTTTTTTTTATGAACCAAAATTAACCAACTGCTGCTTGCTGGTAATGTTAATCCCATGTCAGAAAAAGTCTCCAGATTTGTCGCGTTAGTCTCTTCTGAGAAAGATTGTCTCCAGGGTCTGAAAAGTTGTCTCGAGTTGGATGCAGCCAAGTTTGTGAGGCAGTGTTGTGACTGTGAGCGTCCAAGCTAACACGTCGGGCTGATGCCCGGTGGCCTGGACTGAAAAAAATAAAAAATAAATAAATAATAATAATTAATTAACCAAAAAACTTCGAATATATTCGAACGAATTTCGGGCAATTAAAGTTCGTTCAAACTTTATTTTGGGAAAAAGTGACAGCCCTAACACCTACTGTACTGACACACTTGTGCATACTAAAGAATGGATGCTGCTCACACACCTACTGTACTCACACACTCGTGCATACTAAAGAATGGATGTGTCTCAGCAGGAGTCAGACATGGGGGAGTTGAAAGCGCTGTGAGAAGGGCTCATTGAGAGGGAAAGAGCTTCTCAGGCTCTCATCTCCTTCCAATAAAACGAATCACTGATTCAATCCTGAGACAGGATGTAACCGAACAGCATCATCATGAGGTGAAGAGTTCACTGCGGTGCACAGGATTAGGATTTAAGCACGGTTCCTCTTTTCAACTGAAATAAAATGACATCTTAATCTCGTCTGCAAGGAATGGCGGCGGGCATGGAGAGAGGCAGAGAGAGACAGAGAGAGGGAGAGAGAGAGAGATAGAGGGAGACAGAGAGAGAGAGAGAGAGAGAGAGACAGAGAGAGAGAGAGGAGAGAGAGAGAGAGAAAGAGAGAGAGAGAGAGAGGATCAAGGAGAATCCAAAGAAGACAGACAGGGCAGAAAGAGAGGGAGAAGCCAAAACAGAAGGAGGAGATACTGCTATCAGAGCTCCAACATGGCAGGAAGTGACATGGGGAGAGCAGGAAGAGGAAACTGGACAGATATAGATTGGTTTGGTTTGGGAGCCACTCCTGAAAACATGTCTGTCTGTCCCATCAGGGGCCCCAGCAGCAGTGAATGTGCTTATCAAAGCATGCACACCTTGGGCCTGTTCCTATGAGGGCACAAACAGCCAGCGAACACAGAGTGCGATTGGAAGGACGACTCAATGTAGGATCTGTAGTAATGACATCCCTGTGAAGCATAAGCACATATCCTATCCTGCAAACTAGCTGTCAGGGGGTTTCTGTCATTTAAAATCTTTTCTTTTCTTTAGGACTGGGCTGTTAAGACGTGTCATTTCCCGCCTGAGCTGACAAGCAATAGGATCCCACCCTGAGGTCAAATCCACCCTGAGGTCAAATCCACCCTGAGGTCAAATCCCAAATCTAATCTAATCAGACTGTAATTACGTAGTGTGTAGAATACCACAGCTCAGCTCATCTCACCATGTGAAAACCTCTCAACATATGTAAGGGAGCATAGTTATTCCACAACTAGGCCTATAGTACATGTATTATAAGTCTTATGTTATGTTATGTTGTGTTGTATTATGTGTGTTGTGTTGTGTTGTGTTGTGTTTTGTTGTGTTGTGTGTAGCTAATGGGGATCCGAATAAATGAATAGTAATGAAAAACTGAAGCTGTACGAAAAGCAAGCATCCTCGTCATTATTTACAATGCATTAAAACTCTGGATTGAAGGATTTGAGCTCAATAGGAGGATACGCTCAGCAGCTTTACTCTCTCAGGTGTCCTAAATATATTATGTTTATTCTACCACCTTCAACAAGCCTGTCTTATGTACCAAAGTTCATGAGAGCACCAGCAGAGGATACAGCCTACATCATGTATGCAATGCAAGGACGTACACACAGACACACATGCCTGAGGCAAAAATATCATAGTGTTGTGTTACTCGTTAATGTTACTCGTCATTACTCAAAACTGCCTTCATTAGACAGTGAAGACAAATTATTCACGGCTTTGGCTTCAACTGTCCTGATGATTTCCCAATTGCACGGCTCAATCAGAGAGCAATGTAACTGCTTCCACTTCCAAACTGAGGCCATCAGGAGATCTCCACTCAAATCAATGACTTTACAATCAATGACCCGTTATCACTTCTGGATCACTACTACGAACACACAGAGAGCGATACACAAGATGATGGCAAATAGACCATTAGAATCCACAGTGTTGCTGCACAACAGTGACATTAAATCCAGTGATGTGGAAAACAATAAGACCATGATAACTTCCCTCAGACATTTCCCACAATTCCAGAGCCGGTCCTGGTTTGGTTATGTGGCAGAAAGCTGAGGCACAGAAACATCAACATGGGTGTGTCAGTCAGCTCAGCTCAGCTCAGCTGTTGAGGTGGAGGCAGATAGTCATCTAGTCAAATCGCCTAGGATCTGTGGAGTCTGCTGTGCTGTGTGGGTTTAAAACCTCGGTGCAGCACAAACAACAGAGAGGACAAACAAACTAGTGCAGTCGTCATGTTTAGTTTGGTTTCTTAACTTGTTCTGCTGCGGTGTGTCAGGCAGCCATGAAGACGAAACTAAAGTTGAGCAGTAGGAAAGCCTCCCTGAGACCAGAGGGGCTTTTGGTGAACATAGTAGGCTAATGTCTTTGAACATGACCCACAGAGCCATGGGTAAAGGAAGGGCGGTGGTTCTGGTTGCTGTCAAATACACGAGCAGCGTTCAAAGCCCCTCAATGATAACAAGAAGCACGCTTTAGCAGTGTGGGGTATGGTTGTGTGCATCATTCTAATTGTTGTCAAGTTACCTTCAGAGAGCTCCAGCTCCAGCTCCGCCAGCTTCTCCCGCACCTCGGCCGGCAGGGTCATAGCGACAGCCGGCGTGGGCTCCAACATCATCATGAGCAAGCCGGTAGAGTTTCTCTCGGCCATGGCGGTCCAGCCAGCACCGAACACGAACGGGTCAATACTGAAGAGAGCCTCACCACGGTGAGGAGGTGCCGATACAACCAGAAGAAAACCCCTCCTCTCCTCTCCTCTCCTCTCTCGGTGCTGAGAGCAGACTCTGCCTCTGGCCGCCTGCGAGCCTCGTTACCACGGCGTACAGATGTGTGAGAAAGCGCTGTCTCCAGACGTCATGACCCGGCTAGCTGTGCAGCTAGCAGCTAGCAGGCGCTGTGTTTCCATGTGTTCCTCTGTGTGTCTCTGCTCTCTCCAGTGTCTCAGGAGCTCCTCTGGACTTGAAATGAGGAGAAAACTCATTCAACTCCTCGCTCCCCACGGCGCAGTCGCCATTGCATCATAGCAACAGCAGCCCCGGATCGCGCGCGTTCACGAGCCCGTGCGCGCCCGTGTGTGTGTGTGTGTGTGTGTGTGCGCGTGTGCGCCGCGTCGCCGCCTGCGTCCACACAGTTTGCCTGCCCCCTACTGTCGCAGCCATGCATTGCACTGACAATGACAGTTTGAGAGGGGGTACAAAATCACTGTAGTCTGGCTCCGGTGCTGCTGGTGCAGTTTGGGGACATCTTTTGCATCTCCTTGAGATCTACAAAGAGGGGATTTGATGATTGTGATTGAAAGGATGGCCAGCCGCTAGCCTCTCGCGTCCAGGCTAGTCAATGCAATCTCATCAAATATATCACTATTACGGTATATATCATCACTTTCATACATATAGAACAATGGTTCTCAACCTTTTTCATGTGAAAGACCCCCCCCCCCCCCATTTATTTACTTGATGAGATCTACAATATTCTCTTGGACCCAAATCTGAGAATGTTTTATTGTATTGTTTTCACTTTGTGTGTGTGTGTGTGTGTGTGTGTGTGTGTGTGTGTGTGTGTGCGTGTGCGTGTGCGTGCATGTGTGTGTGTGTGTGTGTGTGTGCGCGCGCACGCACACGAGTGTGTGTTATCATGGCCAAATGTAGTCCGGAGACCAGTGAGGGGTGGCAGATCGCACGGGGACAGTCACCGATGACATCACTGATGACATCATCACTGATGACTGATGATGTATTTATAGAGTGCCTTCAAATGTGTGAAAAACACATTCAAACGAACACATGGTGCAACTCTTGTCTGTCCTGAGTGGTCTGGTTCAAGTGAACTACAGAGAATTTTCTCCTTTAGTCCGGTTTGTTTGGGTCTGTGAACCATTCAAACTCGGGTGCTGATAATATAGAGGGTGGCAAAAAAAATGATATAGACTTACTCTGTAACAGGGAATATGCATGCAACAATATCTGTAACCTATTTTTCAATAACAGAATACAACAGAATCACATGAATGTGCAAAGAAAGGATTGTTCACAAGTCACAAACCTCAAGTCCAACTCAAGTCTCAAGTCTTTGAGGATGAATCTCGTAAAGTCTCAAGTCTGGGCTGTAGCGTTGATTGTATTTTTGATGTTGGGGTCTGTTTTAATAATGCATAATGTATGTGTATTTTTTTTTTTTTTTCGAGTGTACATTCTGCATAATTCAATCATGTATTGCAAGTCAGAATGATTAAACTCAAACTCAAACTCAAACTCACTGTGCCCATCTCTGCTATACACATCTCAGAAGTGTCAACACATGATTTAGACCTCCTATAGCAGGGGTGGGCAATTATTTTTCATGGGGGGCCACATGAGAAACCCAGATTGTTGCTGGGGGCCGAACAAATATTGTCATGCCGTAACCGAGGAACTTTGATGATAGAGAGGACCACAAAAAAATGTCCTCGCTACCAGAGCGCCAGATTTTGCTGAGTGTTGGGGGCCGAACGGCGCCGGCGCAAATTTTTTGGGGGCATTTGAAGTCAGGTTTAGAGGAATACCTCATTTTAAATTAACAGTTGTGATGTCATTATTCAGTCTTAAACACCAATATTTGATCCTTTTCTCACTCACTCCTATATCATTAACTTTTTTGACCACCTGCCAATATGGCTGCTATATTTTAAAGTTACCAGCCAATTAGAATTTCCACTAGCCAAAATGTTTTTCTTTAAATAAACCAGAATATGAGTGTGTTAATTTAAGCATAAGTATCAGTAAGTGGCCCGGGATTCTCAAAGCCTGTGTTGAGGGTCACACGAACAAAATTGCACTCTTGAAGCTAAATAAATCCAAAACCAACAAGTTAATTATTTCCATTTTTACTTCAATGTAGAACAGTAATTTCTTACACATTAGATTACTTTTAGCCTTTTAGTCATAAAGATTATTGAAAGATATTCCATACCAGACTGAAATGTTATAACAGAAGTGGAGTATTGGCCAGAATGACATGAACATTTGGACACTTATTCAGCGGGTACCTTGCATGTTGCATTCAGGTGCACTGTAAAGTTTTTTTTTTTTTTTTTTTTTTTTTTGCAATTCCAGCGCGGGCCACACAGGGGGCACGCGGGCCGCCTTTTGCCCAGGTCTGTCCTATAGGCACCTATATGGTGACATGATAGTAGTATAATTAGACACCACAGGCTGTTTAATAGTAATCATTATATTTAAGTCATTGTGCTTACATAATATAACAGCGTGTTCATTAATAAACGGCTAAGGATGTCATGATGGCATAAGGCAACTCTGACAGGGTCATATTTCATCATTTGTAACATCATAATGGCAGTTAGTAGTCTGCCACAGTGGAAAATCCAACTGTCATAAAGATGCCTGTCAAATAGAAATCCTCCCTATTGTAGCCTACAAAACACATTTTAAGATAAGATAGGAAAAGGACAGACAGACAGACAGACAGACAGACAGACAGACAGACAGACACACACACACACACACACACACACACACACACACACACACACACACACACACACACACACACACACACACACACACAGAGGAATGGGGGGAAAAACAATTAGTGTTTGTCTTATTAGTCATTAATGAATTATATACATATTTATAGTGAAAACATTAGAAATAAAACTGAAAATATACTTCAATAAATGTCAGATACTGCCAGTAGCTCTGAGTCTGGTATATTAGCTGCACTGCGTGTGGCAAGAAAGAGGCACTTCACATTCATTCTTGGAAAAAGTTAAATAATACAAATGATAGAATTCTCTACTAACAAAGCAATACTTTCTATATAATGTCAGATTATGTCAGGTTACAATGTTTTAGTGAGAATCTCTCAAAATTATATGAAATAAATACAAGTTTAAAAAAAAGCTGTAGAAAAGGAGCCTTTCTTTTCTGGAGAAGGTTGGTGTTAGTTGATAAGACCAGTAGAGGGCACACTACACACAGTAATACAATCTTTCCCTGGTTTAAACGACACTGCTTATCTGACTGAGAGCATCAGAGACCTGTACTACAAAGCAAGATTTAGGTTGATCCTGATAAGTTTGGGTTTAAACCTGGTTTAGCCGTACTACAAAGCAAGTTAACTTCTTACCGACATATATTTCCATAGCAACTTATGCTTCACACTTAACCTGGTCCGCAGCAGGTTAAGTTGCAAGGATAAGATTAGACCTTAAATACACCGCCCACGAACCAATCGAATCAGCAGTTTGGAAAAATGGCCAACCCCTTTCTGGAGGAGTTTCCCATCTAGGAAGGAGCAGGAATTGTAATGTTGAATTAATCAAGGACTAAAGCCTTGCACTTGTTGGCTATTTTAATTAAGCCCTACTTACCACTTTGGAATATGTTTTTATATATTCATTTTTGTGCTCTCAAGTAGCCTAGATACGTTGTTTGACCCCGCTGATCGATTGCAGCTGAATAGTGAGTGGAGAAATATCACTAAACCGGCATAAAAAGGTTACATAAACGTCTCCAAAGCGCACGGTGCCGTGTGCGCAAGGGAGCTGAGACTGACGTTGGGTTGGAATTGAAATGGTCATAGCCTACATGCTGGAATAGCCTACTACATCTAAGCAATTTAATATGGGATATTAAGATGATTCATATCTAGGCTACTCCTGCATTTTGCAGCTGCAACTGTGTTGCTTTTGGCCTGTATGATGTGATTGAACTTCATATTTCCAGCATCATTATATGAAATATGGAGATATGCGACTCTGCTGACAATATATGTGACCACAAAATAGGCTATTTTTTATAAATTAAATCTATGCCCGCACGTACCGTGTCGATTCAGTTCAGAAGGCTTTTTTAATTTTATTATCATTCTTTTTTTTATTGATAGCCTATAGGAATTATTCAATCAGTGCGACTAAACACATCATGACATCATTATTATTCGTTGAGCCTAAATGGTCTATACATACGGATTTTGGACTGAGACATTACACATTACTTCCACTCGCAGTTTATTGAGAGGGTGAATTCAGCTGCTGTAGGATACGTGGAGGCAGAAACCGCTCTTCAAATAAATGACTGATGTGAATAAAAGTGGTAACTTTAGACAGTCATTCGGGAACAGACTAATAATATCCAATGCGGATTTTGATTCTGACATAGTAGTAGATGGCTTTGATGAATGAGGAAATAGGCGTGTCTGGCGCTGTAAAAGCTACGGTTCTGAGCTGGAGCGGTCCATATTGCATTGTGATTGGCTAGTTGTTAAAAACCACGCCTCTTTTGTGGATCTAGCTGTCAAGGAAGTAAGTTGGAGTGTTCACCTTCCGTATATACGATATTTTTGTGCGACACGCAACCATGTACGCGACATAGGGGAACGCCAGGATTGGAGGGGGGGTTTCTGTTTTCCCCCGTCTTGGGCGTGGCTTCTGAATGATGACGCGTTATGCAGTGTCTCTATTGGAAGTACAGATTCTTTCTGAGAGTATGCTTCAGATCAATGTGGTATCTTGCTCCAGGATTCCTCTTGTTGTGATCGTAGATCCTCCCATTCACCTCTGTATGAATATCAACAAGATGCTCTTTCCTGTCAGAACACAAAAAGATAACAGTTTTGTGTAGTCCTGCACCTGAATAGCACATCAAACTCCAGCTTCTTACAGTCAGTGCTCTACAGAAGCTGTATTTAGCTCACAAAATAAATACAAATATTCATGTGAGGGTGTGTTTTTCTCTACCTCCTTTGGCCTGTGTGTAGGGCATCTGTCAGGGCCTGCAGGTATACAGAGCGATGATCACCTTGCTGCAGTTGACGCTCATCCGTCCAGCAGTGACTCCAGAACACGTCTGCGTCGGTGGGGACATACTCCCTGGTGGGGACATACTCCCTGGTGGGGACACACTCCCTGGTGGGGACACACTCCCTGGTGGGGACATACTCCCTGGTGGACAGCCCGTCGCGACCATCCGTCTCCAGATCTTCATCCCTGTAAGCCACGGCTGCAGACGTCTGCAGCTTGGGGACGCTGTACCTCTGGATGAAGAAGAGCTTGGGCTTGCCTGCCAGCATGGGGCAGGCCTCAGCAGTGAAGAGCTGCCTCACTGCCTCCAGGCGCAGGCCATCACCGTGCGCGTCTGTAGCCAGGAGATCGCTTGCTGTCCCCCGGCTAATGAGGCAACAGACGAAGGCACTGGCTTCCTGGTTCTCTCGCTGTCTAAAAACCCCCCGGAGGGCGGAGAGGGTGTCGCCCACACCCAGCCACTTGTGGAGGACCACCGTGAAATGGAGGCTCTTGAACATGTCTTCCAACATGTCTGACAGAGTAAGTAAAGATGTAATAATATTAAATATAGGTTTGTTATAAACATGAATAGATGCAGACAACTGGTGAGTGCTGACTAAAAAGCTCTATCATTCAAAAACAGCATGCAGACTGGACGATATGGAACAAAAATCATGATCTCAGTATTTTTAGGCTGAATGGCGATACACAATATATATCTCAATATATCTCTGTATTTTCTATAAAGTGGGCCTAATGTTGTTAGTCATAAGCACATGTGAGATCTCACGAGACTGTGATCAAAATGAAACGACTTACTATTGGTGCTTTCACAAAATATTTACTCAATGAGATTTTTGATAAATAATCATCAGTAATGTGGATATAATGACTAAGTGGGTAAAGGCAAATAATAGAACAGCTACAACAGTCTGGTAAGTTCAGAAAATTACACCACTTTACTGTAACTGACAGTATGCCATCTTACGATATCCAAAATCTAAGACGATCTCTAGTTTCATATCACGATATCGATATAATATTTAATATCGCCCAGCCCTAATCCAGTCTGACACAAAGCATGTTGTGTCTCACCTCCATCACTGCCAACGCAGTCTATGATCACACAAACTCCTCTGGGATCAGCGTTGAGTTTGTAGCGATCCAGTGGACTCTGCAACAGAGGGAACAGTTTCATGATGGCACCATACAGATTACACATGGCCATGCTGAGAAAAAGACAGCATGGAGCAAAGTTATAAACCAATGTAGGAAGTGCAAACCTTACCTGGCAGTTCTGCTTTCTTCTTACAGACACAGGGACGTTCTCTGGGGATTCATAGAAAAGATACCAAGCTGAAATGTACAGTGTTTTTTAACAGTTTCAGGCAGAGTTTTTGCTAGACTCATACTAGTAACTGTATCTACATGTAAATTGGTAGAGTGAAGAGATGAAAAATGACTGTTCCCATTGTGTTGAGACTTTCAGGCTGTTTTTAGGGGCCCTTTACACGAGGACAATTTCTGGAAGAAACGACACAATAGCGTTTCCTTCACACCTTTTCCTTCACACCTTCTCCCTGTTTACATGAGCGCTGTTGAATTTTTAAAACGCCGTAATGTACATGCCAGGTCACTAGGTGGCAGTGTGATCACCTTATTCTTTGCCCATACAAGGACGCTTCTGCATGACGTAATTTCGTAATCGTCTTTCCGGTTTTTAAACACGGAAGTAGAGTCCGCCTTCAGCAGTCATTTAGACTTGCCAAAAAGCTTTTTTTCAAGCAAAAAAAAAAACCCAAACTGTTTTAAAGTTTTAATATTTGTCGGGTGAGAATGTAACATATATGTGACCAGTTTATCAGAATAACGCCTATTGGAAATCTTTAACGAGCAGCGATGACCGGGAGCGCTGACTGTGATCTGTCAAACCCTACTGTAGTTAGGCTACTGGCAGTGAGAAAACACTGTCGATGTGCTTTTGTAACTAACGTTAAATGCCGACCGGGTACAGCCATCGGCTCCTCGCAGCAGTAACGTTCTGAACATGTAACTGAAGTTGGCCGCAGTGTAGCTTAATTCTGAATGTTGCCAAACTTCATTCATACTGACGTTTTATTTGGTTGCCAACTCGCGCACGGCTATGGCGTAATCGCTTGTGTCGCGTGTGCAGGCACGTCAGAGTTTTCTGAAATGTGCCGTTCCAAAGCGATTACATGGAGCCCTCAGCCCCGCTCAGCGGGAAGCGTCTTTAACAATTCCACTCTGGAGGGTGGTTCCAAAATGTGTCGTTTTGGCCGTCGCCGTCTAAAAGGGAGGCACTAACGATAAAATAATTCCCCGTTTCCACAGGAAACCGTCCTCGTGTAAAGTGCCCCTAGGTCAGGAGTTTTCAATGATTAGTTATTTGATCCCATAGACACTCAACAATTGTGCCAGCATAGCATGTGGTTGTGTGACATACTTCAGAGTTCACCAAATACATCAAGAAAAGTCTGTCTGAAGGCATTTATTTGCTTCTGACTTCTGAAAAGTGGGGGAAATGTTAAAATTCCACAATACTGTATCTCTGAACTATCACACAGGCTATTCTATGTGATAACCTTTTGATGCAATAACGAATGTCATATTTTTCACTTCCATTCACTGAACCTCCCCTGAAACCGCTTGGAGGCCCCCTAGGGACTGGAAGGCCCGCCTCCCACTGTGAAAACCCCTGAGCTAGGTGAAGCCCTGTGTGATGTTATTTGATACTGAGTTATCTGATACTTTGGAGGCATGCTGGTGAATCAGAGGACTAAGGTGCATAACATGTCAATGTGAAGTCCTGTCCTGGGTTCAGATCCCGCCCACAACCTTTGTCACATGTCATCACCAGTCTTTCCTGGCTGCCTCTCTCAACTTGTAACTATCTAATAAAGGGGGACACAATCTTTTAGGGACACAAATGTTCAATAACTTACCAGTTTGCTGGGGCTGTGCTTGTCTTGGCTGGTGTAGAGGATAGGAACAGTTTGAGGTGGGAGATGAAAACTGAAGAGCAGACATGTTTGAGAAATTAGTGTTATGAAGAGCTATAGACGGTTTTAACTTGACAACAAAAACATTCTAAATTGAACCCCAGCTCACTTCCTGTTGCAGTTTGCTATAGACACTGCATGAAATAGGCCACGCCCATCACGGGGGAAAAGCTCCGTTCATTTCCACACACCAGCGTCATTTTCCTTGAATTAAACGTAGCTAAAAGCTGTTGTGTGGTGGGGCTGCGCAGACAACAAATGTAAAAAAAATCGCCAGTTAAAGTTTTTTCGTACTCCTGAGCAAAACAAGGAAGCCATTGAGAATTGGCGAGAAGAAAAATGTGGATCTAGCTGTCAAGGAAGTAAGTTGGAGTGTTCAACTTCCGTATATACGATATTTTTGTGCAACACGCAACCATGCACATAGGAGCACGCCAGGATTGGAGGGGGGGTTTGTGTTTTCCCCCGTTTTGGGCGTGGCTTCTGAATGATGACGCGTTACGCAGTGTCTCTATGGACAGGAAAAGGAAAAAGAAGAAGCAGAGCAGGACTGACATGAATGTTCACTTTGTTGTTTTACAAACCATCTTACTCACAGGAGCTCTGGGCCTTTGCTGTTGCTGCGGAATGACTTGATGATGTACAAGTGTCTGTTGTTGAGCTGCTCCACCTATGAAAGATGCACATTGAGAGAAATACAGTTATTTACAGTGTGTAAAATATTCACCATACCTTTACTGTAGCCTGGGTAAACCCAGCCTCCATGTGACCTCTATCTATGATAGCACATACTGTAGATAGAGGTCACGTGGAGGCTGGGTTTACCCAGGCTACCTTTACTGTACTTTCAGGTTCGCTTTTTGAGTTTGTGTACACCTGTATGAATAGCTCTAAAGTATATAACTTCCCCTCTCCACTTCCCCATCTACATAAAGTGAAAAACATGTTTGTAACTTAACAGTTTCTTGTTGGCCCCTAGCTACCATCACTTTCAATTCATATTTTGTCAAGGGGCATTTACTTATTTGGTAGCAATAAGCCGTCTAAAAATGTCAACCATTCAGTATTAAATAAGTAGTAGGCAAAAAGTAAAATACACTCTCACCTGTCCTCTGGTAGACATGAACCTTTTTGGCTAGGTCAATCCTACCAATGTTTCTCAAGCATTGCTCTACAAAGTCCATCCTTTCAGGTGAAACTTTATCCAACTTCTCCAGTTCAACAACCACATCGAGGAAATTCTATGAGAAGAGAACAAGAAGAAGAACACATTGTTCAGAATGGAAGTTCAAACGTTCTGGAGTAGGCCTACGCAGGCAGAAATAAGGGGAACTGGGTGTTCCCACAATTTAGTTAGAAGTGACATAGATTACAAATAGCCTAGTACAGGGTTTTTAAAGTCTGAGACTGTGGGCCTCCTTCCTCTTAGACTAGTTGTATATCGTAGTTTGGCTCAATTCCTGGATTCATGGACAAAATCACACATATTTATGTGTGTGATACCAAACTAACTTTAATAAGTAATGTCATATTTTTTCACTTGCATTCACTGAGCTGCCCCTGAAACTGTTCGGAGCACCCCTGTGGCCGTGGGGAGCCCCACCCCCCCTCCGTGGGGAGCCCTGGGGAGCCCCAAATATCCCCCCACCCACACAGCAACGACTTTAATCATGTGACGAAACCAAAACCTTGTGGTGGGAATCACTGATCCCCACAACGTTTTGGTTTCTCAAGCTGTCACAGTGAAATCAAACTTTATTCTTTCACCTTAGCTTCGTCCATCTTGTCTCGGCGTAATGTACCGCTTAACAAGAATTTCACATTTTTCAAATCTTCATTGGCCATATCCTCGCTCACATCAGCCATCAGAACTCTGTGACAAGGAAAAACACAGGCTACAATTATTCAAAACAACCACATAACTCTCATGGATCACATATTTCTGTCTTCTTAACTATCATCTCCCTCACCTGTACTTTGACAGAACATGTCTCTGCCCTAGAGTCCTCTCCACCTCGTCCCTGCTGCTTCCCATGACCTTCCTCAGGATGTCAAAACGTCCCAACGCAAACATGAGTTCGAGCAGAAACAGCTCGTCCATCTGACGCCTCATCAGCTGAGCTTGAAGCATCTGTCTCACACCGGCCGCGCTGCTGTCCGTGTCCCCGCTGCCACACAGGTAGGACAGCCTCCTGCACTCCCCGGAGCTCAGACAGCCAGCTATCTCATTTATCATCTGAAGCTGGTGGTGCGCGTTTGCCATGGAGTTCAGAGTGGTATGGACGTTGTACCTGGTCGCTGGAAGTGCAGGGAAACAAAGGTTAAACGGTTGAAAGGCAAACAATTAAATCGGTTGAAGGGCAAACAATTAAATCGCCCAATGATGGCAATGAGCCTATCAGGGCTAGTAGCGCGGTACACAACGATATAATGTAAACATACAAAGTTCAGTTGGTTGTGAAGCATTATTACGCGTGAGCTTATTTCCGTATTTGAGCCGCATTATTATCTGGAAAGTTAAACATGATGATCTCAGTAGGCTATAGGCTAGTATTTGTTTTTATGTCTGTTGAAATAGCCTACCTTATTGCTTCGAAGTCAGCGGAGACGGGCGCTGCATTTGGGCTAAATATGAATTTTTGAAGAGTGCGTAATCTGCGTATTGATCATCGTCGCCTACGCACATAGGAATAGAAACTTGTGATGCTACTTCGGGGAAGTTGCTTTGCATTCTACCGCCCCACAAGTGGTCCAGATGCACACACACAGAGTCACTGCAGTGCTGACTGACCGCACTCCTTTAGATGCGAAATATCCAAATTGTTACAATGTTTAAGTCTATAATAAAAGTATTTTGCCCCATGCTTCGTAGTAGCCTACAGTGAAAGCGAAACAAATTAATTGTTTCAAGGGAGGCCACGCCTCTTGAGTTCTGTGCTGTGCCTTCAAATACCTAGTGCTGCTGAGACTTGGTATGAAATAACTTTCGCTTTTTGTATGAAATAAAATTGATCCTATACAACGAAAGTAGTCCAGTTTTTGGTAGCTGATGAAGAGAATGTAGCCTATTTATCAGACAGACAAGTTTGGTTGTAGCAAACTAAACTAATTTGGTTATCTGACCCAATAGTTCAAGGCCCCTGTTTGGATTTACATTAAAATCAGCCTTCAAACTAGATAGATCTCACTAAGGCCTTACACCTGTGCTAAGTATTTAAGTAGCATTCATTTAGACAATATTACAATCATGAGACATTACAATCTTAAATCAATCATTAAAGAACATGCATGCTCATAAACAAACGTAGGAAACAGGAAACATCATCTCAGCTAATAATTCATAACAAATCTATCATTTTTATATAGTAGCTAATCAAATTGTCTCGTGGCCCCATTACAGACAGCATGCAGTTAAAACAAATATGTCGTCTTTTCAGGTTGTTTTATTTTATGAATGATCATAGTTACAATATAGAGGCTTAAAACTATTCAGTATTTCACAAGGGGAAAAAATAGGAAAAAATACATAGCGTTAATAATCTGCAATTCCCATAAATCATCGCACAATTCCCCCAAATGATCTTGCGAGTGCCACTGTCCTAAAGCATGCATCTTTGTTGTTTGGTTGTTCAAGTGGTAGTTGTGAGATTTCCGACAGCAATTGAAGGTAGCATTATTTGTATCCCCCCTCCCCTATGTAAAGCAGCGTGTTGATGTGTTTGGCGCCCCCTGCTGGACAGCCATTCTCCCTAACCGAAGCGCATTGAGAGTTCCCCTCAGTCTGGCCAATAGTAGCACCATTGCAGTGTGGGGAGATCGGAAGGTGCTGCTCGCTGAGGGATTTTGAGGATATTCGACCTGGCTGTCCGCTTTGGCCAAACACCACCATACCTTCCCGATACAGTCACCGCATGACACCGCTATAACCAGCCTTTTCATTCGGGTGAGTGTTTCATTGCCTCTCCGCTACCAAAGGATTTTCCAGGTAGTCGCAGTCAGCGGCTGCATGGTGACCATCATCAGATCAGATGTGTGTGGATGTGGATGGGTACCCGGGGTTAGGAAGCTTTTTAGCGGGCTCGTCTGGTCAGTGTGTCGGCTGGCACTTGTAGCCTACATCAGAGGCCAGGAGCCAGCTATGTCCTGGTTTCGGCCCGTTCACGACTGGTGAAAATCGGATGATGCCCCGGCTCCTGCTGAAGCTGACTGGAACAAGCGACGCCATGCAAGCTAGCGTCTGTCGAGCTAACGTACGTGTCAGGCTTGTTTCGTGGCAGTGTTGTAGCTAACAGCTGCGTCAAGCCACCCAGAGATGGACAGAATATCACGGGGGATGGGGTTGGGGGAGCAGGGGCAACAACTCTACTTCAGAACTTGAGAACTGCTTAGGAGAGATGAATGAAATATGTTCCTGTAAACAGTTTTGCTACTTTGAGCACCAAACTAGTACCGCAGAAAGTCCCTCATCACTGACAGCAGGTCTACTAAACCATCACGACTCTAACCAGAGTCACGACCTGGCCTCTCAGGCTTGCTAGCTACCTGGCAATGTCAATGTAAGTGTTAGCAGCATGGTTAGCAGGGGCTATTCAGTCATTTCTACTTTCCGTTAACTTACAACCAACACATTCTTCATTCAGTCTTTATTTACACTGTGATATTACGTTGTAGTAGGCTACTCAAAATAACATTGCTAACGTTACATGTTTGTTCAATAAGGGGTTTATTTTGAAAATGAGGAGCGGAAGTTTTATTTATTTATTTATTATTATTACAGGCTTGATGCCGGTGTTGCGAAAAGCAGCAAGTAATAACGTTGAACTGGCAGCAGGAACGCGAATAGTTTGCGTTGCTTCTGTGTGTTGATGTGTTCCAGCACATCACAACAGAGCCAGACTGTCACGTGAAGCAGTCGAGCTGGAGTGACTTTGAAATGACTGAATAGCCCCTGCTAACCATGCTGCTAACACTTACATTGACATTGCCAGGTAGCTAGCAAGCCTGAGAGGCCAGGTCGTGACTCTGGTTAGAGTCGTGATGGTTTAGTAGACCTGCTGTCAGTGATGAGGGACTTTCTGCGGTACTAGTTTGGTGCTCAAAGTAGCAAAACTGTTTACAGGAACATATTTCATTCATCTCTCCTAAGCAGTTCTCAACATGATGTCCGGGGACCACCAGCGTCCCCAGCAACATTTCATTTACATGAAGTTAGAGAATGTAGGGGATCGAATGACTGTTTTTAACTGTTATATCGCTACCTACATGAAAGAATTCTCGGCAAAATTTTATAAAAATATTCTCAAATTTGTGTTTGAGAGACACAATTCCATCAAATGGGGGTCCTGTGGACTAAACTACGGGTCCTCCTTGATATGAAAATGGATGAGAATCACCGTCCCGAGGCAAGTTTTGATTTTGCCATGTTCATTTCAATAGATATTGTTTACACATTTCTATTTGTTTCTGCTTGATTAGCACTGACACAGAGAAATACATGCAATACTTGATTGAGCCCTGTAGGGAAATGCTCCTTTCACTTGCCCCCTCCAGAGAGGAGCCTGGGATCATCTGGTAGGGATCAGTGACTTGCTCAAGGACACTTTAGCAGGTCAGAGCATTTTCTAACACAGGGCTTGAACCTGCATCATTTGGAATAGAACCTGCATCATTTGGAATAGACCACCCTGCCACCCCCAACCCTACTTAAAAAAAACAGTGCTTGCTTTAACTGAACAGTGTTGTATTTAGTCCCGTCAGTGAGTAGCTTACTAGCTTGCTGTCCAAAGTGACCGAAAACGAAACAATTTACAGCAACACCATTCATTCAGCCCCACAGCTAAGCCAGTTTAGCTTTGGCCACGCTCATTCCAGTAGATCTTATACAGTGTAGGCTACATGCTGCTATTTTAAACACTTGACATCAATCAATAAAAAACCCTGCTGTCACAAATGTGCTATTCTGGCTCGACTGTGCTAAGTTGTGTTTTTGATGGGGGAGCAATAGCAATACATCGGCCATGAAAAGAAATCTGCCTCTCAAATAATGATATCATTCGAAGATGTCCAGATCATTCCAGGCCATCTGCTGCTCTTTCTCAATCACCATCCTCCTCCCTCCCCTCACCTCCTCCATGTGTTTTGGGACGAGGCTATCATCAGAACATGTGATTGTTCAATGTGTTATTATTACTACTGTAATTTGCTACTGTTGTGTCAGCTAGCCCTCCTTTCCCTGTTCTCTCCACATACTCCCCCTGCTCTCCCTCCCCACCTCTTCCCCTTCCTGAACCCCCCCCCCACTATTCTAAAGCATGGCATCCATTCTATTCTAAAGCATGGCACCAATTATCTTTCTCTTTCCCCCTTCCCCTGCTCCTTCCCCACCCACCTCTCCTTCCCTGTTCTCTCCTCCCGCACATTTCCCATTCCCTCCCCACCTCCTCCCTTTCCCTGCTCTCTCCTCCCCCACATCCCCCCGCTCTCCCTCCCCCTCCCCTCTCCTGCTCTCTCCTCTTTCCCCTGCTCCTTCCCCACCTCCTCTCCTCCCCAACATTTCCCATTCCCTCCCCACCTCATCACTTTCCTGCTCTCTCCTCTCTCACATCCCCCCTGCTCTCCCTCCCCTGCACCCTCCCTACATCCTCCCTTTCCTGATCTCTCCTCCCCCACTATATGGCTTCGGCGAGGCTTCAGCATGACGCGCGCAGGTGGTGTGAATGGCCTTGCCTGTTAACAAGGACGCCTAAAGGAAACTTGTGGGTTCAGTGTAGGTTGAGCTTAGGTTGAGCTTAGGTTGAGCTTAGGTAGAGCTTAGGTAGAGCTTAGGTTGAGCTTAGGTAGAGTTTAGGTAGAGTTTAGGTTGAGCTTAGGTTGAGCTTAGGTAGAGTTTAGGTTGAGCTTAGGTTGAGCGTTGCTTCGGCGTCCTGTGTGAACGGGGGCTAAGTATCACTCTCCGCATAGGCTACAAGTATACAGCGATTTGCTGATCGCTGAGCTCTTATTGGCTGTTGTGCTCGATTTCAACTAGCGGCCCCCGACCTCACTCAGTGTGGCCCCTGGGTCAATTTTGTTGTTGTTGTTTTTGTTTTTTTACAAGGCGGACGTTAGGTTAGTTTAGGTTAGGTTAGGTTAGGTTAGACCACGACACCAAAATCTGTGTTTTTATTTTACTGTACAAGCCAGAACATGGCGGTAATGGCATTAGCATTGTCCATCCACATAGTGTTTAACATTAGCATTTGAGCTAACGCTATTGTAACAAACTATATCCAGGATGCACATTGCACATACAACATTACTAATCTGAATAATATCACAAGCTAGAGCCAAGTTTCTGGTGTCATCTGAATGGAAGAATTACTAAATTTTAATATGAAAAATATAAATGTTGGTATAATAAACTTTGATTACCAGTCCTTTTCATCAAATTAGTAGCTGTATTTGGGCGTGATGGTGTTACAGTAGGCTACAGGTGGAAGTGCACGGTCAAAATCTGGCCCTCTGGTAGCGAGGACATTTTTTGTGTGGCCCTCTCTGTCATCAAAGTTGCCCATCCCTGACTTAAGGATATGCCGTCGTCTTAATGTGTTGGTCTTGCTGGGTGTTTGTGAAACGTGTCTGTGGTGAAAGTTTCTGTTGTTCTCATTCAGCCAGTCTGATCAGCCACACAGGCTACTTCAGTGTGCCATAGACTCCACCCCCTTCAGTGACAGCTTGTCTCAGTCACACTCAGAGTGCTGTGTGAGTGACAGCTTGTCTCAGTCACACTCAGAGTGCTGTGTGAGTGACAGCTTGTCTCAGTCACACTCAGAGTGCTGTGTGAGTGACAGCTTGTCTCAGTCACACTCAGAGTGCTGTGTGAGTGACAGCTTGTCTCAGTCACACTCAGAGTGCTGTGTGAGTGACAGCTTGTCTCAGTCACACTCAGAGTGCTGTGTGAGTGACAGCTTGTCTCACACTCAGAGTGCTGTGTGAGTGACAGCTTGTCTCAGTCACACTCAGAGTGCTGTGTGAGTGACAGCTTGTCTCAGTCACACTCAGAGTGCTGTGTGAGTGACAGCTTGTCTCACACTCAGAGTGCTGTGTGAGTGACAGCTTGTCTCAGTCACACTCAG
>NC_139629.1:472217-557217 GCF_964638095.1 Poromitra crassiceps | reverse complement strand
GTCTGTATGAACAACTTGTGATAGAAAAATAAAGTTACATATATTTCTATTCTAAGGCCATAAAACAGGGCCATGACTTATTACTAGTAACTGAAAAGGCAGCAATTAAAAAAGGAAAGAAGAAGAAGCTAAATTATTCAAAATCAATGGTAAGTAAAGGTAAAGTCCCACTGATTGTCACACAATGTGTAAAATTTGTTCTCCGCATTTGACCCATCCCCTGGGGGAGCGGTGAGCAGCAGCGTGCGCCGCGCTCTGGAATCACATGGTGATTTAACCCCCTAATTCCAACCCTTTGATGCTGAGTGCCAAGCAGGGAGGCAAATGGGTCCCATTTTTATAGTCTTTGGTATGACTCGGCCGGGGATCGAACTCACAACCTCCCAGTCTCAGGGCGGACACTCAGACCACAAGGCCACTGAGCTGGTCAGTGGCAAGTGTTACAAGACTATATTCCTTCCCGTCAATGTTGTCATTGATTGATGTATTAAGGTTGTTGGCTAAAAGTTGTAGGCAGCCTAATGAGCTTATGTGTGACACAAATAGTGAGACTGTCTCACCTTTGCATCTTAGGAATCATTTAAATGACAACAATCCTCGTTTACCACTTTATTGAGTCAGGCATGTTCTACCACCTACCATGTTCAGGTATGCTGATGTTCTACCACCTACCATGTTCAGGTATGCTGATGTTCTACCACCTACCATGTTCAGGTATGCTGATGTTCTACCACCTACCATGTTCAGGTATGCTGATGTTCTACCCGTAATTACAACATGTCTGTTTGTGGCAGGCAGCATCTGCTTGCTCGTGTAGCGGCTGTGTGGCACTGAACTTGTAGGAGATCATGAGGTCAGTACTGGACTTTTGGACCCACAGTACAAATCCCTTGGCTTCAGAACACTTGGATTATTCTACTCAAGCTGTTTGGAGTCATTTTATGCAAATCTAACTAAAGGATAAAGCCCTGCCCCCCGGCCACTTTAGTTGTTTTGGAGAAGTCTGGACGATACATCTATCTGTCATATTTTCACGTATCAGACAACTTTGTATTTCTTTACCAGCAAAAAGCCAGCATAGCGCTTAATGGAAACCCATGTGTCTGTGTACAGTATGCAGAAGTCCACCAGGTGCCTAGATGTGTGTCACAGAAGCAGCACAACGTCACAAGTTCACCAACCCTGTGGCTTGTTAGTGGTCCAGGTGTGTGTGACAGGTTGGTACAGTACAGTACAGTCCCACAGCTCATCCTGGCCTGGCTGTCTGTGTTTCTTTTTTTGGAGGACCCTGTGGAGAGAACATTGATTTTGAAGCTATATTTGGATCTGCTAGGAGATGCTCTTGCTCAGACACAGTGATATATAGATATTTTTAACTGACTTGTTTTTTGCCCACAAAAGCCCGGTTATGTTTCAGTCTTTCTAATATAGGGATGTCACGATACCAGAAGTTCTACTTTGATACCGATACCCAGGAAAATATCGATACTCAATACCATTTTCGATACCAGGGGAAGGGGGGGATGACAACACATCAAGAGGCATACAAATAAAGTTAGACAGACGCACACTCTGAGCCTGAGAAGCAGCTGAGCGTTCCTCTAGTCTAGTTAGATGTCACCGTGCAGCTTACAGTCGAGATGAACCCAACGGAGCCCAAGTGGCGCGTGGGTCAGAGTCCGTTTCAGACTGAAAACATAACTTGTCTGAGATGACAGCTTGAGAGGCGGGTCATAGTAGCATGTCGATGATTTGATTTGACAATTCTGGGGACTTGATTGGGCTCTGGCCAATCCTGGCGTGTTCCGCCTCCAAATCGAGTGGGATTCAGCGTGTTGTGCAGGGCCGATTCTAGGGGGGGGCAGGAGTGGGCTATGCCCACCCAAAAATTAATCTTGCCCACCCAAAAAAAAAAAAAAAATTGTATCTCCCTTTTTGAATTCCAGCGCGACCCGAAGGTTGGAGACCACTGGGTTAGTTAGTTTAGGGCACCTAACAGTAGTTATAGCTTTAATTTGATTTGAGAAATAAGCTCATCCAATGCAAAGAATATTATGGAGTTGATTATTTTAAACTATGGATGAAGGATTGTTATTTATTTGTTAGGGTAACAAAGTCAATCTGCTTTCAAAGTTTTAATTTCAGTTTGAGTTTGAATAAGACTAAAAGTCTTGTAAATATAGGTTTGAAGGCTAAATGGCAAATAGTTTTTAGCTATGGTTAAGTCTCACTGCACTAGTCTTTAATTTGATTTGAGAAATAAGATCATCCAATGAAAAGAATTGTTATGGAGTTGATTATTTTAAACTGGATGAAGTATTTTTATTTATTTTTAGGGTAAGTCAATCTGCTTTCAAAGTAGTTTTCTTTGTCACTTTTCAGTTTGAATTTGAATAAGACTAAACGTCTTGGAAATATAGCAATAGTTTTGTAAATAGTTAGTTTGTACATAGTTTGCTAATAGTTTTGACAATAATAATGTAAACACTGGCCTGTCACCTGAGTGAAAGTTCCTACTTACAGTTTGGTGACCCAAAACAGAATGGTGACTCCTACTGGAACAATTTGGTTCAGTGTTTATGCCTGTGTTGCTGTCTGTTGTAGTGTAAAACGACTAAAGAGAGAGCAGGTAGTTACATGAAAGTGAGTGAGAAAAGGAGAAGATACTGAATAATGACATCACAACAGTATAATCCTAATGTTAATTTAAAATTAAATATTCTTGGATGAAAGTCCAAAAAACGTCAAATTTTCTTCGCCGCTGCCCTTACAGGCAGCACCGAGAGTCCATTCCTACCTAAAAGTACTTCCAGCACCACTGAATATAATGCAATTTAATCCCCATCCCCGAACCCATAAACTCTGGCAACCTACCGCCAAAGTTGCCCCCTACCAGCCCACCCTAGAGTGGCAGGCTAGATACGGGCCTGGTGTTGTGGCGCTCTCCTTGGGAAGAGCCTGCTGACTGACGTGAGGTTAGTGGCTGAGTGGAGCTCAGCGAGCCGCAGGCAGCCAGCTGCCTTTGTGTTGCGGGGCAGAGAGTGCAGCACGTCGGCCTGGAATCTCCGAGGGGCAACCCCTGACAACCAGGCTCTCTGAGGCGCGCGCCACTTACGCTATTGCGGTAAATACAGCATTCCTGGAATGCAAGTTTAAGAGCCAGTTAACATTTCTTTGCATTCTTAGACATTACCGTTTGCTTTATGTTGTATGTTACATACAATTGGCCAAGTTAGTAAGTTAGTTTATGGGCTAGAAATTCTGCCAGATGACAGGCACTAGGCTCCATTTTCTCCTTCATTTGGAAGAGGAAATTATCCTGAAATGAAGATTTGATTGACAGCTGCCATGTCGTGATATGATTGGTTGAAATGGGGTAGAAATTTGATAGTACTATGTAGGGCTGGGTCGGTTTGAAAAATTTAAAACCGGTTCGATATTGCCGTCTAAACCGGATCGAATCGGTATACAGATTTTTTTGTAATTATTATTATTTTTTTAAGCAGGGCTCCCGAGTGTGGCCCATAACTGTCTGTAGTGCAACTTCAGTCCATCTGATAGCGATAATACACCTCTAAGCTGGTATTGTCAACCAGCAATGATACTGAATAAAAAGAAGCAGGACACCTGTGTAACAAACACACCCTGTATTTATTTCTCATAACTATTCAGCTTAACTTTTCTTCAAACATCAACATAATAAACAAAATAAGACTTTTGCATACTAGTGCAACTTGAGAAGAGGCTAATACGAACAATAGTGCAATCAGAATGGACTGGCAAAAACTTTTTTTTTAGGTTTTTTCGGTTCGCACGTGATCAAACCGGTTTGGGCTCGTACACCGAACCGAACCGGTAAAACCGGAAATCGACCCATGCCTAGTACTATGTGACGTCAGCAAACTGTAGATTACTGTTATCAATGAAATTTTGAGAAATGAACTTTTGATGTGAAAAAGTGTGAAAAACTAAAGAAATTAGATTTTTGTTATTTGTTTTGCATACATTATTAAATAGGTGCACTGCATACCCAGGTATTTGAACTAAAATAAAAGAAAAGTCATTTTTGGGTTCAGCTCGACTTTATTGAGTGCCAATGACGACTTTAGTCGTCAATTGCTTTAGTAACGTTGAGTGCCAATGACGACTAAAGTCGTCAATTGCGTTTTTTGACGGTGGGACGTGGATCAAAGCCAGATCCATCTCCTGTAAAATTTTGGGGCATGTTGAATGTGTATAACCTATTTTACCGACCCATTAGGTGGCGACAGTGCTCTCCAGATTAGAGAAAGGCCAGGAGAAAAGAGAGAAGAAGTCATGAGGAAACGGAAATCGCATCGATATGCATGAAGCATAACGTTAGCTGTGCCTGTGAACAGCAGTCCATCTGCTGCCACAATTGAGCCCCTCCGTCTGCGATAGCTGCGATAGCCCCTCCATATGATTTAGTTGCCGACACCAGTGTCTTTCTGAAAAGTTACATTATTCTCAGCTGGGAGCCGGCGACAGGCTGTGAAAAAGCGGGGGGATGCAGCGCACTTTTCAGTGCAGACGGAGCAAAAGCAGAGCGAGAGCAAACGCAGCAGAGCCCCAGAGACACTCCCACGGAGGAGGAGGAGGGGGGTGGGGCACGCAGGGCAGCAGAAAGCCCAGAATCAGACGCAGCTTCATCCCAGCTCACAACCGAACCCCAGAAACGAGCGAGCCCGATCCAGACTGCCGCGACGAGCGGCCGCCATCCAGGCAGCAGAGACTCGCCTGACACAAGCAGCACTCAGAGCGAGCAGAGCCACCAGAGACACACCCACGGAGGAGGAGTTTGCAGTAGAGGGTGGTGGGGGTGCTGTTATATTGAAGGAAATTACTGTTCAGATGTTTCAGGTCAGAAAAATATTAGCTTCAGAGTCAATGATTTGCTTGAAATGCTATATTTTACAAAAGGCTCAATATCTCAGCTTCTAGATGGAAACGCCAATTTTTTCTGTTTTTGACCTATCTTCTCCGGCTGATAACTAAAGAACGGAAAATGATATCAATAAACTTTTTTTTGCTGCTGATACAATAGAGTCTCATCGTCTTTGTGCGTGTTCGGTGTTTACATAGTAATATCACACAATATTCTGTGGGCCTCGAGAAATCACTGAAAACGCTCTGAAACTCTGGCACTGGGAGCGTCCGTTCTCCAAAAGTGGCTGGCACTCAATGAGTTAATGATACACCAGGCAGGAACTAGATTATTATGCCGTTGAGTTTAAGCAGAGATAATGGGTCATCATCGCTCTCTCTGGGCTTTAGCGTCCGGTCGGTCAGCTCTCTCCTCTCCTGCTCTGCGGGCCAGTCACGACTCACTTCCTGCTCTGCGGGCCAGTCACGACTCACTTCCTGCTCTGCAGGCCAGTCACGACTCACTTCCTGCTCTGCGGGCCAGTCACGACTCACTTCCTGCTCTGCGGGCCAGTCACGACTCACTTCCTGCTCTACAGGCCAGTCACGACTCACTTCCTGCTCTACAGGCCAGTCACGACTCACTTCCTGCTCTGCAGGCCAGCCACGACTCACTTCCTGCTCTGCGGGCCAGTCACGACTCACTTCCTGCTCTGCGGGCCAGTCACGACTCACTTCCTGCTCTGCGGGCCAGTCACGACTCACTTCCTGCTCTGCGGGCCAGTCACGACTCACTTCCTGCTCTGCGGGCCAGTCACGACTCACTTCCTGCTCTGCGGGCCAGTCACGACTCACTTCCTGCTCTGCGGGCCAGTCACGACTCACTTCCTGCTCTGCGGCCAGTCACGACTCACTTCCTGCTCTGCGGGCCAGTCACGACTCACTTCCTGCTCTGCGGGCCAGTCACGACTCACTTCCTGCTCTGCGGGCCAGTCACGACTCACTTCCTGCTCTGCGGGCCAGTCACGACTCACTTCCTGCTCTGCGGCCAGTCACGACTCACTTCCTGCTCTGCGGGCCAGTCACGACTCACTTCCTGCTCTGCGGGCCAGTCACGACTCACTTCCTGCTCTGCGGGCCACTCACGACTCACTTCCTGCTCTGCGGGCCAGTCACGACTCACTTCCTGCTCTGCGGGCCAGTCACGACTCACTTCCTGCTCTACGGGCCAGTCACGACTCACTTCCTGCTCTGCGGGCCAGTCACGACCCACTTCCTGCTCTGCTGGCCAGTCACGACTCACTTCCTGCTCTGCGGGCCAGTCACGACTCACTTCCTGCTCTGCGGGCCAGTCACGACTCACTTCCTCCTCTGCGGGCCAGTCACGACTCACTTCCTGCTCTGCGGGCCAGTCACGACTCACTTCCTGCTCTACGGGCCAGTCACGACTCACTTCCTGCTCTGCGGGCCAGTCACGACCCACTTCCTGCTCTGCTGGCCAGTCACGACTCACTTCCTGCTCTGCGGGCCAGTCACGACTCACTTCCTGCTCTGCGGGCCAGTCACGACTCACTTCCTGCTCTGCCGGCCAGTCACGACTCACTTCCTGCTCTGCGGGCCAGTCACGACTCACTTCCTGCTCTGCCGGCCAGTCACGACTCACTTCCTGCTCTGCGGGCCAGTCACAACTCCCTGAAAATGAACAGATGCCATGAATTATCGCCAGTTATTTGAAGGATGTTTACTGGAGAGCTACTCTAGGTTTAGGTGCTAATGCCACCAAACAAATACAATAACTCAATACACTGACTGAGTGGCACTCAGTCAGTGTATTGAATGGAGTTGTGTTTGTTCTTTTGCATTGGGATCAGAGAAGAATCTGTAAACACTGTCCCTTATGGAACAAATCAACTATTGAAATGCTTTGAAATGCCTAAATGCACAGAATCAAAAATATGTCGCATGCATATTTTCACATGTTCTTTGTAGGTGGTCAGGTGACCTCAGGTCATAAAAAATACGTTGGTCTGCTGATTGAGTGACTGAGACCCTAATAGGCAGAGCAGAAAGCTACAGTAGGTAGCTAATGCTACAGTAGGTAGCTAATGCTTATGAGCTGGACTGTGCTTGCAAGTTGCCAGCAGCTGCGCTGCCCTTGTCCAGCGCTAGCTTCATTTCTATATTGTCTGCTGCAGCGAGATAGACCAAGCCAAGATGTATATTGTTCTTTTTCAAAGTGTAGGAAACTTTAATTAGATTTAATAACTGTTCTGAGTGGCTGAGGTGGGGGAGGTTGTGGGGGCCAAGCTGTGTTTTTGGCTTGTTTTTGTTGGTTCTTGCACACTCTCTGGCATATGGGCTGGCAGTGTAGTAACATGGCCACTCTCCTCTGCTTGCCCCTGGCTAATCCCTCTGGCTAACCCCTCTGTCATGCAGGCCTGGAGCTTAGGTCAGAGGCCTCAAGCGTGTCACCAACGAAAGCTCAAGGTGGCCCATTGTTAGAAGACTGCTGAGCGGCTTATGTGGCAGTGCAGCATTTTCCTCCAGAGTCAAGTGAAACGCTTAGTTAGCCCCCCACACAGCACACAGTCAGTCTTAGTTAGCCCCCCACACAGCACACAGTCAGTCTTAGTTAGCCCCCCACACAGCACACAGTCAGTCTTAGTTAGCCTCCCACACAGCACACAGTCAGTCTTAGTTAGCCCCCCACACAGCACACAGTCAGTCTTAGTTAGCCTCCCACACAGCACACAGTCAGTCTTAGTTAGCCTCCCACACAGCACACAGTCAGTCTTAGTTAGCCCCCCACACAGCACACAGTCAGTCTTAGTTAGCCCCCCACACAGCACACAGTCAGTCTTAGTTAGCCTCCCACACAGCACACAGTCAGTCTTAGTTAGCCTCCCACACAGCACACAGTCAGTCTTAGTTAGCCTCCCACACAGCACACAGTCAGTCTTAGTTAGCTCCCCACACAGCACACAGTCAGTCTGTTAGCCTCCCACACAGCACACACAGTCAGTCTTAGTTAGCCTCCCACACAGCACACACAGTCAGTATGTTAGCCTCCCACACAGCACACACAGTCAGTCTGTTAGCCTCCCACACAGCACACACAGTCAGTCTTAGTTAGCCCCCCACACAGCACACACAGTCAGTCTGTTAGCCTCCCACACAGCACACACAGTCAGTCTTAGTTAGCCTCCCACACAGCACACAGTAAGTCTTAGTTAGCCCCCCACACAGCACACAGTCAGTCTTAGTTAGCCCCCCACACAGCACACAGTCAGTCTTAGTTAGCCTCCCACAGAGCACACAGTCAGTCTTAGTTAGCCCCCCACACAGCACACAGTCAGTCTTAGTTAGCATCCCACACAGCACACACAGTCAGTCTTAGCCCCCCACACAGCACACACAGTCAGTCTTAGTTAGCTCCCCACACAGCACACAGTCAGTCTTAGTTAGCCCCCCACACAGCACACACAGTCAGTCTTAGTTAGCCCCCCACACAGCACACACAGTCAGTCTTAGTTAGCTCCCCACACAGCACACAGTCAGTCTTAGTTAGCCCCCCACACAGCACACACAGTCAGTCTTAGTTAGCTCCCCACACAGCACACACAGTCAGTCTTAGTTAGCCCCCCCACACAGCACACACAGTCAGTCTTAGTTAGCCCCCCCACACAGCACACACAGTCAGTCTTAGTTAGCCCCCCACACAGCACACACAGTCAGTCTTAGTTAGCCCCCCACACAGCACACACAGTCAGTCTTAGTTAGCCCCCACACAGCACACACAGTCAGTCTTAGTTAGCCCCCCACACAGCACACACAGTCAGTCTTAGTTAGCCCCCCACACAGCACACAGTCAGTCTTTGTTAGCCCCCCCACACAGCACACAGTCAGTCTTAGTTAGCCCCCCCACACAGCACACACAGTCAGTCTTAGTTAGCCCCCCCACACAGCACACAGTCAGTCTTAGTTAGCCCCCCACACAGCACAGTCAGTCTTAGTTAGCCCCCCACACAGCACACACAGTCAGTCTTAGTTAGCCCCCCACACAGCACACACAGTCAGTCTTAGTTAGCCCCCCCACACAGCACACAGTCAGTCTTAGTTAGCCCCCCACACAGCACACACAGTCAGTCTTAGTTAGCCCCCCACACAGCACACAGTCAGTCTTAGTTAGCCCCCCACACAGCACACAGTCAGTCTTAGTTAGCTCCCCACACAGCACACAGTCAGTCTTAGTTAGCTCCCCACACAGCACACAGTCAGTCTTAGTTAGCCCCCCACACAGCACACAGTCAGTCTTAGTTAGCCCCCCACACAGCACACAGTCAGTCTTAGTTAGCCCCCCACACAGCACACAGTCAGTCTTAGTTAGCCCCCCACACAGCACACACAGTCAGTCTTAGTTAGCCCCCCACACAGCACACAGTCAGTCTTAGTTAGCCCCCCACACAGCACACAGTCAGTCTTAGTTAGCCCCCCACACAGCACACACAGTCAGTCTTAGTTAGCCCCCCCACACAGCACACAGTCAGTCTTAGTTATGATTGAGGAATTGAAACTTATAATTGAACTCATCAGTCACTCTGGATAAGAACATAAGCTTAATGTCCAAAATGTCATCAGCCTTTATGAGTGGGGACATGTTGAGGACTTTGGTGTGTCTCAATGGAGCCAATATGTTGATGTGTGTTGGACTGTCCTGGATGTGGCCATGTGGGTGGACTGTGTGTGTACACACAACATGTGTGTGTGTGTGTGTGTGTGTTTACACACACACAACGTGTGTGTGTGTGTGTGTGTGTGTGTGTGTGTGTGTGTGTGTGTGTGTGTGTGTGTGTGTGTGTGTGTGTACACACAACATTTGCATGGGCTGAGCTTGGGTGCCTCCTGTCAGGCAGAGAGGAAGGAGGCTGATGATGATGCTGCTGTGTGTGTGTGTGTGTGTGTGTGTGTGTGTGTGTGTGTGTGTGTGTGTGTGTTAGCTGCAACGAACCCTGGCCCATCCCACCATGTCTGGCCCTGCAGCTGCAGCAGAGCTAATTTTAGCCTGGGATGTGCGTACGCCTCAGTTCCCTAGTCTGGCCTATGAGAGAGGAGGAGAGAGAAGCCCATTTCTGACTCTCTCTCTCTCTCTCTCTCTCTCTCTCTCTCTCTCTCTCTCTCCTGCATTCTCTGGGTCTCTCTCTCATTCTTTAATCACTCTATCCACCTTATTTTTGGCGGCCATTTTTGCCTGATCTAGCTGATGGGTGCTTCTTCCGGTGTGATCCTCCCAGCCTTGTTGCTAACAGCTTGACACCCGTCTGGGCGAACGGAGCAAATCACTAATCAGGTCCAGCTTGGCAAAAATCTCGTCGATAAATATCCCTTTAAGAGTGCAGTGCATTGATTCATGGGTAATCATGGCTAATATTAGCCGCTAGTTAGTTATGTTACATGGCAGTAAAACACCACTGAATGACCAAATTGATATAACTTTTAACCATTTCGGGCACAACCGTTTCCATACGGACCCATCAGCATTGGTTAGTTGTTTATAACGTGGCTGGCTATATTTCTAACGTTCTATCTATCTCTGCACACTGAGAATACTGGGAGGCGGGCCATAGCATCTCTGTCGATGATTTGATTCGACAGTTCTGGGCACTGGCGTTGGCGTTGGCCAATCCTGGCGTGTTCCACCCCCAAATCGATTGTCTTCTGGTGCAAAGCGAGTGGGTTTCAGGACGAAACAGTCTCTCTGAGCCTCGCGCCACTAACGTTATTTTAGAGCAGCGCAGTGAATACAATATTCCTGGAACGCGAGTTTAACTTAACAATTACATGTCCTCTGCATTCTACATAAAATTAAGATATTACGGGTTGTTTTATTTTGTATGTTACATACTTATTGACCAAGTTATGTTCAATTCAGCCAGGGTACAAGAGACTGAGTGTAGGTGGCCATCTTTTCAAATCAAGTAGAATACATTAGGAAATGGCAAGCTGCAACAATGAGTCACGTTAAACCGGACCTTGTACGCACAATTATTTTTTACAGTGGGGCATTCAAAAATAAGGTGGATAACCCCATATTTCTCTCTATGCCTCCCTCACTGTGCCTGGAGACCAGTCATGTATTTTGTGTCAGAAGATCTAGCGCACATGTGTCTCTGAATGTATCTAGAGGACAGCAGCACTATGATTTCCACATGAGAATATTGACCATGGCATGGTCTGATGATGATGACCTTCTCATCCAAGATCCTGTCTCTACCTGTTAGCTTCTTGCTGTGTGTGTGTATATTTGGTTAGCTCTGTTTGTCTGTGTGTGTGTGTGTGTCTCTCTGTGTGTGTGTGTGTGTATATTTGGTTAGCTCTGTTTGTGTGTGTGTGTGTGTGTGTGTGTGTGTGTGTGTGTGTGTGTGTGTGTGTGTGTGTGTGTGTGTGTGTGTGTGTGTGTGTCTGTGTCTGTGTCTGTGTCTGTGTCTGTGTTTATTTGGTTAGCTGTGTGTGTGTTAGGGATGGGCATTTTAAGCAATTTAAATACTCGAGTACTCTCCTTCTATTATGAACGAGTGCTCGAGCACTCGCGCGCGCGGGGGGGGGTCTGTGTAATTACTATGGTAATGACTGAGCAGGGCTAATTTGCTGTATATGGGGCTGTTCACACATTACGTTTGCATTTTTGCATGGAAAAAGCGCTACCTGGAGCATTTTTTGTCAGGAGAGGAACTGACTGATATTGGGTGACGCTAAGCTAACATCTAAAGCCTACCTCAGACAGTAGCCTATCTCCGATGGTTGGATGGATGGCATTAGCGCTTTGGAGCAGACACGTTGTGAAACAAGCGAAGGCATTTCCATGTCCATTGTCCAGCAATGTCAGGTTATTGTCCAGTATCATCCATTTCACTTTATGATCACTGTTACACTAATGTAAATCCACGGATTACAAGGTCCGGTGTTCTGCCAAAAAGTGAAAACTGACCAGTGTGATTAACGTTACAGCTGCAGCTAAATAGTGATCACCATGAAGCGATTGTCTCCCAAAAAGTGATTCTTTCTCCACATTTCTTGTGACTAACGTTATGGGAAACGACAGTGTAGTCAGTAAACTAGTGCAACGTTTTGAATGAGTTTTATCGGGCATGCGCTATGAAGAAGCGTGCTTCTCATTTGGGGGAATATCTCCAGCCACCATTTTCGGGAAGAGCTGGAAAACTTCCGGTTAAAACTTTCAAAATAATGTTACTTAAACAAAAGTAAATAGCTTATTGATGCACGTTGGAGGAGAAAAGGTATTTCAACGAATGAAGCAGCAAACCTTGTATCAAAATACTCGTTGTGATGTTATATGGCGTGAAACTGTGGCTGTAACGCATTACTCAAAATAAATAAGGTTACGTCACAATAAGCGTTTTATTTTGAAAGCAACAAAGCGGATGATGTACTTGTACATTCTGGCTGACTTGATGCCCGTGCAGTTCATGCTGCCAGATCCACATGACGATGCGTGCGTAGATCTTAGACCATTTTTAAAGGGGTGGGGAGTGGGGCGAGTACCCGAACAGCAGAAACGTTACTCGAATACTGACGTTATGAACGAGTGCTCGAGTACCCGAGTACTCGCGCCCATCCCTAGTGTGTGTGTGTGTATTTGGTTAGCTGTGTGTGTGTGTGTGTCCATGTGCTTGCCTCTCTCTCTTCTCTATGTCCGTAGGCTAGCTCTGAGGTGTTTATCTTTGTTTCCTGGTGTGCTCTATTGACTATTAATAAACTCCACTCTAATCCTGTGCTGTGTGTGTGTGTGTGTGTGTGTGTGTGTGTGTGTGTGTGTGTGTGTGTGTGTGTGTGTGTGTGTGTGTGTGTGTGTGTGTGTGTGTTTTGCAGGCAGTGTGGTGTGTGTGTGTGTTAGGGCTAATCTTGGCTTCCCACAATTTTGAAAACAAGATAATCGAGATAAAACAATTATTTTGGAGATATTTATTTTAGTTTGCCTATTTATATTTTTACCTTTATTTCCATGTATTTCTTTGTTTTTCAGTTCAATTATGTTTAAAGTTGAAATCCAGTACTGTATTAAAACTGTATTAAAAAGACAGTTTTTTCAACTTCAATAAATGTCTGATGTCTGAGAAATTGCGTTAAATTATCGCGATCTCAATATCAGTCAAAATAATCGAGCAGCCCTTTGTGTGTGTGTGTGTGTGTTTTGCAGGCTGTGTGTGGCTGTGTGTGTGTGTGTGTGTGTGTGTGTGTGTGTGTGTGTATGTGTTTTGCAGGCGGTGTGTGTGTTGCAGGCAGTGTGGTGAGTGGCTGCTTGTTGTTAGCTGTGAGATAGGCAGATGAGATGGAGATTACAGTAGACTGGTTCAGCATGGGCCAGGTATTACAATTAATCCCTCCACCTAGGGGAAGTGTGTGTGTGTGTGTGTGTGTGTGTGTGTGTGTGTGTGTGTGGGTGTGTGCGTGGGTGTGTGCGTGTGTGTGTGTGTGTGTGTGTGCGTCTGGGCTCTGTGTTGAGGGAGGCGGGGCTCTGTGTTGAGGGAGGCGGAGCTCTGTGTTGCTGAGTGAATCAGCAGTAGAGTGAAACAAGACTCAGGTGGCGCTGACTTGACTTGACTTGACCCACATTCTGTTGGTCTTCAGCCCTGTTCTCCCTTCAGTCATATCCTCATTCTGTTCATCCCACTGGGAAATGGTCACAATCTGACAGCAGCAACACATTGAAAACACCCAAGACAAGAGCCCACGGGTTCAAGCTCCTTTCACAGCAACTATCTGCCCTGCTGAAGGGCCATTGAGCAAGGCACCAAATCCCTTCCTAGCTGACCCCCAGACTTTCACTACTAGGGCCAGTAAAGTGTATTATGAGAGTAGGGCTGTCAGCGTTAACGCGTTAATCGCGCGCCGATCATAGCGCTTTTTTTATTTTATCGCGAAGGGACAAAATAGCGGCATGCGATTATCGCATGCCGCTATTTTGTCCCTTCGTCGCACCCGTACTTGTAGTCAAGCGGCGCCATTCGGTTTCCTGTCTCCTGCTTGTGCAGGAGGCATGGAAGAGAACGACAGCAATACGCTTTTAAATGGCTCGTTTTACTTAAAAAAAAACTCCCCAAATGGCACAGTGGACAAGTCAAGAGCCGTAGTTTGCACCTTGTGTAAAACGGAATTAAAATATCACCGAAGTACATTGAGTTTGAGGCGAGCGATCACCTGAAAGTAGCTAGCAGCCAGCTAGCTAGCGCGAGACTCATCACTCATTCTTCCTTCAGAGTCTCGGATGCGCGGGTCCTCTAACCACTTATCGTTATCAATACACAGTTTCCAATACCGAGCCATTATTCACATGGACGTGCCAAAGTTTTTAGCTCAGACACAGCCTTCTTCGGCTGTGTCATTTTGGGTTTCGACTGCTCCACAGCGCCGCCGCCGGAAGTAGTATTTTGTAGACATTTGTTACCTCCTGTCTACATTCCAAATCTAAAATTCAAGATCACAAAGTACATTTATTTGTATTCATTTGATTCCCAATCACGACACACTGGTAAGAATGATTCATATCTAATTAAAAATGCTTTGAAATGCAAAATAATGGCATTTTAAACATGCGATACAAAGATGCGATTACCTATAGTTAATCGCACGATTAATCGCGATTAATAAAATGAATCGTTTGACAGCCCTAATTGTGAGTAATGCTGATGGTCAGAGTCAGTGTGTGTGTCTAGAGAGAGACAGAGCACAGATGGAGGAAGAAGAGAGACAGAGCACAGATGGACAGAGGGGGCGTGGCCAAAGTTCAATCATTCATTGGCTGACTGAGCTACGCTGACCTGGACATAGCCCCGCCCCAACGCTGGACTGTTGAAACCTGGCACTGCTCATTTAGGCCAGAGAGAAGTTGAGACACACACACACTCACACTCACACTCACACAGACACACACACACACACACACACAGACACACACACTCTCTCACACACACACACACACACACACACACACTCACACACACACACACACACACACACACACACACACACACACACACACACACACACACACACACACACACACACACACTCACACACACTAGAAAGATGCTGTTTGAACTCAGGTGGCACCCGGAGTGGGCCTGTTTGAAGGTGTAGACTAGACGGATGTTGACATCTAGTATTCAACAGCTACTCATGGTTGGAAAAGCACTCTGATCTTTGCTCATATTCATCCATTTCCTCGTGTTCTGACCTGCAATGAACTGAATCAGGTTTGTTTTGATTAGTAGCCCTGCAGATACAGCATTTGATCATGATTTAATATATCTGATAATGTCTCGCCACGCCCATAGAACCATCAGTTAGCTGAAAATAAGCCTACGTACCTCTCTAGTTCAGGCTTCCCTGGCTTAGGGGTTGGTGTTGTCACTGTAGTGCCTGTTGTGTTCGACAAGATAGACAGATTGCTATCGAGGCTGTTTTTAAATAGATTAAAAGTACCAGATGTTCTTTGGTTCTCCCTGCTGATTCTATTTGGGCAGGTACGCTGGTCTCTAGTGATTCTGTAGGGAATGGAATTCCCCTGGGGGGGTTTCCCCGATGGAAATCGGCTGCAGTGGAGGGAGGCAATGTCAGACTGAAGAACAGGAAATGGAGTGTAACGAGTTGACAAGTCAGTCTGATATCAGGCTAATGCAGGGACTTAATATCTCTGTAGACTCACTGACTCCTCTCTGTATCCAAAGTAACTGAATACAATTGTTGGCCTCATTACAAGCATAACGAGCGTTTCAGAGTGTTGAGCCATGTCATTGTGTTGTGGTGTTTGAAGTGGCGTAAACAGGATGGCTTGGCACCCTCCTATTCCCTCTGGAGCTCCAGCCCAGGACAATGAGCAGGGAAGGTCTGGAGGAAGAGTGGCCCTGAAGGAACGTTTGCTTATTGTCACTGGCCAGGCCTCAGTCTTTAGGTGCCGGCTGGGGAACGCTGTGGTCACGGGACACACAAACACTGAGAAGACATGCAGGTTGGGGAGGGAGAATTACATTATAGTCCCCAAGTACAGTTCCAGCTAATTATAATATTCACTGTTGTAATCGGAAGGGAGAATCGAATTGTTAAAGTGTGCTAATTTAATCTCAAAAGCCTGGAAAAGACACTTTATTCAATTAACATTTGTGTTTTCATTTTCTGTCCCCTCAGTCACACTCAAACTAAGAGCTCTACTCTAGATGGCCTGAGGTATGGAATGTAATGGATGTCTGTTTGCTTTGCTTTTCTTCATTTCCTTGATGCTGTCGTTTGGTGTTCTTAGTGGTGATGAGGATGATGATGATGAGGATGTTCTCGCTGACTCGCTCATGTTGTTGAAGGTCATTTTGATTTTGTAACTTGAATAATAATATATACTTTATAATTATTATGTAAGCCTACGAGCTGCACTACGGTTCTGACTATGAAGCAGTTATTGGTGTCTTGTCTGTTATCTCGACTTGCTTATAACCCAGTGTATCCGGTCTGTATAATGAGTGAGCGCTACCCAGAGCCTCGACTTCAGGCAAACGCTCTTTTGGTAAGACTGACATTTGGACAACGTCCATGTCCTTTAATCTCAAAGCATTGTAGAACTCACCAGTCATAATAATCCAAGCTATCTATGGAATGTCATATGACGTGTGCAGAAACGCACAGACCAGTCCACTGCAGCTCTTGTCAGCCACTTTGAGTTGCCCTGCACTCTCTGAGTAGTGTTCAGAGGTGTTCTGCTCTACACCTCAGAGGTGTTCTGCTCTACACCTCAGAGGTGTTCTGCTCTACACCTCAGAGGTGTTCTGCTCTACACCTCAGAGGTGTTCTGCTCTACACCTCAGAGGTGTTCTGCTCTACACCTCAGAGGTGTTCTGCTCTACACCTCAGAGGTGTTCTGCTCTACACCTCAGAGGTGTTCTGCTCTACACCTCAGAGGTGTTCTGCTCTACACCTCAGAGGTGTTCTGCTCTACACCTCAGAGGTGTTCTGCTCTACACCTCAGATATCTTCTGCTCTACACCTCCTCCTTGGGGGACTCTGAGTAGTGTTCAGAGGTGTTCTGCTCTACACTTCCTCCTTGGGGGACTCTGAGTAGTGTTCAGAGATGTTCTGCTCTACCTTGGGGGTTGTTGAACACTGAGTAAAGACTGTAAATTCAAAGGCCTATCAAAGATATCCGATCCATTCTTTGTGGACGAATTGGGAAATAAAATATACATTTTGTGTACAAAACAATCTCTAATCTAGTTCTATGCAAATTATAGATCATATGGACAGGAAAAGGCTCAGAGGACTAACTGAAGTGGAAACAAATATCAATTAGTATAAGTCTAAGTTGTATTTAGACAAATTACACGTTTTTGGAGAATTGATATCAATCTACAGTAATTGCCGTGCTGTTGCAGCATGGTGAAAGTTTAGAAGCATGTCAGAAAATGTGGAGAACTTACTTTGTTTTAGTAAACAGAATGAGACAATTTATACAAACACTTAATGTATACAATCAATGAAGTAACATAACCGTCAAGAAACTCCAGACTAATGTATTATTCCATTCCAGGCACAGATTGCCGTTGTAAAAGTTAATATCGACATGGATTTATTTGCATGGTATGGAATTGGCCCAAGACATTGGCCCACTGTCATTAAGGGGCACTTTACACGAAGATGGTTTCCTACGGAAACGGGGAATTATTTTATCGTTAGTGCCTCCCTTTTAGATGGCGACGGCGAATTCGCGCTTAGGAAACGACACATTTTGAAACCACCCTTGAGAGTGGAATTGTTTGATACGCTTCCCGCTGAGGGCTCCATGTAATCGCTTTGGAACGGCACATTTCAGAAAACTCTGACGTGCCTGCACAGGCGACACAAGCGATTACGCCATAGTCGTGCGCGAGTTGGCAACCAAATAAAACGTCAGTATGAATGAAGTTGGGCAACATTCAGAATTAAGCTACACTGCGGCCAAATTCAGTTACATGTTCATAACGTTACTGCTGCGAGGAGCCGATGGCTGTACCCGGTCGGCATTTAACGTTAGTTACAAAAGCACATCGACAGTGTTTTCTCACTGCCAGTAGCCTAACTACAGTAGGGTTTGACAGATAGCACACTCAGCACTCCCGGTCCTCGCTGCTCGTTAAAGATTTCCAATAGGCGTTATTCTGATAAACTGGTCACATATATGTTACATTCTCACCCGACAAATATTAAAACTTTAAAACAGTTTGGGTCTTTTTTTTAGCTTGAAAAAAGCTTTTTGGCAAGTCTAAATGACTGCGGAAAGCGGACTCTACTTCCGCGTTTAAAACCGGAAAGACGATTACGAAATTACGTCATGCAGAAGCGTCCTTGTATGGGCAAAGAATAAGGTGATCACACTGCCACCTAGCGATCTGGCATGTACATTACGCCGTTTTAAAAATTCAACAGCGCTCATGTAAACAGGGAGAAGGTGTGAAGGAAAAGGTGTGAAGGAAACACTATTGTGTTGTTTCTTTCAGAAACTGTCCTCCTGTAAAGGGCCCCTAAAACAGCTTCCACTATCACTAAAACATAGGGGTGTCACGATACACTTCAGTTCACGATACGATATACGATATTGGGTTCACGATAATGATACGATACGATATTTTAACAATATTTTTTTGCGATCGATTTGTAAGTTGAGGGGGCATCCTCCACGCTAATTTGAGTAATTTCACCATTTTCATCCTCTGTGTCTGTAATGTCCCTCGTCTGTTCAAACAAAGCAATGAAAAGGAGAGCGAACATGCAATCAGATGCAGATCAGTGCCACCATATTCAGCTTCTTTTTCTCGCGATATGAGATGTCATCTGTCATCAACGATACATATTGCCACATTTTGATATCGCGATATATATCGTGGGTTGATATATTGTTAGAGCTGTCACGATTCCTCGAGTACCTCGAATAACTCGAATAATTAAATTGATCGAGGCCAAAATTATTCGCCTCGACACGCATCTGAGTAATAGAAGAGAGTGGGTAAAATAGAAATTCCGACGGAACCTTAAGGCAACACGCGAGAGCGCGTTATGTCATTACGTCACTCCACCTGAAAACATCAACAAACGGGTCCACCCGAAAATGTGGCTACACTTTCCCAAGATAGACTCAGACAACACTGGTTGCAACATTTGTGATGTGAATTGCAAAGCTGGCCAGGGAATCACCTCAAACTTGAGGAAGCATGGTCAAACACAAGATATATTTACAGTAGCTAAATGCTGAAGACTGTAACGTATTACTAGATAGGCTGAGGGTGAATGAAGCAGGCAGCGCACCGCAGGTAACGTTAGCAGCACCTCCTCAGCTGTAACGTTGAGAGAGGCATCGACTACAACATCAGGTAACGTTATTTAATTAGCTAACGTTAGCTGGATAAGTTGTTTCACTGCCGTTGTAGTTGTTAGATAACGGGGCTTTTCACTGTCTTCACAACGACTGCAAAACAGAGATCGTTAACGTTAGCGTTAACGCTAAACGTTGCTGCAGTAATTGTCAAGGGTTTAACAGAACGTATTTCCTCAGCCTGTATAGTAGCTATCAACATGAAATAAAAAGCATTTGACAGCTTAAACCCGTGGCTTTTTATTTGGAAGGGTTACATTTGCCGTAATTTTTATTAACATGTCTTAAAATGCATTAGAATCTTTTTATTTTTATTTTTTTGGGTTAAAGATCTTTTTTTTTTAAATTAACATTAGAGCAAATATAATACGAAAAGCCAAAGGGTTAAGCTCTCAAATGCTTTTTATTTTATGTTTCTATGTACTACAGAGCCTGAGATATGAAGGCTTTAGTGAATACCGACCCTCTCTCTGAGAAGTTTGGACCGTTTTCTGTGAGAAATACAAAGCTCAACCTATTAACGTTAGCGGCTAATTTAACAGCGTTTTGTGTGTGTGTGTGTGTGTGTGTGTGTGTGTGTGTGTGTGAGTGATCACACTAGCTTGTTGGTGTGTGAGAGAGAAAGAGATAGTGAGTGTGTGTGAGAGAGAAAGAGTGTGTGTGTCATGCAGCTGTAAGGTAAATGAAGGATGTAAACTAGCTAGTAAGCCATTCATTCATATTATTTAACGGTTGCTGTACACTGGAAGAACTCAAACGTCAGGTTGAAAAGATGAATGGTGCCACTGCCAGTTCTATGCAATTTAAAAATAAAAATGTTGTTTTTTCTAAGAAAGAAACTAATGTAGTTGTTTATTTGAAGAGATTTATCTTATTTTTTGGTGTATATTTACGATAAGCCTTTGAAAACACAAAAAAGGGTTCTTATCCGATTACTCGATTAATCGATGGATTATTCGGTAGAATACTCGATTACTAAAAGAATCGATAGTTGCAGCTCTAATCCCTACTAAAACATAAGTGCCTTTTAGAGACAAAAGTGTAAATATTCTCAGCCACGTGGATGAGAAGGCTTTGGACAAAATGCCACAAAAAGCTGATTTCCTTTACCTGCATGTGTGCCAAAAGAGATATTGCTGTAAACTGGAAAACATTGATGTGGTAACTGGTGACATAGGGTTCAAAACTTGCACTACTACTAACACATGACTGCAGGAGATATATGACAATATTTTCTATATTGATTGTTAGACAAAAATGGGTATGATCAATAAAGCCCCTTTTAGACTGGCCAAAAATCCCACAAACTAGTGGCATTTTCTTCAGTCTAAAAGTTTCCAAGCCGGGCGGTTTAGCCGATTGAGCAACCCTGAAAGTGAAGTGGGTTTTTACGCTTTTAACGCAGCGGCTCTGCTCCGGCTGGCAATATAAATCTTGGCGGTGGTCCAACCCGGGAATTTCCAACCTTGCTTCTCCTCCTGAGTTGCCGCCCCTTTTCCAGCATGAGTCAGTGAGATTCAGTGATTCCCACAGGCTGAAATTCGACTTTCTTAACAATTAATTACTTTACATTGACGGAATATGCCGAGAAAAAAAAGCATCTCTCATCCACGAGTGCACCCCACAGCCCAGGTGCAGACTGCGTCAAGTCAGCCAGAATGTAAGTAGGTCGTCCGCTTTAGCTCTTTCAAAAATAAAACCCTCATCGTAACGTTAAACATTTTGAATCATGCTTTACAGCCATTAATGTAATCTTAACATCACAATGAGTATTTTGATACAATATTTGCTGCTTGGTTTGTTGAAACACCTTTCTCTCCTCCAACGTGCATCAGTCAGGCTGTTTACTTGTTTAAATGATATTAGTTTGAAATTTCTACCCAGAAGTTTCCATTTTGTTTTGGGTGGCCTGACACAGCACCGTGAGAGAAGAAGGGAAAAGGGAGGGAAGAGAGACAGCCGGCAGCGGTGGAGAAACACAGATTGAGAGTGTGATATAAAAGTTTAAAAGGCGATGCTGCTGCTGCTGCTGCTGCTGCCCCCTGCTGCTTTCCTGGCTAACAAAAACATGTGTACTAGTGGGGCTTTTGATGTAAAAAAGGTGTAAGAAACCCTGTGGAAAATAGATCTCCTTCACTTTACTATGTCAAACTGATGCCCATCATTTGCAGCCAGCAGTGGACACAGCTATAAGGAGCCTCGGCCTGGTTTTTAAAGTAACACTTTGCTGCTTTTCAACCATCGCTCTATCTATCCAAAATATGTCCGCTTTATTAATGTTCTCTCTGGGGCGTGGCTTCAGGATCTGCTCTACCTCCTAGGTGAGCAGACTCACATCAACAGGCAGCCAGTGCCCACGCCCCGCCCCTGGCTGATTCGCGCACCATTGTTCAGGATGGCCAATTTCGGCCATTAACCTGTGCATTCGGCCATTAATTGGCCCCAATTACCTAATTAAAAAATCCGGCTCCGTTACGTCACCTGCAGGCGTGCTCTTTATACTTCCCGAAAGATTCAGCCTGATCGCACATAAAATGTCATCGCTGTGCCTGTGATGTCATAGCTGTGCCTGTGATGTCATAGCTGTGCCTGTGGCCAAACACACTTCTGCTGACACACTCACAGAGACTTCACATTCTTATTATAGGATATTACTGAAGGAAGTTGATCTCATTTAATGGAGGCTCAGATATATTGTGCCTATGAATTGGTGAACCCACAATGTCGCCCCCATCAGGCCTTGGGTGCAAATTGCATGATTCTGTCACTTTTGTTATCTAATCCATACGCAGAAGTTTGCCAACTGGGTTTGTTTACGTTGCATTATTCATCACTTGTTCCTTCCTATGCTTTCCTCACCTGACCTAGAGTCACTATTCACCTCAGCCTTGGTGAGTCAAACCAAATGAGTGTTTTATCTGACAAAGGAAAATAGATCTCTTCTAGAGCTTTCCATAGAGCGGGTGCACTGTACCTAATCTCGACAGGTGGGAGTTCCGCATGATAATTCACTTGACTCTGTGATGGATTGCTAATGTAGGAGTCCTTCAGATAAACACAATGCTATGTTTGAAATGCTTAACATCGAGTGGAGCAGTAAAGGATGTCAGAGAGAGGCAGCGGCTCGGAGCGGACTCTGTTCTGCCTCTTCTTATGTGTCACTGTAGCCCTGCTGTTGATTCGCCCTGCCAAGTAATTCGTCCATAATAACACCTCTAGAATTATGCTTTATAGGCTTATTACTGACATTAATACTTTTAATTCATACTTTTCTATAATTTATGAATGAATGATCCATTTTCATGCTCTGCTCAGAGTGTGATCTCGTGATTCTTCTCTGAGTCTTATTATTTGATATTTATTGTATTGTGGGTTTTTTCCATCACATTTGGTATCATTTAACTCATTGAGTGCCAGCCACTTTTGGAGAACGGACGCTCCCAGTGCCAGAGTTTCAGAGCGTTTTCAGTGATTTCTCGAGGCCCACAGAATATTGTGTGATATTACTATGTAAACACTGAACACGCACAAAGAACGATGAGACTCTCTTCTATCATCTGCAAAAAAAAGTTTATTGATCCCATTTTCCGTTCTTTAGTTATGAGCCGGAGAAGATAGCTTGATTTAACCAAAAACAGCAATTTTTTTCTAGAAGCTGAGATAATGAGCCTTTTTATTAAACATTTCAAGCACATCACTGACTCTGAAGCTAATATTTTCTAATGTAGTCACACCTCAAAAATAATTTCCTTCAATAAAACAGTGAAGGCCAGGGAATTTTGTTTGGCAGAATAATATTTTTTAGCTGCAACCAGCAGCGCTGGCCCCTGCATGCGCTGCTGGTTGCAGCTTCTTGCTGGTCTTGATTTGCTGCTGGTGGGCATCAGATATTCTGGCTTGCGTTTGCCAATCCTGTCCTGCTGTCTGGGTCTGTCTGGGTGTTGTGTGCTGCTCTGGGTGCCCCCCCCCCCCCCCCCCCCCTCAACTGCACACTCCTCCGTATGGGAGTGTCTCTGGTGGCTCTCTGCTGAGTTTGCTGTGCACAGTGAAGGGTGCGCGACATCCAGCTTTTTTACAGCGTTCCGCGTGTGTTTGTCACCGGCAACCATGCTTCCAGTTGAGAATAATAACAACTCCACGGCTGATCATGCGGATGTGCTGTCGCAACGGACACGGAGCGGCTCAATTGTGGCAGCAGATTGGCTGCTGCAGGCACAGCTACAGTAACGTTATGCTTCATGCATATCGATGCATACGGATGCGATGCGATTTCCGTTTCCCCAACGACTTCTTCTTTGTTTTTTCCTTGCCTTTCTGTTATCTGGAGAGCACTGTCGCCACCTAAGGGTTCTGTAAAATAGGTTAGACACATTCAATAGCTCCCATATTGTAAGAGGCGATGTAAGAGGCTTAGATCGACATCCCCCCGTCAAAAAACGCAATTGACGACTTTAGTCGTCTTTGGCACTCTACGTCACTATTTGAATTGACGACTAAAGTCGTCATTGGCACTCAATGAGTTAATATCTTGTTATTTTTGTTTAAAAAAATTGTCTAACTGTGTTTTTTTATTTATTACAAATCTCAATCATTAATTGTAACTTTGGAAGCAGCTGAGCTGCATATCTGAAAATAATTGCAGGAAAAAAGTTTAAAAAAACAAATTGTGTTTTATATGGATTTTTTTTTGTCATTGAGGACCCCTTGAAAAATAGGTGGTACATCTCAGGGGTTTTTCCCTAATAAAGAATTTCCAAAAATAGACAGTGGGTGTGGATCCAGATCCAGATGCACTTTTAGCAGGCGAAAACAACAAGTCTGCCAACTGGCTGTTGCTATGTGATGCATGCACCACATACTGTAACAACAACAAGTCTGCTAACTGGCTGTTGCTATGTGATGCATGCATCACATAGTAACAACAAGTCTGCCAACTGGCTGTTGCTATGTGATGCATGCATCACATAGTAACAACAAGTCTGCCAACTGGCTGTTGCTATGTGATGCATGCATCACATAGTAACAACAAGTCTGCCAACTGGCTGTTGCTATGTGATGCATGCATCACATAGTAACAACAAGTCTGCCAACTGGCTGTTGCTATGTGATGCATGCAGCACATAGCAACAACAAGTCTGCTAACTGGCTGTTACTATGTGATGCATGCATCACATAGTAACAACAAGTCTGCTAACTGGCTGTTGCTATGTGATGCATGCATCACATAGCAACAACAAGTCTGCCAACTGGCTGTTGCTATGTGATGCATGCATCACATAGCAACAACAAGTCTGCCAACTGGCTGTTGCTATGTGATGCATGCATCACATAGTAACAACAAGTCTGCCAACTGGCTGTTGCTATGTGATGCATGCATCACATAGTAACAACAAGTCTGCCAACTGGCTGTTGCTATGTGATGCATGCATCACATAGTAACAACAAGTCTGCCAACTGGCTGTTGCTATGTGATGCATGCATCACATAGTAACAACAAGTCTGCCAACTGGCTGTTGCTATGTGATGCATGCATCACATAGTAACAACAAGTCTGCCAACTGGCTGTTACTATGTGATGCATGCATCACATAGTAACAACAAGTCTGCCAACTGGCTGTTGCTATGTGATGCATGCATCACATAGTAACAACAAGTCTGCCAACTGGCTGTTGCTATGTGATGCATGCATCACATAGTAACAACAAGTCTGCCAACTGGCTGTTGCTATGTGATGCATGCACCACATACTGTAACAACAACAAGTCTGCTAACTGGCTGTTACTATGTGATGCATGCATCACATAGTAACAACAACTCTGCCAACTGGCTGTTACTATGTGATGCATGCATCACATAGCAACAACAAGTCTGCTAACTGGCTGTTGCTATGTGATGCATGCATCACATAACAACAACAAGTCTGCCAACTGGCTGTTGCTATGTGATGCATGCATCACATAGTAACAACAAGTCTGCCAACTGGCTGTTGTTATGTGATGCATGCATCACATAGTAACAACAAGTCTGCCAACTGGCTGTTGTTATGTGATGCATGCAGCACATAACAACAACAAGTCTGCCAACTGGCTGTTGTTATGTGATGCATGCAGCACATAGTAACAACAAGTTCAAATGGACATCTCTGTAATGTAATTGTTACCATGCATCACATAGCAACAGCCAGTTGGCAGACTTGTTGTTGTTATGTGTTGCATGCATCACATAGTAACAACAAGTCTGCCAACTGGCTGTTACTCTGTGATGCATGCATCACATAACAACAACAAGTCTGCCAACTGGCTGTTACTATGTGATGCATGCATCACATAGTAACAACAAGTCTGCCAACTGGCTGTTGCTATGTGATGCATGCAGCACATAGCAACAACAAGTCTGCTAACTGGCTGTTGCTATGTGATGCATGCACCACATACTGTAACAACAAGTCTGCTAACTGGCTGTTGCTATGTGTTGCATGCAGCACACATAACAACAAGTCTGCTAACTGGCTGTTGCTATGTGATGCATGCATCACATAGCAACAACAAGTCTGCTAACTGGCAAGGTACCTTTTACTGGCAAATGGACGACTCTTCAGATAATCACAATCCAGTTCAAATGGACATCTCTGTAATGTAATTGTTACCTGCCTTCCAATTACTTTTTTCCCAGCTGACACATTGTCAAAATTACCAACTCAAATATCCCGATGGACACTATCAAAAAAAGGAGATTTTCACACCAGACTTTTGCAACAGTGGGTGACCAAAAATCACAAATCCCTCACAAATTATTGTCATTATTAACCTGCTTTCTGACTTTTCTATTTGGCGACTGTGCTTGTTTGTCGATGTTGTTTCACTGGTCCTTAGAAATAAATGCGTAACAGGTCTAGTTAATTCCAGGTGGACCTCCCCCAGTTCAACACATTTCACTTTAAACATTGCTTTAAATGCCACCATGATCACTGTGTTCACCTGACAGGCTGAGTGACAGGTGATTTGTTGGCTCTTGTTGTGCAGGTGACCCTCAGCGAGTGACATCATGTGTGACAGCGTGGAGAACCTTCTGCCTCTCCCAGTGGAGATCTGACTTGTGGGACAGTGAGGTAAGCAGACGGGACACGGGACGGGTCACCAACCTGCCTCTCAAACATCTTATTGATGGTTACTGAACTCATCCTCTGTTTTTGGGATCATCATACCCCCCAGTTATTTCATTTTCTTTCTTTGAGGCTTCTTAAATGTTATGTTATTTCCCTCATTTTATCCATGCTGTTCTAACATTTTCAACCAGGTTGGGTTTTATTCTCGTTTAGACTGTCTATGCTGCTGTATTTCCTTACTTACTTTTTGTTTGACTCTTCCCAGGGTTTTCTCTCACCTGAACAAAGTAGTTATTTTTTGTCCTCCCATTTTATCCCCGTTTCTATCACTTCACTTTATGTTTCATAACATAAAACTACAGCTGTGCTGAACATGATAAGACCCTGGCCCAACGCATGATGGTGCCACATGTGAAAGATTACACAGGTTTTTCATGTGAACATCTTAGATTTGACTTGTGATGGTGTATTTCTTGCCTTATCCCTGCCCTACCTGCCACTTTCAGCAGCTTCTTATAAGATGCAGTTCTGACATGAGTATCCAAGTAGATTTTAAAAAGTTAGAGCTGCGACAATTAATCGATTAATCAATCAACAAAATGAATCGACAACTATTTTGATAAACGATGAATCGTTTTGAGTAATTTCTTTTTTGAAAAAAAAAAAGAGTCAAAATTATCTGATGCCAGCTTCTTAAATATGAATATTTACTGGTTTCCTTACTACTCTATGACAGTAAACTGAATATCTTTGGGTTGTGGACAAAACAAGACATTTGAGGACGTCATCTTGGGCTTTGCGAAACACTGGTCGACTTTTTTCACCATTTTTCTGACATTCTATAGACCAAACAACTAATCAATTAATCGAGAGAATAATCGTCAGATTAATCGATAATGAAAATAATCGTCCGTTGCATCCCTCGCGAACATGGTCTTGTTGCTGAAGATTTGGCACTGCCCCAAGTGTCACGTGGCTACAGTTCCCATGGTAACTGATCATCCTTCCCTGCCATCTGAAGTTCCTTCACTGAGTCTTTGACAGCTTGACAAGGCAAAGGAAAGCTATGCGTCCACTCATGAAGAGCTCAACAAGCTGTCTGCTCATACCAAACGATCTGACACTGACAGGTTCAGATCTCCATGTGCTGTGAGTCTCCTCCCGTCTCAGAGCAAATCGGTCATCTTGCTCCTCTAAGCCTGTTTCGTAACATTCTCAGGCTTATCTACACAATTCTGAGTCATGTGTCCTTTTATGTTGGATTAGTTCAAGATGGGTAACCTCTAAGCTCTCTTATCAGGAATGTTGTGGTGTGACGGAATCTGATAGGTCGTACTACATTAGTTAACATTCATTGGATGCAGACTGTTACATGCAGTCTTCACTTGAGACAGTCTAGACAGACTGGTGGATTCGGAGGTCTGAGAAAAGGCCAACAAGCTGTCAATTAAATGTGGCAACTATAATTAAAACTACTATTTCCTTGTATGAGTTTAAAAAAATATAACAAAACTGGTTTTGTATAGACAGTGGGTTGCGGAAAAGCCATGGAGATTTTCACAATTTGAAAGCTTAGAAATTTAAATTCTATAATTCAAAACAGAAGTCAAATGATACTCAGACTATAGCAGTTGTCATATATGGTATGAGAAAAAATATATATTTTTGAAATAGTTAGAGAAGTATAATAGTATAAAAAAAATCCAATTGAAAATTTAATTTTGAGATTAAAAAAAATCTGAGATTTTATTTTTAGGCCGAATCGAACACCCCTCAGTGCATAATGGGTGTAATGATACAGTGGCTGCTTCGGCACTGTTAGAGGACATTGCCAATGCAAGACAGCAGAGAGTGAGTCTGTACTTTTTAAAGGGTTAGGGTGTGTCCACAATCCCACATCCATCTACACTATAATGACAGCCTGACAGGAGTGTCTGTCCCTCTGTGTCTCTGTCTCTCTCTCTGTCCTTCACGTATCTCGAGAACCGTAGGTCGGATCGACTTCAACCTTTGGGAGTGTGCTAAGGAGGGGGACCTGATGGAGTACAGTGCTCTATTTTCATGCAATTCGGCATAACGCCACCTACTGGCAAAAAAAAATGCTGTTTATCTCAAGAACCGTTCGTCCGATCGACTTCAAATTTGGGGAGTGCGCTGCTGGGAACCCGACATAGAGCAGTGGTGAATTTGTGCAATTTGGCACAGCACCACCTACTGGCAACACAAAAAGCAGTTTATCTTGAGAACCGTTTGGACCTACTAGCAACAAAAAGTGGTTTATTTCGAGAACCATTCGTCCGATCGACTTCAAACTTGGCGGGTGTGTTGCTAGGAACCAGAGAAATCCCAGTGGTAAACTTTGGGCAATTCAACCAATAAGATCGCAGCTTTCACGTATCTCCAGGACTGTCCGTCCGATCGACTTCTGTATATCCTTCAGGGGAGAGTGCTTAAGCGGACCTGATGGAGTGCAGTGTGGTGGGACGCGCCCACTGGGTGGTGCATGGGGGGAACGGGCACTGCACTAGTTTGTGGCTAATTATGGGAGTGGGCCTTAGTGCAGTTTCACAATGACTTGAGATTTATAAAATAGAACAATGCGTGAACATGCGTAAGCAGAGTTTAAATAAATCTGAGAAGATGACTGCGTATGCATGTTTCTAATTTTGTGCATACACAGATTTTTACTCTTGACTCAGCTGCAGTGCGTTTGCTTACACAAACCCACGTGTCACATGCACACACACACACACACACACACACACACACACACACAAACCCACGTGTCACATGCACACACACACACAAACCCACGTGTCACATGCACACACACGCAAACCCACGTGTCACATGACACACACTACATGATGGCGTCTTCTGCTTTCAGCGAACACTGACAATAATAAAAAGTCTGTAACACAAACATGAAAAACAATGAAGGCCCAAACAAAGCACAATATGGTGACAGGCTATGGAAATCATATGGCTGCAGGCTACAGTAGATGTCAATGTGTCACATCTGATCCCTCTGTGAACACATTAACCCAACTATGGTATCAAACCCACATTACAGGGGAACCATGTAAGATGCTTTCATTGAACTGTCACCATAATCCCATTAATAAGCAGCAGAATATTCTAGCCAAGGACGCAGGGCTGTAAGATCAGTGAATTGTTCAGATCTTAGCGCCAGAACTTACAGTAAATGCTTTTGCGACACCGAGTCTGTATTGTTCGTCCGAAATTGTCACACGTTTTAAAATAAATACCACCTTTAGTCACTCGTGTTTACACACTGACTCCGAAACTTTTGTCCGTCATTAAAGTTTTGGGAACAGGTTCGATTTTCTGCCTTTTTCGCATCAGTCGGTAGCTTTTTGTGAGCTGGGACCCGTCTGTGTTTTCAGGCGACGGATTAAAAAAAAAACGCATACGAAAACAAACAGACCTTTAGAGTCTCTGGCAGTATAAATCCATCATACAAATGTATGCCTACAGTACAATATAACAATGACATCTGTGCAGTACCATGGATGTGGCCTCAAATAAGTGGCACGGTTTCACATGGCTCTCATTAGCAATATACTGTATACTTATACAGTATGTTGTGTTGAAGCATGCAGGAGCGGCTAACACAATCAACACAAGTAAGACTACCTTACATGTGTGTGTGAATGTGAACAGGGCACTCCTGAAAAAGAGAGCATTGCTCTCAGTGAGACTCCCCCTGTATAAATAAAGGTCAAAAAGAAAAAACAACAACATGCAGCTGACTAATTTGACAGAAGCTATTGCCGGAAACTATATTCCTCCTCCATTGAAATGATAATATTTGCAGTTAGTCTTAATCCTATCAAGTCAAAAACAAACACAGCAAGCTGTTGAGCAAGATGAAGGGTTAAGGCAACTTAAGTAAGGAACCAACCCCGTGTCTGGAAAACAAATTACCAATTGTACTTGGCCAATGTTCCCCCTGCTGCCCCGGTCACTGCTCCACCCTGTGCCGATCTGGGGAGAGCCGCAGACTAGCACCATGCTTCCTCCGAGACATATGCAGTTGCCAGCCACTTCTTTTCACCTGACAGCAGGGAGCTTCACCGGTAGGACGTAGCACGTGGGAGGATCACGCTATTCCCACTAGTTCCCTTCCACCCCGAACAGGCGCCCTGACCGACCAGAGAAGGCGCTAGTGCAGCGACCAGGACAAATTCAAGATTCAAGATTCAAGATTCAAGATTTTTATTGTTACTCCATGGTACAAGTATCACGTGTGAAATTCTTGTGCTGTGGACTCCGTTTACAACATAGTGCAAATATAACAGGGCATATGAGTGCAAAAACAACAAGAGACACAACAAGCAATAAGGCAGTATAGTGATAAGACAAGTCAGAGACAGTGGCATATTCACTGCACATAGGTGCACATGTCATGTGCATACTTTAGACGTGCTTAAACATTTTAAATTCGGCGTATTTGACATACAGGTGCAAATAGCATATTCCTTATTAAACATACAATTAAACTCGGCGTTTTAAATTCGGCGTATTTGACATACAGGTGCAAATAGCATATTCCTTATTAAACATACAATTAGGGCTGCACGATATTGGAAAAAACTGACATTGCGATATTCCCCGCCCATGCGATATATATTGCGATATGAAAAAATACAGATTTTCACCAGATTACCAGAATAGCTCTATTTGAAAGAAAATAATATTTCTAGAATGATTGGGATGATTTTGTAGAGGAGTCCATCTGATTTTGGAGGGGAAATTAGGTATTTTAATGTTTCTCAACCACTGGGCTGTGACAGGCCTCAGAGCGTCATCTATCAGGGTGCATACACATTTTGACCAATGGATTTCCATGACTTACATACATGAAAAAGTGAGTTATGACATTCTACTTTAAAATGTCACTAGCCTATACTTCACTTAGTGTAATGCAGCCTTTAAAACCAGGGAAAGACAACATGTATGCTGTATCACCATATTACCATCCAACATCTAAGATCATATAGTCTCAAATCACAATATGGATATAAATTTGATATATTGCCCACCCCTAATATTGAGTGCCAGAATCTACCTCCCAATGATGCTATTTGCAGAAAAACATTAGATTTAATTGATTATAATCACTGCTTTCAACTTCTTTCGTTCTAACGTTTCAAGAAATCAACAATGAAACACCGCTGCCACTTCACACATGGTTACTTCACACACTTGGTCTGACCCCCCTCCAGAAACTACCAAGTGGTACGCTCCGCATTTGGGGAGTTCCGGTTTTTGAGCGCACGCAGGGCAGTACAGAGACGAGGTTTTATTTCGTTGAAGCTCGGCTCCCACCTATTGCCATCTCTGCGTGGTACACGCTATCGAATGCTCTTACCTTTTATTACTTTAAAAGTGTCCTTTCCAACCATCCATTAGACCGTTGACAGGATGCAGACTGGACCCTTGGAAAATCCGGGGCGATCCTGACGGTCTCATGGTCTCCCATCCAATAGCAGGAGTAGAGGCGGGCACAAGCCCTCACGCCTGGAATTGGACCGGGAAAACACCACTCTTACCTGCATTCGGCCAAGGACAGACGTGTGAATTATTGCTCCAGATTAGCGTTAGCTTGCCCGACCACTTTCACTTCAACTGCTCCCCGTACATCGGCGTAGCGGACGGGAACCTCGGTCGTTGATTTTCCGGTCTGGAAGGTTACCTTCGCCTGGGCGGTGAAAGTTGGAGGCGAGCGACAAAGCTAAGTGTTTTTCACGTGTCGGCGGCTTTTAAGAACAAGCCGGTCCGAGTGTCGTTGTATGCTTGCTAATTGAATTGCTCTGTCTAAGCTAACCTCACGTAGAGATAACTCTCCGCTACTAGCGTCACGTGTTTCGTAGCTTAGTCTCGTTCTTGTGTTGGTTAACAGGTATTAGTCGGCACCACTGCCGACTGGCTTGCTAGAGTTAAGACCCGCTAAAATAGCCTGCCGCCTACGCGCGCTCGGTCTGCCACGTTCAGTGGTTTGTGTTAACTCGCTTGCTTCAGTGTTACCCACAAGGCGATAAAGAAGAGGATACATTAACGTTAACGTTGTTCGCCTGTCACTACCGCGTGTTCTAACAGGATGGCTAGTGTTAACAAGGCGAAGCGCTGTGCGGACAAGTGTGGCGCGTGGCTATCAGCCAAGGACTCGCACACGCTGTGTGTTGAATGCCTGGGACAGGCCCACGCAGATAGCTGCCTCGGAGATCCGGAGTTTTGCCTCGCCTGTACTGAGATGCCTCGTAGCACTCAAAAATACAGGGCAGACTTCTTCAGAGGCCACGCTGGCGGCGTTGCTGCTGCAGCTGAGCCCAGCCAGAGTCAGACTACCTCTGGGCCTGCTACCTCCGACACCCCGCTGCCTCTCGGACAGCAGCACGTTGACAACTCTCGGGAGGGCTCCCAGCACAGCTCCCAGGAGAGCTCCCCACGTGCTTCTCGTTTGGGTTCACAGCACGGCCACAAGGAGGGTTCCCAGCAGTGCTCCCAGGTGAGCTCCCCACGTGTGTCTCGTTGGGGTTCACAGCATGGCCACAAGGAGGGTTCCCAGCAGCGCTGCCCGCTGAAGCGCCCACGGCAAGATGCGCGGGGTTCCCGGTCGGGTTCGCAGCACAGCTACCAAAGAAAAAAGGTAGGTTCCCAACAGTGCTCCCCGCCGAAGCGCCCGCGGCATGACGCGCGAATTTCCCAACGCGGTTCTCGGTCGGGTTCACAGCACAGCTGCCAGGTAGGTTCCCAGCGTGACTTCCCGCCGGGATCACGGCAGTGCGAGCAGTATACCCGGCACAGTTTCCCAGCGGGTTCACAGCACAAGACGGGTTCCCAGCGCGGTCCCCACCTGCGTTCCCCACATGGTTCCCGCTGTTCCCTGCCCCCCTCCCCCAGGTCGGGTGAAGGTGCGGCTAACTCCCGTGTCTCGGAATGGGCTCGCCTTTCCGCCAAGATGGCCGGAGGCGGGGGACCCTGGGATGACTTCCTCGAGATCCACCCAAAACGGGATGATGAGGCCTCCCTGCTGGCCGGCCCGGGTAACCCAGAAAGGGCTCACCCCGGGGGGCTCCCCCCTCCTGACGACATCTCCTCTGAGATCTACCAGAGGGAGTTCAGGGAGGTCGTGGCCAGGGCTGTTTCCGCCCTCGACTGGGACTGGCCTACGCCCCCTACCGTCGAGAAGGACATGTTCACCGCCTCCCACTTCCGTGCCGTTGAGACGCCGCTACGGGGCAGCCTGCCCTTCTGCCCCGACGTGCAGCGTAGGGTTCAGCGATCCTGGACCAAACCCTACTCCTCTGAGGCCCCCATCCGACGCTTTAAGTGCTGGTCTAGCGTCGTGGAAGGGGCCCAATCAGGCTATGAACATCCCCCCCCACTGGAGAAGGCGGTGGCGGACCACCTGCTCCCAGGCCAGAAGAAGGAAGGGAAGCCCTTGCTCCCCTCCCCAGCCTGCAGGGAGACTGCTTCGCTCCTGGAAAAGTCCTATCTGGCGGCAGGCCAGGCGGCCTCCATGGCCAACACCATGGCCTTCCTGCTTAAGTATCATTGCTTCCTGGTAGACCAGGTCCAAGCAGCCCCCGAGCCTGAAATGTTCACTGAGCTACGCCGGGTCTCCGACTACGTCTTCAAGATGCTGGAGTGTGTGTCGGAGGACTCAGGGAGGGTCATGGGATCTTCAGTGGCCGCCTTGCGTCACCTCTGGCTGCAGCTCACCAGCCTGCGTGGCCATGAGAGGACGGACCTCCTCAACGCGCCCGTTTGCCCTACCGGGCTCTTCGGTTCAATGGCGGACCTCGCCAGCAGGGCCCAGAGGCGGCGTGAGGACACGGAGGCGGTCGGCAGAGTCCTGCCGCGCAAGACCGGGGCGACCCATCACACAGCGAGGCCACCCCCTGCCCGAGGTCGTTCGACGACGACCCGCGGCAGCCCTGCAAGCCGTCCACGGGACAGGCAACCCCAGGGGTGGTCCGGTCCCCCAGCCAATGCAGACAGGAACAGCTCGAATGCCCCAAGGAACGCGGGGCCAACACCTCCGCAGCCAGCCTGGACTGGCGCGGGTCGAGGAAGCCGTGCCCGCCGCAGCAGGGGCTCCCGCCGTAACCCTGACAAGTCGGCCACCGCGACCGGGCCCCGAGGCCCGGCGCGTACCTAGCGGTCCCCCGGGGGGGGGAGGGGCAGCCTCCACGCTGCCAGGACCTGGCGTCCCACAGTGTTGTCGAGCGCCGAAGAGAGCCTTGCTCAGTACGTGTCCCTTGCCAGCGAAAGCTGCGAGGTGCTCGGAGGGCACCTCACCATCTGCAGGCCCCCCTGCTATTCCCCCCCCACAGCTGTCGTCGCACCAGCCGGGCAACGACCTCCTGCGGCCTCCGGGATGCAGCCCCCCCGGGCTGGTCCTGCTGGGGCCGCACACCACGGGCGACGACTCGCCGCGGCCTCCGGGACGCAGCTCCTATGGGCTGGTCCTGCCGGGGCTGCACGCCATGCCGCCACGGCCTCCGGGACGCACCCCCCCTGGGGACGTCCTGCTGGGGCCGTGTGCCGTGGCGCCTCAGGATCATGTGCCAAGGGTAACCCCGACACAGGGCACCAAACCTGCCCTGGCAAACAGCCTCCCCCTGTGGAAGAGGCTGTGCAGACCCACACCGTGGGTGCTGCGAACGCTGGAGAAGGGCTACGCGCTGCAGTTCGCGGCCCCCCCGCCGGCTTTCACGGGCATCCCTGTCTCAGACCTGGCGGATGCGGACTCCATGGCTGTCCTCGGCGAGGAAGTCTCCTCGCTTCTGGCAAAGGGCGCGATACGGCCCGTGCCGGACAAGGACAGGCAGTCCGGGTTCTACCACAGGTACTTCCTGGTGCCCAAGAAGGACGGGTCCTTACGGCCCATCCTCGACCTCAGGCGGCTAAACCCCCTGCTCAGGAAGCTTCCCTTCCGCATGTTGACGCTCCCCACACTGTTCAGAGCGATCAGACCCGGGGACTTCTTCACGTCAGTCGACCTAAAGGACGCCTTCTTCCACGTTTCCATCGTGGAAAGGCACAGGAGGTACCTCCGGTTCTCCTTTCAGGGAGTCTCCTACGAGTACTGCGTACTCCCCTTCGGCCTGTCTCTAAGTCCCAGGACTTTCACAGTCTGCGTCAACACAGCGCTGGCTCCCCTCCGAGAGATGGGGATCCGCGTTTACGTCTACCTCGACGACGCCCTGATAGCGGCGAGCTCGAGCGAGATGGTGTCCGCACACACCGAGGTGCTGACTTCCCACCTCCAGGCCTTGGGGTTCCTTATAAACTGGCGCAAGAGCGCCCTTGTGCCTCAACAGGTCACAACCTTCCTGGGTCTGGAGCTAGACTCCCTTTCAATGCGCGCCCGCCTCTCTCCGGAGAGGCTGGACAACCTTCGGAGGACAGCGGAGACTCGGCGTCACGCACGCACGATCTCCGTTCACCAGTGCTCCGTGCTACTGGGCCTTATGGCCGCGGCGACCGCGGCAATTCCTCTGGGGCTGCTGCACATGCGCCCCTTCCAAAGGTGGTTCCTCGGTCATCGCTTGGACCCAGCGATACATCGGTCCCGCGTCCTTACGCTGTCGGACCGCGCTCGCCAAGCCTTGGAAGTGTGGACGGACCGCTGTTGGCTCTCAGAGGGCGCCAGACTGGGTCCGGTCCCACTCAGGCGAGTGATTCGGACCGACGCCTCCCTTTGGGGCTGGGGCGCGGTCTTCGAAGGCCAGGCTGCAAACGGGCGATGGCAAGCCCAACAGCTTCGCCACATAAACATACTAGAGCTGGAGGCAGTTCGCCTCGCTCTTTGGCACTTCCAACATCAGATCATGGGCCACCATGTACTGATACGGTCGGACAACACCGCGACAGTGGCGTACATCAACCGCCAGGGCGGTGTCCGGTCGCTGGCTCTGAACCAGCTGGCTACGGTCATCCACAAGTGGGCCCGTCTCCACCTGCTGTCCCTGTCGGCGGCACACATTCGGGGCCACCTCAACCTGGGAGCGGACCTGCTATCGCGGGGCAACCCGCGCAATTCAGAATGGGTTCTCCACCCACAGGTGGTGGAGCAGATCTGGGCCAGGTTCGGGCAAGCCAGCGTCGATCTCTTCGCCTCGCGGCTCGCACACCATTGCCCCCAGTGGTTTTCCATCCTCGCGGACGATCCACCGTTGGGCCACGACGCGCTGGCGCACGTCTGGCCGAGGGCGGCCCTCTATGCGTTCCCCCCAATCGCACTGATTCCCCAGGTGCTGGCCAGGGTGAGACAGCAAGGGCTACAGCTCATTCTGGTAGCCCCGCACTGGCCGTCGCAGGTCTGGTTTGCGGATCTGATCACTCTGACGAGAGGTCCTCCGTGGCTGCTGCCGCGTCGGAAGGACCTGCTGTCGCAGGCGGGCGGAGAGATACTCCACCCATCCCCACACAAGTGGAAGCTGGCCGCTTGGTCCCTGAACGGGAACGGTTGCTAGCCCAGGGCCTGCCTGCGAACGTCGTGCAAACCATACAGAGTGCTAGAGCCACCTCGACTCGCACTCAGTACACCTACAAGTGGCGGTCCTTCTCACGCTGGTGCGCAGAAAGGAACCTGGACCCGGTGACCTGCGACGTTCGGCCCATTCTCTGCTTCCTCCAGGGTCTGTACGAAGCGGGCCAGTCGCCGCAGTCCCTTAAGGTTTATGTGGCCGCCATCTCGGCCTGCCACATGGACATCGAGGGCAAGACAGTGGGAGGCCTGTCTTTGGTCTCTCGTTTCATGACGGGTGTGCGCAAGCTTCGCCCCCAGACAAGGAACATCTTTCCCAAGTGGGACTTGGTCACGGTCTTGGATGGCCTCTCGAGGCCTCCGTTTGAACCACTCGACGCTGCCGACCTGAAACACCTCTCGCTGAAGACGGCATTGCTTCTCGCTTTGTCTTCCGGCAAGAGAGTGGGAGACTTGATTGCCCTGTCAGTGCAACAATCGTGCATGGTGTTCTCTAACGATGGGCGCAGGGCCACGCTCCGCCCGAACCCTGCTTATCAGCCTAAGTGTATTGGGGCTGGCTTCAGGTCCATGACCATAGACCTGGTCGCGTTTGAGCATTCTGCCTCTTCTTCGGCGGAAGAGAGGAGACTTAGGTCGCTCTGCCCCGTGCAGGCGCTCCGTGCCTATGTGGCCAAGACGCGTACTTTGCGTACGTCTAACCAGCTTCTGGTGTGCCATGGGGCTAAGGCTCTGGGCAAGCCGTTGTCCAAACAGCGTCTATCGCACTGGATAGTGGAGGCCATTAACTTGGCCTATTCTGCCGCTGGGAAGGTTCCACCGGAAGGAATTAAGGCCCACTCTACTCGGGGCGTGGCTTCTTCCTGGGCGCTGTTGCGCGGTGTGACGGTGGAAGATATGTGCGCAGCTGCGTCATGGTCGACTCACCATACCTTTGTGAGGTTTTATAGTCTGGATGTGGGAGGCGCGACATTCGCTCATGCGGTTCTGTCTGCCTCCGCGGACTAGTTGCCTCGCTGACTGCTCCCCAATCCTTATCGGGTTCCCATGCGCTATAAGCCGTGACGGCCCATTTTTCGATCGAGAGTCGCAAGGTCGGGCACTTAGGTGCTCCTTTGCAGCAAGGTCGGTTGTAAGGTGGCAATAGGTGGGAGCCGAGCTTCAACGAAATAAAACTAAGGGGTTGTCCTACAACCCAGGTTTTATGAGTGAAGCGAGGCTCCCACCTCAGGTGCCTTGCTGCCAGTCTGTCTGGTTCTGGCCGAATGCCGGGTGAGTGGTGTTTTCCCGGTCCAATTCCAGGCGTGAGGGCTTGTGCCCGCCTCTACTCCTGCTATTGGATGGGAGACCATGAGACCGTCAGGATCGCCCCGGATTTTCCAAGGGTCCAGTCTGCATCCTGTCAACGGTCTAATGGATGGTTGGAAAGGACACTTTTAAAGTAATAAAAGGTAAGAGCATTCGATAGCGTGTACCACGCAGAGATGGCAATAGGTGGGAGCCTCGCTTCACTCATAAAACCTGGGTTGTAGGACAACCCCTTAGATTCACATGCAGCCGACCGGTGACAAACAATTCATTCGTGAAAAGTAATAAATATATATTTAATTGCCCAGCTATGTCTATTGTCTTTTTATTTTCACCGACATGTTTTGTGTAAATGAGTCGCTATGTATGATTACCTCTACCGTAACGTTACTGCTATCATCTGATGCATCATCAGACTGAGGGGGAGAGAGAGCTGCGGTGATACACGGACAACTTCTCAGTAATCACTTTAGCCTTCGTGTCATAAGTTGCGGTCTTGCTTTTTGGTGTTTCAAGAGTAAATATCTCCACTCCACGGACATGTTGAGTTACAGCAGCCAGCCTGCTGTATGCAAGCTGTGGACAAGTCCGCCTCGCAATCACATCGTTTACAGACAGGCTACTGTCAGCAACGCAACATAAGCAAAAACAATTCAATTTTGCTCTCTGTGCATGTTTGTTGTGTTGAAGCTAAGCATTAAATGAGTGAGTACAGTAGCGGGGCGTCTCTCTCCTTTGAGAGAGCCTGCATTTCACTCAGTAGGCTACCCCTAAAGTGAAAGTTTATCAAGCAACATGACGAGTTAATTTGCTTTTGACATCGCACGTCCTGCGATGTGACTATCGCGCATGCGCACATCGCAATGTCGATGTGTAAACGATATATCGTGCAGCCCTACATACAATTAAACATTAGACATACGTAATGGTAGCAGCTACAGTACGGTACAGTACAGCTACTACACTATTTGTGTATGTTAAGGAGTCTCGTGGCCTGCGGGAAGAAACTGTTCCTCAAGCGATTTGTGCGTGCTTTTGGAACCCTGTATCTCCTGCCTGAGGGTAGCAGGGAGAACAGGCTGTTGTGGGGATGGTTTGTGTCTTTGATGATCTTCAGGGACCTCCTGAGGCACCGCTGTTTATACAGTTCATGCAGTTCTGGCAACTCGTCTCCTGTTACATGCTGGGCCGCGCGTCTCACTCTCCGTGGCGCCCTGCGGTCCATGGTGGTACAGTTCCTGTACCAGGTGGTGAAGCAATATACCCTCAATCCGGCCCAAACGTGCCTGTATGGAGCCGTAACACGAGGACGCGAACCTGCGCCCCTCGCGTTGGTAGGCAGGGAATCTACCGCTACACTACCCGCACGCCCCGGACTATTTTAATTTAGAAAGTGGGATGATGCCCTTGGAATGACGTGGAGGAACGGCACAAACTTTGAGATGTTTTTCAGAAGATAAGGCATCCAGCATGTTATCTTGATTGTTGGCTCAGTGTTTTCAGAAAGGCTCCAGTCAGTGTGAGCACGACTCACTCAGCAGCATGGGGCCTTGTTGTTATTGAGCTTAGATTGAGTGTTATTGAGATTTTAGGGCTTGTCAGAAACGGAGGGGATTTGTAACCATGATGTTATGCCACTTATTTCACATTGGTTTTGACCACAGGTTCACAGCCTATTTGCTGTCACAGTGCATGGGAAATGAATACCAAACACCAGCTGCTAAACTCAATTTAATCTCTTATTAAGTTGTCTAATCTCCCATCCAATCAGAAAGGTAATAGTTGACGGGTTAATTCAGTCAAAGTAGCTGGCTACTTGTTTTACTGAACAGTGTGTTAGGATTAATTAAAAAAAGATATAAAAAAAAATGTAATTTCCTGTCTTGTGTTATTACAGATAAGAGGCCTACACTAGTTGATGTTGTTTTATGCTTTTGCCTTTTTGATAATTGATAATGGCACAGCCTTATGATGATACTGTGGGGATGTTAGATTGTGTGGAAGGGTTCACACACACACACACACACACACACACTGTTCTCCCTCCGAGTCTGTCTCTCTCACATGCACAGACACACACACACACACACACACACACACACACACACACACACTGTTCTCCCTCCCAGTCTGTCTCTCTCACATGCACAGACACACACACACACACACACACACACTGTTCTCCCTCCCAGTCGGTCTCTCTCACATGCACAGACACACACACACACACTGTTCTCCCTCCCAGTCGGTCTCTCTCACATGCACACACACACACACACACACACACACACACACACACACACACACACACTGTTCTCCCTCCGAGTCTGTCTCTCTCACATGCACAGACACACACACACACACACACACACACACACACACACTGTTCTCCCTCCCAGTCTGTCTCTCTCACATGCACAGACACACACACACACACACACACACACACACACACACACACACACTGTTCTCCCTCCCAGTCGGTCTCTCTCACATGCACAGACACACACACACACACACACACACTGTTCTCCCTCCCAGTCGGTCTCTCTCACATGCACAGACACACACACACACACACACACACACACACACACACACACACACACACACACACACACACTGTTCTCCCTCCCAGTCTGTCTCTCTCACATGCACAGACACACACACACACACACACACACACACACACACACACACTGTTCTCCCTCCCAGTCTGTGTCTCTCACATGCACAGAGACACATACACACACACACACACACACACTGTTCTCCCTCCCAGTCGGTCTCTCTCACATGCACAGACACACACACACACACACACACACACACACTGTTCTCCCTCCCAGTCGGTCTCTCTCACATGCACAGAGACACATGCCTCGTTCACAGCCAGCCTTTTTATGGGATAATTAATGAGGATATATTTTCCATGTGATGAAGTCTGAAGGAGCAATGGCTTGTTATTTTGGGCAGTTCACTCTGGTTAATTTTAGCTCCTGGATACAGAATCAGAATCAGACCACAGAGACAAATGTGCCGCCCGGCCCGCAGCCCAAATAGACAATGTTTAGTTTGAAGAAGCTCGGGACTAACTGTCTTTAGGGACTAACTGTCTTTAGGGACTAACTGTCTTTAGGGACTAACTGTCTTTTTCATTGCCTCTGTGGGGGGCGGGGCTTTCCTTGGGTTTTCGGCAGGCTTTGTCCATAACAAGTGTGGTGTCAACATTTCATAAGAGTAGCTGGTGGGACGAGCGTGATCCTCCCACACGCTACATCCCACCGGTGAAGCTCCCCCAGGTGTGAAGAAGCGTCAGGCACCTGCGCACGTGTTGGAGGAAGCATGGTGCTAGTGCACACGTGTCGGAGGAGGCATGGTGCTAGTGCACACGTGTCGGAGGAAGCATGGTGCTAGTGCACACGTGTTGGAGGAAGCATGGTGCTAGTGCACACGTGTTGGAGGAAGCATGGTGCTAGTGCACACGTGTCGGAGGAAGCATGGTGCTAGTGCACACGTGTTGGAGGAAGCATGGTGCTAGTGCACACGTGTTGGAGGAAGCATGGTGCTAGTGCACACATGTCGGAGGAAGCATGGTGCTAGTGCACACGTGTCGGAGGAAGCATGGTGCTAGTGCACACGTGTCGGAGGAAGCATGGTGCTAGTGCGCACGTGTCGGAGGAAGCATGGTGCTAGTGCGCACGTGTTGGAGGAAGCATGGTGCTAGTGCGCACGTGTCGATGGAAGCATGGTGCTAGTGCGCACGTGTCGATGGAAGCATGGTGCTAGTGCGCACGTGTCGATGGAAGTATGGTGCTAGTGCGCACGTGTCGGAGGAAACATGGTGCTAGTGCGCACGTGTCGATGGAAGCATGGTGCTAGTGCGCACGTGTCGATGGAAGCATGGTGCTAGTGCGCACGTGTCGATGGAAGCATGGTGCTAGTGCGCACGTGTCGATGGAAGCATGGTGCTAGTGCGCACGTGTCGATGGAAGCATGGTGCTAGTGCGCACGTGTTGGGGGAAGCATGGTGCTAGTGCGCACGTGTCGGAGGAAGCATGGTGCTAGTGCGCACGTGTCGGAGGAAGCATGGTGCTAGTGCGCACGTGTTGGAGGAAGCATGGTGCTAGTGCGCACGTGTCGATGGAAGCATGGTGCTAGTGCGCACGTGTCGATTGAAGCATGGTGCTAGTGCGCACGTGTCGATGGAAGCATGGTGCTAGTGCACACGTGTCGATGGAAGCATGGTGCTAGTGCACACGTGTCGGAGGAAGCATGGTGCTAGTGCGCACGTGTCGGAGGAAGCATGGTGCTAGTGCGCACGTGTCAATGGAAGCATGGTGCTAGTGCACACGTGTCGGAGGAAGCATGGTGCTAGTGCGCATGTGTCGATGGAAGCATGGTGCTAGTGCACACGTGTCGATGGAAGCATGGTGCTAGTGCGCACGTGTCGATGGAAGCATGGTGCTAGTGCGCACGTGTCGGAGGAAGCATGGTGCTAGTGCGCACGTGTCGGAGGAAGCATGGTGCTAGTGCGCACGTGTCGATGGAAGCATGGTGCTAGTGCACACGTGTCGATGGAAGCATGGTGCTAGTGCGCACGTGTCGATGGAAGCATGGTGCTAGTGCGCACGTGTCGATGGAAGCATGGTGCTAGTGCGCACGTGTCGGAGGAAGCATGGTGCTAGTGCGCACGTGTCGATGGAAGCATGGTGCTAGTGCGCACGTGTCGGAGGAAGCATGGTGCTAGTCTTGGCTCTCCCCAGATCAGCAGATGGTGGAGCAGCGACCAGGGCAGCAGGAGGGGAAATTTGCCAAGTACAATTGGGGAGAAAATCAGGGGAGGGATATATGTAAGGGATAATGTATACTGAGCCGGTGATTACTGTGGAAATAATGACCGACAGGTGAATGATTGAGCCCGACGCGCAGCGGAGGGCTCAATCATTCACCTGAAGGTCATTATTTCCAGTAATCACCGGCTCAGTATACATTATCCCGCTTAGAACACGGCCTACAACTAAATCATTCAATAATCTGACAAAAATAATTATTCAAATAGATTTTTTAATAGCGTTTTCAACACAAAGCGGTTTCATTCGTAATTGGCACACAAGACACCACAGCTGCAACTGGTTGGCCTAATTAGTAGCGTCTGCAGACAAAATGCTCTTACCAACTGATTAATCCAGGTGTGGCAGAGCAGCGGTCGGTTGTCGAGAAATAATGACCGGTGAATATTGTTGATTGACCAATCAGAATCGAGTATTCGAGAGAGCCGTGTTCTAAATATATATATACATACATACATACAGTATATAGACTCCTTATATGTAATGACGTGGCCACACCATGTGTCATCATGGACAGGACAGATGGTTGAATAACACACTCACTGCTCTCTCCTCCTCGCACCACAGGGGGTGAGGAGGAGAACACACCTGCCAACACTCCCCATGTCCGCTCCACCATCTCTATTTTTAACCCTTTGTCCCGCTGTGCTCCTGATTGGTCATTCCTCCTGTTCATCTCCCAACTCCATAGTGATACAAATCTAATGGCTGCAGCCGGCTCAGTTTGAAAGCCAGAGCAAAGTTTCTGTTCTCACAATCACAATCACTTTTATTGCCACAGACAGTATGCAAGATTACATACAGGAATTTGTCTTCGTGTCATTATGTCATTATCTAGTTATCATGAAACTAGAAGACCTAAGTCAGACATTGGTACAATTATTTATTTTATTTTACGTTGTTTGTTTAACTGTTGCTGTAGACATGTACTTTACTTCGTAATTAAATTTGTCTCCAAGTATCCAAGAAGCTCCTTTTTTCTCTTCTCATAGACAACGGTACCAACCAGAGCCGTGTATATAGAAGAGTCGCTACATCTCCATTCTCTCCAATGGACCTTTACTTTACTTTACTTCATTGTTTAGTTAGACAGGACGGTGCACATTAATAAAACAGTTTACACATACAGAATCATCCATACGTGACAACAGTAAATGTGCCGGGATTAGCCGAAGCTAGTTTTCACCCGCAGTCCTATGGACATGGAGAACTAAAAACTACAAGATAAAACTACAGGATCAAAGCAATATAATAAAAATGCACAAGGGATAACAATAAATACACAGGATAAAAACAATACACACAAACAAGATAGTGGAGAAAGGTGCACAAAAAAATACAGAATATAAACCGGCTAGAAGATCTGTGCAACAAGGGAATGCCCAGTTTTTTACTCTCAAGAGTTCCAGGAAGTAAGGTCCTGGATTAAGCAGCGCTGTCGAGGTGCAGCAAAATGGACAGTTTGTGTTGTACTTTGAAAGTTTTTTTTTTTTTTTTTTTTTTTTTAATCAATTTGTACATTATCAGCTTTATTTTAGCATTCAAAAGTAGCGCGAGACCCTTCCTGGCTGTTCATTGGCTAATGAGTCACGCATTTTGGTCCTCCGCTGACGCCACTCTCTTTAAATTGCTCTGGTACCAATCATCTTGTGCTAGCTGATCAGGAAGGGGGCTAAATAACGCTCCACATTTGGAATAGATTTTGGCCCTGGAAAAATTGGCATGGCCATTTTTAAAGGGGTCCCTTGACCTCTCACCTCAAGATATCTAAATGAGAATGCATTCTATGGGTGCTCCCTATTGGTTCAGATAAGGTAGCATTTTTCCATAGGGTAGCCCAAACCTCACTAAATGAAATTTAATGTGAAAATGATAGATGTTGGTATGATAAACTTTGATTACCAGTATTTATTTCATTCTTTTCATCAAATTAGTAACTATAATTGGGTAATTGAGTGATGGGGAGATACAGTATTCTACTGGTGGAAGTGCACGGTCACAATCTGGCCCTCTGATACTGAGGTCCTCTTTCCTCAAAGTTGTCCATCCCTGCCTTATACACTCTCTGTCCACTTAGCTGTCTCTTCCACTCCCATGCTTGTCCTCTTGCTGTCCTCCTTCCCCACTGTGTCTCCTCCTGTCTCACACCCTGCTGTCTCTCTCTCTCTCTGTCTGCCAGGCAGCCGAGGTGGGGGGTCTCTGAGGAAGATGCCTGGTTCGGAGCGTGGTGTCGTGGAGGAATGGCTCTCAGAATTCAAGGTAAAAAGCCTTCCTCTGCTCTCCGCGTGACTCACGACACTGAAATGCTCTCCTGACGTTGACCTTGGGAGGCGTTCATCCAGAGAAGCCGCAGACGGACTGTGGGCGTAAGAGCTGAGGGCCGTTCATGTCACCTCGGTATCCACTGTGAAATATAATTGAATTCACTGGGTGCAAACACGATTGTAGAAAAGGGCCCATAATGGCCCACCGTCAGGCCTGTTCTTGGGGCAGTCGATGCCCACCAGCCGGCGCGCCACGACGTAATGATGATGACATCATCAACGATGACAATGATGTCATAGCATAGAGTTCACCTGTGAGGTCATCGGCGATGTCAGACATAACACCGATGATGTCATAGCTCCCTCGAACGTTGTGACATCACCAATGACGTGATGTCATACACCAAAATGCGGGCATATAAACAAGGTGTTCTGTGACGCTATGCTTGATCCTTCGAGATTCCTTCGACTTCCATACTTCTTCAGGTATTCTTACTCCTTCATAATGTCAACCATTAGCACAACCAATTGCGGACCCGAACTGAACCCCTGCTGTCTTACAACCAGCCAGGCCCTGGTGACCGACTGCCTTACACCCAGACAGGTCAACAGTGGTAATTCAACCGCGTCCCAGGACCGACATCTCGGTCCCTATCTCCATCTCCGTGATTCTGATCGATCACAGCGCGTGAGCCCTCATACACGATCCAGCACACTTCACGAGGCAAGCCCAGAAGCTTTGCCCCCAGCAAGCCAACAAGCTTCGCTACAATTTGGTCCTTCGAGCCGGATCCACAAGTCCTCTGACCCACAAGCTTCGCTACAATTTGGTCCTCCGAGCCGGATCCACAAGTCCTCTGACCCACAAGCTTCACCACAATTTGGTCCTTCGAGCGGATCAGAGGACTTGCGACTCTCAGAGATGGAGCAGGAGTCAGGTGAGCTCGCCCTGGTCACGGCACCTCCCCGACCAGAGGAGCAACCCTTCCCCGACCAGATCGAATCTGGATACAGCAGAGTATCCAGGGTTCGGAGTAGTACTAAAGGGCCAGACCCCCTACACTCCCACCAGATGATCCAACTGGGGCAGGAACTCATCCGCAGCCACCACCGACTCCCTGCTCAGGCATCCCAGGCAAGGGACTTGACGCTACGATCCGACGCTACGATCGTGCGCCAAAGGGAGACCAACCAGGACATCACCGAATACAGCCACCAGGAAAATCGATTCCGTGCTCAGGTAGCACAACATGAGGCAGATTATGCTCAGCTAAGGGCTGAGTTTAAGGCAGATGAAGCTGCAGAGAACCTTATGGAGCTCCTATTGATCAAGTTCAGAGCCCTACCGGCCTCTGGCCACGCTATCGCTAGGAGGAAGGCACACCAAGCAACATTACATGAAGAGATCCTAAGGATGGAAGCTGTAATGGCGCAGGTCTGTGCTAGGTTCCAGGCCGAGGTCCTCCAAGCTAGAGAGCAGATAACGGGCCCATAATGGCCCACCGTCAGGCCTGTTCTTGGGGCAGTCGATGCCCACCAGCCGGCGCGCCACGACGTAATGATGATGACATCATCAACGATGACAATGATGTCATAGCATAGAGTTCACCTGTGAGGTCATCGGCGATGTCAGACATAACACCGATGATGTCATAGCTCCCTCGAACGTTGTGACATCACCAATGACGTGATGTCATACACCAAAACGCGGGCATATAAACAAGGTGTTCTGTGACGCTATGCTTGATTCCTTCGAGATTCCTTCGACTTCCATACTTCTTCAGGTATTCTTACTCCCTAATAATGTCAACCATTAGCACAACTAATCCCGAACCCGAATTGAACCCCTGCTGTCTTACAACCAGCCAGGCCCTGGTGACAGACTCCCTTACACCCAGACAGGTCAACAGTGGTAATTCAACCGCGTCCCAGGACCGACATCTCCGTCCCTATCACGAGGCAAGCCCAGAAGCTTTGCCCCCAGCAAGCACACAAGCTTCGCTACCGGCTCGAAGGACCAAATTGTAGCGAAGCTTGTGTGCTTGCTGGGGGCAAAGCTTCTGGGCTTGCCTCGTGAAGTGTGCTGGATTGTGTATGAGGGCTCACGCGCTGTAATCGGTCAGAATCACGGAGATGGAGATAGGGACCGAGATGTCGGTCCTGGGACGCGGTTGAATTACCACTGTTGACCTGTCTGGGTGTAAGGCAGTCTGTCACCAGGGCCTGGCTGGTTGTAAGACAGCAGGGGTTCAATTCGGGTTCGGGATTAGTTGTTCTAATGGTTGACATTATTAGGGAGTAAGAATACCTGAAGAAGTATGGAAGTCGAAGGAATCTCGAAGGAATCAAGCATAGCGTCACAGAACACCTTGTTTATATGCCCGCGTTTTGGTGTATGACATCACGTCATTGGTGATGTCACAACGTTCGAGGGAGCTATGACATCATCGGTGTTATGTCTGACATCGCTGATGACCTCACAGGTGAACTCTATGCTATGACATCATTGTCATCGTTGATGATGTCATCATCATTACGTCGTGGCGCGCCGGCTGGTGGGCATCGACTGCCCCAAGAACAGGCCTGACGGTGGGCCATTATGGGCCCTTTTCTACAACGATATTTAAAGTTGTCGGTGTCAGATGTAGGAAGTACAAAGGGAACGGTAGGAGGGCTGAAGGTAGGAGAGCTGAAGGTAGGAGGGCTGAATGTAGGAGGGAAGGTAGGAGGGCTGAAGGTAGGAGGGAAGGTAGGAGGGCTGAAGGTAGAAGAGCTGAAGGTAGGAGGACTGAATGTAGGAGGGAAGGTAGGAGGGCTGAAGGTAGGAGGGAAGGTAGGAGGGCTGAAGGTAGGAGGGAAGGTAGGAGGGCTGAAGGTAGGAGGGAAGGTAGGAGGGCTGAAGGTAGGAGGGTTGAAGGTAGGAGGGTTGAAGGTAGGAGAGCTGAAGGTAGGAGGGTTGAAGGTAGGAGGGCTGAAGGTAGGAGGGCTGAAGGTAGGAGGGCTGAAGGTAGGAGGACTGAAGGTAGGAGGGCTGAAGGTAGGAGGGCTGAAGGTAGGAGGGCTGAAGGTAGGAGGGTTGAAGCCAAGGCAGAAGCCTGTGAAGGGAGATTAAAGAGGGAAACATGCTTGTGCGTCAGCCTCAACTTGGAGCCTTGCCGGTGACAGCTAGTCCTATACAGCTAGTCCTATACAGCTAGTCCTATACAGCTAGTCCTATACTCCAACGTCAGCTTGACGAGAGGTCACAGGGGAGCCCGCAGCAAAATGAGTAAATTGTGTGATTTCACCAGGATTTCAATGAGTAGAAGTTGAAGTTCGCCCAAGCAGAGAATGTAGTGCAGATACTTGGTCATAGGTTTCACTCTGTCCTGTTATCTCCACATCTACATTATATTATACTTGTGCTGTTTGCTACAGCTGTGTTGAGTCACATTTTCGAGGAGCTGCACGCCAGCTGCGCCGACAGGCTCGCCAGCCGCGGTGCAGGCAGCCCTCGGTGCAGGCAGCCCTCGGTGCAGGCAGCCCTCGGCGCAATGCACAGTACCATCAGCCATCGGTAAATGTCTGGGCTGTTGGTGAGCATCTGTCGCCCGAGTCTCTGCGGGGTCTAGTCGGTCTTGTTGTAGCTGTCATAGACTGTGTTGCATAGTTGATTGCTCTATTGCTGACAAAAATGTGTTATTGTAAGTCGCTTTGGATAAAAGCGTCTGCCAAATGACCTAATGTAATATAATGTAATGTAATGTAATGCCTTGTCAGCGGCTTTATCTGTCGATTGTACATGGGCGTCGGCCCGTCTGTGAGAGACATTGCTGTGATTGGCCCGTCTGTGAGAGACATTCTTGCTGTGATTGGCTGGTCAGTTGGTTAAGCGAAGCAGTGCACGAGAAGAGACACATGCACACATGTTCTTCTCATTTTTCAACTTCATCTCATCTGATCATTCCAACACACAGATATTTTCACCAAGATGTGGCCTTCAGGAAAAGCCTGTTGAGCCTGTCGCTGTATGACATCATCACCCCTTATTTTTACCTCTCTTCCTCTCTTCTTCCACAACCAAAAGACCAGACAACGCCAGTAGGACAGACATATTCTCCATGAGATGTAGCTTATTATGAAACTGTTTAAGTGGTTAGCGAGAGTGGTTTGTTTCAGGTATCTGCTTTGTATATGTGCAGGTCTCATGCAGGCACAGAACATACTGGACGTGCTAGTTGACTGTCGGCCTTGGTTCCTGCTAGCTTGTTGGCCCGGTGTGTCTGGGCCTTTACATTAAGCAACAGAAGGACAGCTCTGCATGAGAGGCAAACACCAGCGGGCGTGAATATGACTAAAGCAGTATCACTACCAATATTGAATGGTGCAAAAGCGAGTAACGTTACAGATCCTGTCCCACGGCACGTGTGTTCAATTCAACTGTCAGTTTATAGTAAGTTTAGTGCATTTTTTCTCCAAAAGTCAAAACATACATGGACATGCAGTGTAAACAAAATATGTATACATAGTTAAACTTATTTGTAAGTAATATTCATAATACTGTACAGTAGGGCTGTGCCGATTCACTTATCTCCCGATTCGATACTATCACGATACTTGGGTGCCGATTCGATATATATTGCGATTCTTAAGTATTGCGATTCTACGATTATTGCGATTCGATATTACGATTTATTGCGATTTTTGTTTCTTTTTTCCTTTCTTTTTTCAGTTTGTTTGCTTTTTTACACTAGGTTAGAACATGGGAAAAGTTGAATCATACACTAGAGACTGTATATTATATCATGAGTAGGGCTGGTCGATATAGTTAAAAACAGGGGCGGACTGGGATCATAATTCAGGCCGGGCATTAGATACCAAGCAGGCCAGGCCGATATGGGCCGACGCGCGTGAAATTTGGGCCGTTTGAAGCCCAATTTGGGCTGTTTGAAGCTCAATGTGGGTAGTTTGAAGCCCAATTTGGGCTGTTTGAAGCTCAATTTGGGTCGTTTGAAGCCCAATTTGGGCCGTTTGAAGCCCAATTTGGGCCAAGTCCAATTTTACAATGAGATGCACCCACTTTAACCCTGAAGTGTAATTATTACTTCAGACTAACTAATAAAGTAATAAAACCACTAGTAAACCAGTAGGCGGCGCCTGGCCTGCTGTTCAGTGAGTGGCCTGACTGCGGGCACAAAAAAAAAAAAAAAAAAAAAAAAAAAAAAAAAATTTTTTGCTTTTGCGATTATCGATTCTGGAATAAAAGATCGATTCAAAAAATCGTGACATTAAAAATCGCGATACTTAGGTGAATCGATTTTTTCTCCCACCCCTACTGTACAGAAGGAAAATCATAATAGTAATAATAATACATTTGAGACATACACCAGGGGACATATACCAGAATCTCTGAGTTTGAGCCTTTGAGCGCTCTGTCATCTCAAAATTCACCTATGATATATATATTTTTTATGTCATCAGTTAGTAGTGCTGCACCAAGCTTGATACACTTTCTTCCTATCTACTGTGTCACTCTCCGCGTAAGTATTCAGTGATTTGCTGGTTGCTGAGCTGTCATTGGCTCTTTCGTAGGTGTTCTGAGCTCAAATATCAGGCTGGTTGCCTAGGTAACCTGTGGTGGAGACATTTTTGTTTGAATCTATCCCCCCCCCCCTGGCTTTATTGCTTGAAATGTACAAAACAGTGGCAACCCTGAAGTTGCTCAAGTGTGTGTGTGTGTGTGTGTGTGTGTGTGTGTGTGTGGGGGGGTCATGGTTTGTAGAGTCATGGTTTGTAGGGTCATGGTTTGTAGGGTCATGGTTTGTAGGATCATGGTTTGTAGGGTCATGTTTTGTAGGATCATGGTTTGTAGAGTCATGTTTTGTAGGGTCATGTTTTGTAGGGTCATGTTTTGTAGGGTCATGGTTTGTAGAGTCATGTTTTGTAGGGTCATGTTTTGTAGGGTCATGGTTTGTAGGGTCATGGTTTGTAGGATCATGGTTTGTAGGGTCATGTTTTGTAGGATCATGTTTTGTAGGGTCATGGTTTGTAGGGTCATGGTTTGTAGGGTCATGGTTTGTAGGGTCATGGTTTGTAGGGTCATGTTTTGTAGGGTCATGTTTTGTAGGGTCATGGTTTGTAGGGTCATGGTTTGTAGGATCATGGTTTGTAGGGTCATGTTTTGTAGGATCATGTTTTGTAGGGTCATGGTTTGTAGGGTCATGGTTTGTAGGGTCATGGTTTGTAGGATCATGGTTTGTAGGGTCATGGTTTGTAGGATCATGGTTTGTAGGGTCATGTTTTGTAGGATCATGGTTTGTAGGGCCATTCTGAGATTTCTTGGGGCATTTTTGCCTACACTGCTTGGGCGTAAGATATGGGCCGAACATGTCTTGTGGCTGCATTGCATTCTGGTCTATTGAAGCGACTGTCAGTCTCCTGTCATTGATGATTCTCCCTGTATCATAAATTGACTGTATTTGGATAGATGCAAAGGCTGTATTGGGGGATGATCTCCATGGAGGGTAAACATTTAGGACTGAAGCCAGGAGACAGACATTTCTCTTTAGCTGGAGGAGAATAGGCTTGTAACTAAATGTCGCACGTGTAACGCACGTGTAACGCACGTGTCATTGCTCAGCAAATCTTCCTCCCATGTCTTCTCTCCCCAGACGTTACCAGAAACCCACATCCCCAGCTACGCAGGCAGCCTTCATCTGAAGAAGTCCCTGGTGCCAGCACTCTACAGAGTCATCCAGGACCCCAACAATGAGGTGACGCACGCGCGCGCTTATGCACGCACACGCATGCACACACGCACGCACACACACATACACACGCGCACACACACGCACACACACGCACGCACACACACACACACACATACACACCAGAGGAGGTTTTTCCAGTGAGGCATAGGAGGATGGTCCTCCTCTATTAGATTGGGGATTTTATATTAAAAAAAAAAAAAAAAAAAAAAAATTTTTTTTATTTTTATTTTTATATTTTTCATTTTTCATTTTTCATATTTTTTTTAATAATAAAATATCAATCAAATGTGTTTTTTCTTATGTGCAGACGCTCATTTTTTCATTCATTATAGCTCCCCATGCAGACGAGTCACTCTGGCCCTGGTCCCGGCATGGAGTAGGAGATTAAAAAACATTCGCCCTGTGGGCGTTTATTTATTTGGTAATTTATCTAATGAAAAATATGATTGGTTGAAAAACACTTGCAATTCACGGAGAACCGTGAGAGTGATGTGTTTTCCAACCAATCAGATTGAGCTGGAAGTAAGCACATCCAGCTCAATCTGACAGACAGTAGCAGCATATCATATTTCCCTCTTATTTTTATTTACTTTTTTATCAATCAGTAAGTGTTCACAAACCAGACAGTCGTTGATATTGGATTACCACCAAAACGAGTTTCGAGTTGCGGGGAGACTTGAGCTGCGCGATACGGGCTTTTTGCAATGTCAGAAAACTGGAATATTTGCAACGTCTCGACTGCAGCGTTTCCCCTACAGACAGCACGGATATTCAAGTAAGTCAATTGATTTCAAGTTATCCGAACCTTCTATTAAATTCGGCGTGGAAATGGTTCACCGAGCAGCGCTATTTTTGTCGTATTGAAGTTTCATCCTGTAATTTCTTATACTAAAACCCGCGAACCTTAAATTCACACATTTTTTAACTGAATTTGGCCTGTAAATCGATAGCTGACAGCAGGCTTAATTTTAAAGCTTGAGTGGTGATCTTTATATCATATGAAAGTAGAAGAAATAAGGAATCGATTGGGATGAAGCATGTCAACCTAGGATGTCGGGAAGGGGGGGTAAATAACGCTCCAAAGTTGATAACTAAACGAGTAGTGCAGCACAGGAAGACACACTCTCGTTCCAGATGCAATTAAGTGTAATTTAACGCTATTTGACAACAGTTTCGGCCATAGACTTTGTCAAGTATCATACAAACAGTGCAAGACAGCCATTATAAAGACAGGTTAGCTGATTGAATGGACAACACCTGTCTTGTGAAAGCACACCTGAGTGTGAGACATCATAGGATGAGTCATGCAGTAATAGGCTACATTTTCGGTACTGGCGCAGATTAATCAAAACATTGATGTCACAGGTAGGCTGTATACCATAATATATCATGAATCTATGTGAATAAATAGATTTATATAAATAGTAATCACAGCCTAATGCATAGAGATAAATCCTGAAACCTTCTCGCAACAGTTCTAGCCTAAGCCAGTGGTTTTCAAAGTGGGGTCCCCAGCAAAAAGGGGGGATAATCTATTTTCACTATAATTCCACGCCATCCATAAGTAACACAATCTAAGATAGTGTAGAAGTGAGTAACTAGGCTAATTATAACCATAACAGCACAAATAATTGACAAAAATCTCGAAATAAATATACAGTATTTACTCTGAGAAATGAAATAATGAGAAAAGGAACAATTATTGATGGTTAAAACTGAATAATGACATCACAACAGTCTAATCCTAATGCTAATTTAAAATGAGATTTGGGCATTTTGGGCAAAAACTGCTTGTGGGTGAGAGTATCAGCAGCAGAGCAGACGTCATATTTTCCCTGGGACCGCCTCAGGTGCCAGGTGCTGTTCCGTCCTTTAGTCCTCTCACTGGGTGCTAATGCAATGCTCCTCACTGGGTGGAAAGCTAAGAGGCTTGACAGCATGGGAAACATGGCAAATACACACACACACATGCGCGCACTAGGGGTGGGACAAAATATCGATACCCACGTTATCGCGATATTTCCACCCGCGATACGTTATCGATACACTGGCGCCAAGTATCGATATGTTTATTAATTTTTTTTTTTTTTTTTTTTTTTTTTTTTTTTTAAATAAACAGGCTAAAATATTATGCTGTGTGTGGTAGTTGAAACATAGTTTCAAGTTGACTTTATTTATGTTTGTAGTTGAAACAAAAACATAACTACTGTAGGCTACATGAATGGAAATGTTTGATCATTAATATCTACTTTTAGAAATTATATAGGTAGGTAGGTAGGTTATAGCCTATAGGTTTTCTTGTTTTAATAGTAATAATAAAAAGACTTAATGTGTAACTTTTCCTCCGTGGTATCGAAAATGGTATGAGTGAGTGAGTGAACTCAGAGAGTTCATGTCAATTCTGCTAATAAATGCATAATACATGATTTTTTGCCTTCAGAGGTATTTTTTTCACTTGTTACACAGGTATCGTGATGTATCGTCTTCCAATATATCGCAGTATCGCAGTATCGCAGTATCGTGATATATCGTTATCGAGGGCCAAGTATTGTGACGATATCGTATCGTGAGCTACTCAGCGATTCCCACCCCTAGCGCGCACACGAAAAAAGCCCAAATTCCTCCCCTGTTTCCAAGCTCACCGGCCACCACTGATACACACACACATACACACACACGCACGCATGCACATGCACATACACACACACACACACACACACACACACACACACACACACACACACACACACACACACACATACTACTATGTGCAAATGCCAAGTTGCTTTTCATTGGCTTCCCAAGTAGCACTGTTTTAGCTCAGGGAAATGTGTTGCTTATGACTCATATGGCAGAGCTTCATTTGGCAGGGAGAAGGCAGCTGACACACGACTGTGCCTGCACAGCCACACACACACACACACACACACACACACACACATTTCGTTTTTTATTGTCCTTTTTACAGTGAACCGCGCAATATTTTGTTCAGTAAGATAAAAACAGATTTTGATTTTCTTAACACATTCACTGCCAGCTGTTTTTTTTTTACTGTAGGTAGGTTCTGCCCCCGGCACACACACTGCACTCTGTCAGGTCCCCCTAAGCGCAAGTTTGAAGTCGATCCGACAAATGGTTCTCAAGATACGCGAAGCGCAGGCATACAGACAGTCCTGGAATAAGTCCAAATTGTATGAAATGCGGCACCGCACTACTTCGAGTTCCCAGGAGCACACTCCCCAAGTTTGAAGTCAATCAGATGAACGGTTCTCAAGATAAACTACTTTTTGTGTTGCCAATAGGTGGCGCTGTGCAGAATTGCACAAAACTCGGCACTGCTCTATGTCAGGTTCCCAGCAACACACTCCCCAAGTTTGAAGTCGATCAGATGAATGGCTATCAAAATAAACAGCTTTTTGTGTTGTCAGTAGGTGGCGCTATGCCAAATTGCACGGAATTCAGCTCCCTGCACTCCGTTGAGTCCCCCTAAGCGCACTCCCCAAGTTTGAAGTCGATCAGATGAATGGCTATGGAGATAAAGCGCCTTTTGTGTTGCCAGTAGGTGGCGCTATGCCAACTTGCATGGAATTCAGCTCCATGCACTTCCTTGAGTCCCCCTAAGCGGACGAACAGTTCTCAAGATAAACCACTTTTTGTGTGGCCAATAGGTGGCGCTGTGCCGAATTGCACGAAATTCTGCACTGAACTCCATCAGGTGCCCCTAAGCGCACTCCCCGAGTTTGAAGTCGATCCGATGAATGGTTCTCGAGATAAACCACTTTTTGTGTTGCCAGTAGATGGCGCTATGCTGAATTGCATGAAATTCGCCACTGCAATCCATCAGGTGCCCCTAAGCGCAGTCCCCAAGGTTGAAGTTGGTCGGACGAACGATCATCAAGATAAACCACTTTTTATGTTTGCCAGTAGGTGGTGCTATGCTGAATCAAACAGAATTCAGCACTGAACGAAGTCAGGTCCCCCTAAGCGTGCTCCCCGAGTTTGAAGTCGATCCAATGAATGGTTCTCGAGATAAACCGCTTTTCATGTTTTCTAGTAGGTGGCACTATATGCCGAGTCTGTGTGTGTCGGGAAAGGGGGGGGGGGGGGGGGGTGGTATTGGTTGTCGTGACACAAAACGTGACTGACAGGCAGGCAGACAGACATCGCCCGCCTGCCTAGGCAATTTTGTTACATGCTTATAAAATTAGTTTTACTTTGTCAAACAAAGCAGTTATATTTAGAATCAGGAGAGACTATAACATTTTACTCTGACAATTGTTTTTGGTCCGAGTGCATGTTATGGGGCTGGGAGCTTCAGCACTGGCAGTGCTAATCATGCCTTGGGCATTACAAAGCTCCGCCCCTTAACTGACTCACCTAAGACAAACCAGGAAACAGAGGTTGTTATTCTTCACTCCTCACTGAGAAGACACACACACACACACACACTGAGACAGACGATTAGATTCAACTTCAGACCGTACGACTTCCACTGAGGGAGGACAACTACAGGAGGGAATACTGGAATACTACTGGGACACTTGAACCTGCTGCTGACTCCTCACACTGAAGAGGAAAACCTCGACTCAAAGCCAAAGTAACTTTCAGTTAACATTCTAGAGCAGGGAGTGGTGCACAACTGACTGATTTCCTGTTTGAGCAGTCTGCCCTTTTTGTTTTCAGCTTCACTCAGAGACAAAATGGCTTCCAAATCGGATGATGATCTCTCCTGTATTGTCTGCAGTGACATCTTTAAAGATCCTGTCATACTGTCATGCAGCCACAGCTTCTGTAAAGCGTGTCTGAAGAGATGGTGGACGGAGAAACTAATACAAGAGTGTCCAATTTGTAGGGAAATATCTTTCCAGAGTGAACCACCTCGTAACTTGGCGTTAAAGAACCTGTGTGAGGCTTTCTTAGTGGAGAGAGATCAGAGAGCTTCAGCAGGATCTGAGCTTCTCTGCAGTCTGCACTCTGAGAAACTCAAGCTCTTCTGTCTGGACCATCAGCAGCCAGTGTGTCTCGTCTGTCGAGATTCAGAAATACACACCAACCACAGATTCAGACCCATCTATGAAGCTGCACGGCCTCACAAGAAGGAACTTCAGAAGTCACTGAAGCCCTTACAGGAGAAACTGAAGCTCTTTAATAAAGTTAAAGAAAACTGTGATCAAACAGCAAAACACATTATGGTCCAGGCCCAACGCACAGAGAGGCAGATTAAGAAGGAGTTCAAGAAGCTTCATGAATTTCTCCAAGAGGAAGAGGTATCCAGGATCGCTAGACTAAAGCAAGAAGAGAAGCAGAAGAGGCAGATGATGAAGGAGAAGATTGAAGGTCTGAGCAGAGAGATAGCAGCTCTTTCAGACACAGTCAGAGCCATAGAGAAGGAGCTGAGAGCTGAAGACGTCTCATTCCTGCAGAACTACAAGGCAACAGTGGAACGAGTCCAGTGCTCCCTGCTGGAGGATCCACAGCTGGTCTCAGGTGCTCTGATAGATGAGGCCAACCACCTGGGCAACCTGAGCTTCACAGTCTGGCACAAGATGAAGAAGATGGTCTCCTACACTCCTGTGTTTCTGGACCCAAACACTGCCCATGCAAGCCTCACCCTGTCTGAAGATCTGACCAGTGTGAGCTATGGAGAGATACAGCAGCTTCCTGACAATCCAGAGAGGTTTGACAGGTTGTTGTCTGTCCTGGGCTCTGAGGGCTTTAACTCAGGAACTCACAGCTGGGATGTTGAGGTTGGAGACAGTAAATGCTGGGTACTGGGTGTGATAGCAGAGCCTGTCCAGAGGAAGGGAAACAAATGGTCTACATTCTGGGAAATAGGGATCAAGGATGGTGAATACAGAACAGACTCCACATCAGATAAAAAAATTGTTCTCCCAGTGAAGAAGAAGCTCCAGAGGATCAGGGTGAGTCTGGACTGGAAGAGAGGAAAGCTGTCATTCTCTGATCCTGATACTAACACACACATACACACCTTCACACACACCTTCACTGACAGACTGTTTCCATACTTTGGCCTTCGTGATGAAATCTTTCTGAATATTTTACCAAGATTTGACCAGTGAAGGTCTCTAACAGTGCACCCGCGCTGGTCCAGTTGGAGTCGGCGACGTGTTGTTGTCGATGATGATGATGATGATGATGAGGGTGATTGAGATGACGATGTCATGAATGCAAGCCATCCATTTCTGTAAGGTTTTAAAGATGTGTTATATAAACATTATATAGACGGTGTTCACAGAAATAGCAGTCCTGTCACTCCTGTCCTATTGTATTAGCAAACACTGCAACAGGAAGTGAGCTGCGGTTCAATTTAGAATGTTTAAGTTGTCAAGTTAAAACCGTCTATATCAAGGGGTTTCAATGTCTGAGACTATGGTCCTCCCCTCAGGCAAAGCTTGAGGGGACGTTGTTATTTTTTGTTCTCGCTTAAACCGAATATTTTATGGTCACTCAAGATTCTCTGGATCACGGGTTGGCTTGGTTCGACCTTTAAAACTCGTTATATTTGGATTTATCTAAATGTCTATGGAGAAAATGTACGCGGAACTTACTTCCGGGGGAAATTACGTCACGAAAAGTCACGTGCCTGTTGAGCTCTATACTGTAAAGAAGGAAATATTGATGAATACAATAAAGTGAAGTAAACACAAAAAAAGTAAAAATAGCAATACATTTTGACATTTGACAATATCCAAAAAAAAAATGTTTTGCATTACCTCAAAGTAGACAAGCTCTACTTTGTTAAAGTGCATTTTCTCTATATTTAGACCAAGTAAATGTGTTGTTAAAATGTTTATTTGAAGTAACCTTATTCCAGGTTCTTAGAGTCTCTCTCCACTGTAACAAGTCTTCTTTCTCATTGTAGTTAAATCAGAGCCATGCAGGCTCAGTTGAAATATTCTTTTCCCAAAGTAAAAGAGTTTTATTTTTGTCCCTCAAAGACTTCTGTTATATATGGTCCTTTGAGTACCATCATTTTATTTCTGTACTATTTATCATTTTGTCACTTAATTTAACTCATTAGCCGCCAGAGTTTTTCAGAAAAAGTCACTAGCCACCGCCAGGGTTTTTGATAATTTTCATTAATTTTCCTGGTGGAAAAGTTAATATTTTACTGGTGGTGTTACACTCAACTATGAACCCCATAATGATTTTGTTTCCCCTTCCGGTCAAACTTGCCCGTGGGCACAGCATTTACCGTAACACCGGTGTGAGAAAGATTCACCCCGCTATTGAGAGGGAAGCCTGGGTCGCGAGTTTGTCTTGCACGGGGGGGGGCAGGGGGGGGCGACTGGTTGTCTGTATAGGCTACTGTATGTCAGGAGCAATCTACCGGCTGAAATTTACACGGCGTCAAGAGTTTAGGAACTGGATTACTAATTCCTGAGGACAAGTGACTTGTGGACATGTTGCGTGCAGGTTGCGTGGTGTGTGGTGAAAACAAAATCCTTCACGTTTGAGTGACAGGCTGCCCGCCCCCCGACGCTGTAATGGAGTCCAATCCTGTATGGATAAAAGCTGCTGGACCAGCGTTTGAGCCGTGCCATGGAGCTGTGCTATGGATGGACCTTTTCTGATGGGAGATTGTTGCTTTTTTCTGCTGCCTGGTTTTGTTAGACACTCGTGGTCGATCCTGTAGTGTACACCTTTAGACATGCTGTAATGTTTCACAAGGTGAGTAAGAAAACCATCTGTCACATGACGGTGAAAACACTTTCACCGTCACTTTCACTTTCCGATGACGTCAATGGTGGGGAAGTGTTGTCTCTTAACCCATTGATACCTGATGCAGCATTTGCGTGTATATCCCTCATTTGTGTGTGTATCCCTTTAATACCGCGTTACGTTCTATGACGCCAATGGTGGAGAATGAGTTAAAAGGTGGAAATTTCATTTTGGGCAGACAGACAGATAATGTTGGTGATTTGTGAATAGGCTCTATATGCACATTGCACACAACACTTCGGTGTTGTGCCCAACTTCCGATCCTACAGTATATTGGTCGTTACCATAGAAAAAAAAGAGAGTAAGAATCCTAAACTGCATTGTTTTCTGTCTATTTAATTCAAATGTGTGTCGAGGTCTAATTACATTATACCTCAATGAATATCTCTCTGAAGATTTCTATGTTGCACTCATTGTAATTCCATTGTGTAAGAAAATCAGCTAACTTCTCAAAATGTAAAATGTAAATTACTGATTATTGTTAGCAGTGTAATAATTTACCTAGTGATTATTTTCCATTTACGGTTGGATAACTTTGCCTCTAAAACCAATAAAGAATGAACCTAAGAGGGAAATGTGTCCAGATTTACTTACTTACTTAGGTCCATTTTCTTCTGGGGTGAAGAGTCTGGCTTTGGATGAGATTACGTTATCGGTCACCATTTGCGTATTTATCATCATTTTCCATAATCAGTTTGGTTTTCTGAAGTAAAACTTGACCCTTATGCTGAGTGATTAGCCCTACGATAAAACCCCCTTAGCTGTGGAGGGACAGGGATTTGTTTCCAGTTACCTTCTGCTAGAAGAGTTGTCTTGCTACTACACAGTCTCTTCTACTGCTCACATGTGACATCTCACTTGTCTTGTTGCGGCCTGTCATTGACCATTACTAATTAGTTAATCCGCCTGCCAGCTAGAGGTGGGGGAAAAAATTGCCCTGCATCTGCCCGAAGCGCCCGATGTTGCAGTCCGCGCCTGCAGTGGCGTATTGAGTCCAGAGAAGCTTAATAATGTAGCCTACATGTGGGACAAAAAAGAAAAGAAAACACTGCATGTTTTACTTCCGGTGAGGTCAAGGAAAAGGTAGGAAAAGGTTAGACATATCGAAATATCGCAATATTCAATATATACTAGCAATATATACTAGATACTAGATACTAGCATATCGCAATATTGCAATACTATCGTATCGTGACTCAAGTATCGTTTTAGTATCGTATCGTGGGCATCTGGTGATTCCCACCCCTACTGCCAGCTAGGATCTTCTCCATTGACCAACTTTGTAGGTTCATCCACACAATCTTCTACCATCCATCTTGATGCCGGTGGTGGTTAGCATGGCGTTTTACAGGGTGGGGTTGCTAGCCCCATGCCCAACCCCCAACCTGGAGGGCCAGGTGCTGCTTTTCGTCATTAATTCCCCCCAGCCGGTCTTTCCTCTCTGATCTGTGCGCTGAATTCGCTGTCAAGCGCCCTGAGGCTGTCACTGACTCAAGCCTGTGTGCTGCCGTGCTGAGTGCAGACGTGAGTGACTGTCACACTTTTAATTCGATTAAGGATTGAATCACGTGCATCACGCGTGACGTGACACGCCCCCTGTTCACTGCTCATTTGATCATTCATTTCATTTGGTTGTGAACTTGCGTGACAGACCAGTCGACACAGGAGGAAGCCACAGGATGCTGAACACGTTAAATGATCAAAAGCTTGGCTACAATTCACCAAAGTGAAAGACAAACCTGAAGCCAAATGCCACCCAAGGTACGCATTGTCCACGGACGCCACGCAATTGACATTGACATAATCCACTTGATAAAATAATCCCAAAATATGTGGTCTCAGGCAGTGATGAAAGTTCCTTGTGTCATGCGTCCTGCTCTGTGACACGTCATGACATGTACCGTTGTCCCACCATATTAGTAGGGCAGGCAGCAATGTAGCCTAATAGGTGACCGTGGTATAGAGCATACATGGGCAAAAAACAGCCGGCCCGCGGGCGCCACCTGTGTGGCCTGCGATGGAATTACATTTTTTTTTTTTTTTTTTTTGCACAGTGCACCTGAACGCAACATGCAAGATACCCGCTCAATAAGTGTCCAAATGTTCATGTCATTCTGGCCAATACTCCACTTCTGTTATAGCATTTCAGTCTGGAATATGGAATATCTTTCAATAATCTGTATGACTAAAAGGCTACATTGAATTAGAAATTTAAATAATTAACTCATTGGTTTTGGATTTATTTAGCTTCAAGACTGCATTTTTGTTCGTGTGACCCTCAACACAGGCTTTGATCATCCCGGGCCACTTACTGATACTTATGCTTAAATTAACCCACTCATATTCTGATTTATTTCAAGAAAAACATTTCGGCTAGTGGAAATTCTAATTGGCTGGTAACTTTAAAATCTAGCAGCCATATTGGCAGGTGGTCAAAAAAGTTAATTTCAAGCCCTGAGAGCAGGTGGTGACATAGGAGTGAGTGAGAAAAGGATGAAATATTGGTGGTTAAGACTGAATAATGACATCACAACTGTTAATTTAAAATGAGTTATTCCTCTAAACCTGGCTTCAAATGCACCAAATTTTTTGCGCTAGCGCCGTTTGGCCCTCAGCAAAACCTGGTAGCGAGGACATTTTTTGTGGCCCTCTCTATCATCAAAGTTACCCATCCATGGGTTACGGCATGACAATATTTGTTCGGCCCCCGGCAACAATCTGGGTTTCTCATGTGGCCCCCCATGAAAAACAATTGCCCACCCCTGGTATAGAGCATTGATTGTATATATTAGGTATAGAGGCTAGTCTACCCAGTGTGGATATTCAATGTGTATTCCGTAATGCAGAGCTTACTTCACTCTACTAACAAACAAAAGAACATTTCATTCACACACTTAGTTTTCTCAGGGTGTGTTGACACATAATAAGCAATCAATCAATCATTTTGCTCTCACACTAACTAACACACACACACACACACACACACACACACACACACACACACACACACACACACACACACACACACACACACACACACACACACAAGCAAGCTGTGTTCTGAGAGGGTATGGTGGACAGGCACAGTGCAGTGCCAGCCACGTTACCTGTGAGATTGCACACCATGTTCACGTATCCCTTACACGCATACACACACACACACTCACACTCACACACACACACACACACACACACACACACACACACACACACTCACACACACACACTCACACTCACACTCACACTCACACTCACACACAGACAGACAGACAGACAGACAGACAGGCAGGCGCACACACACACCACTCTGGCAGGCTCAAACATCTGCTACTCACGCAGTAAAAAGTACACATGCAAACACACAAAGGTACACAGTTTGGGTTACAAAGCCAATACATTACTAGATGTACTGTACTATATATATGTATACTATGTTTTTCTAAGGTTTGTTTTGTATTTTCTAAGGTTTGTTTTGTATTTGATAAGGTTGTGTTGTGTTTTTGTTTTTTAACCCCATGCGTTTCTGATATCAGCAAGGCTTAACTAGTATTTTCTGTTGAAAGGATGTAGGAAATAGAATAGAACACTGTGCCCTTTTGCCCTGAATATCACAGTGTGGTATTCACAGGATCTTCATGTGATCATGTCCTGATCAGTTATATAACTGTCATGAGTGCATTTATGACTTCCATATAATAGACGTTTAACCCTCAGACTAGTGTTTATTGTTACATATAATCATGTACGAGCAGCCTTTATGTTCGTGTGTATTGTAGAACTGGTTTTTACTCGTTAAAGTGTGCACTGCATATCAGCCATCATATATTGATTTGTTAGAAAAGGATGAATATACATGAAGTGGATAAAGAAGCTTATATTTCTACTCTATTTCAGAGAATATTCCGCAGCTCGCTGTGCGTCCTCTGATTCTGCGCCAAAGAACTTAGATTTTTTAGAAGCGAAGGGTAATAGGTTGTTCTGCTACGACATCATGGCGGCTGTGCTGTTGTCAAAAACTGGTGAAAAAAGCCCAAGGGCTTCATCTCTTTCCTTCAATACTCTTTGTCTGCGTGACAGCTCAGGTTAGGCCTGAAACACGCTAACGTTAGCTTAGCTTAGCTTCAATACTCTTTGTCTGCACGACAGCTCAGGTTAGGCCTGAAACACCCTAACGTTAGCTTAGCTTAGCTTCAATACTCTTTGTCTGCACGACAGCTCAGGTTAGGCCTGAAACACCCTAACGTTAGCTTAGCTTAGCTTCAATACTCTTTGTCTGCGTGACAGCTCAGGTTAGGCCTGAAACACCCTAACGTTAGCTTAGCTTAGCTTCAATACTCTTTGTCTGCGCGACAGCTCAGGTGAGGCCTGAAACACGCTAACGTTAGCTTAGCTTAGCTTCAATACTCTGAGCTGTCTGCGTCACAGCTCAGGTTAGGCCTGAAACACCCTAACGTTAGCTTAGCTTAGCTGCAAGCTGCTTATTGCTTACAGTTCAACAACCGGCCAATGAATTTCAAAGCTGATTTCCTATTGGAAAGAGCGCGACTCGAAATGGTTAACAGCAAAACTTTTGGTCGCTTAGTGGCGACCAAAAGCTAACGTAGATAACCGCTAGCTAGCCAGTTAACAAGCCAGATGCCAGCTTGTCCTCAGGTCATATTATATAACTATAACTAATAGCGTTCCATTGAGTCATCCTTCCATTTCAACTGGGGCCTGAAACAGACACTTTTCTCATGTCAGAGAGCTACAGTTAGCTACTGTTATGACTAGGGTTGTAGCGGTACTAAATTTCTGTTTCGGTGCCGGTACCAATTTGTATTTCGATACTTTCGATACTTTTCGATACTTTTTGTAAAAAAAAAAGTGAAACTGTCCAATGTCAAGATTTGGCTTTATTTTAAGAGTTTGGGAACAATTACACCAATAAATTGGTGTGGCATTTAAATGCTGAACAAAACAAACCTTTTGAGCAGTGAGAATACCGGTAAGTAAAATAAAGTAATGCTAGTGAAAATAAAATGACCATAAAACACTAGCCTATAGCAGCAAAAACTCAGAGAAACACCAATAACAACAATAAATAAATAATTGGTGGCATTTAAATTCTGTCTAACTTTTACTTGTCAAATAAGTACACACTCAGTAACATAACACAAATATTTTGAACAGTGGGAAATGGGAATAAGTAAAATAAATAAAATAAATAATAATATAATAAAACACTATAGCAGCAGAAACTCAAATCTTTTTTTCTTCAACAAGCAGCATGGCTTCATATTCCCATTCTGTCCCCCAGCCTACTCAGTCTAAACCCTAGTTCTCCTATGGGTGGTAGACAGACTCACTGTTTGGCTGACTCTCAGTTTACTCACTCAGTCCCTCCCATCCCAATGTCTTCTTCAGGTTCCTAGCCAAGAAAACGAGGGTGTCAACATGTTCCTCGGTCAGTCTAGATCTTGTTGGACTGCAGATATTCCCAGAAGTACTGAAAACACGTTCAGATGCACAGCTTGATGCTGGAATACAGAGATATTGTCTAGCAAACTGAGCTAAGATGGGCAGGTCTGTCTGGTGTTGCTTCCACCATGCCAGGGGATCCTCTGCAGGGCTGATGTCTCTAAATTGTTTATACTCAGTAATCTCAACTTCCAGTTTAGCACTTCTTGTCATGGGTGGGGCATTCAGGCAGTATTACTCACAGTTTACATCTAACGTTATGTAGGCTACTTTCACGCATACTTCAGTCAGGGTTATCGACAGTCCATATTATTGCCTCTGCACGTTTCCCGACGCTACAGTGAGCGCTCGTTAACTAACGTTACTGCGGAGTCCGCTGTTAAGTACAGCGGAGTCCGCTGTAACGTTAGTACAGCGGAGTCCGCTGTAACGTTAGTTAACGTTAGTTAACGAGCGCATTTTCTCACTGTAGCGTCGGGAAACGTGCAGAGGCAATAATATGGACTGTCGATAACCCTGACTGAAGTATGCGTGAAAGTAGCCTACATAACGTTAGATGTAAACTGTGAAAGGGCACAGCTGCTGCTACTAACTGGGCTGGGAGAGGCTTTGTGTTTAGCCATAGCCTACTTTGCTAGTTTGCTTTTAATGTGCGCGGGTCTGCTCAGTGCTCAGCTGCTTTTTTTCCTCAAACCCTTTTCCTCACCGCTTGACATGTGGATATGACGTCACTCACTCCAGCGCATTTCTTAAAGAGACAGGCTCATATTGACCATTATCAGTCATAGCAGCGGTCGGAAAAGTACCGGGTCTTTTTAAATCTTAGTATAGAACCTGTTCTACAGCAATAGTACCGCGGTTCGGGGGTAGTACCGGTAGTACCTACATCCCTAGTTATGACCACGTCATCTTTACAACCAGTTTAATGATGTCAAACTCAAGTATAACTTCTTACCTTTCTAGTGCTTTATTGTTTTCATCATTCACTTTAGATTGATCTTTACCAGAGTCACAGAACAGATACTATCAAAGGTAGCATTGCACTGATTCGAACACCCTGGCTCCATGCTAACGTCAATAAAGCAGTTAGCAATCTATTGTCGAGCGTCGCCCAAGCTCGCGCTATGGCTTTCTCTCATCAAAATCACGTTCCTAATCTATTTGGACATTTGAATGTATTCATATGAGATTTGACATGTAGATTGTTAGACATGTCTGAAGTGATTCCACAACACTAGCTGGCGTTTGCTGAAATGACAGCCCCACAAAAAGAGGGTCTGGCTCAGGGCCATAGCATCCGTCTCAGAGCACAGTTCTGCTACATCACTTTTTCAACTTAACCCATTGATACCTGATGCAGCATTTGCGTGTATATCCCTCATTTGTGTGTGTATCCCTTTAAGACCGCGAACCGCATCACGCGGTTCGCGGTCTTAAAGGGATACACACAAATGCTGCATCAGGTATCAATGGGTTAAGCACAAAATTAAGTTATTTGTTAAAAAATACAGTGGCGAACAGTGTGGCTAATCAACATGGCTAGGCCATGGCTCAGCAACAACATGAAATATCTTCAAAATGACCAAATAAACTAGATGGAGGCTTTAAGCTCTTCTCTCCAGATATGTCTGAATAAACTAGAGGGAGGCTTTATGTTCTTCTCTCCAGACATGTCTGAATAAAGAATCCATGAAGACTCTTGAACTCTTGCTCATTAATTTGGACCTACAACAGATGAAGCTTATTTTTCCCTACAAGGAATAAAATGACACGATTTCTGCTCCAAAGCCTGAGGCACTCAACCACCAGGGGGCCTTTCCTCTCACTCTAATGATACAGTTGCCCCGTACTGCCCCCCCCCCTCTCTTTCCTCCTAGGTGTGTGTGTGTGTGTGTGTGTGTGTGTGTGTGTGTGTGTGTGTGAGTGTGTGAGCCAAAGGTGCATATCTCATGTGTGTTTGTGTGTGTCTTACTCATTGAATGGAGGAACAAATGCCCTGCCAAATTCAATAATGAGACGCTTACTTATTGCAGGGTGAGCCACAGTGCACACATACACACTGGCACACACACCAACACACAACACACACACACCGGCACACAGACACACACACACACACCGGCACACACACACACACCGACACACACACACACACACTAGAGCTGTCACGATTCCTCGAGTACCTCGAATAACTCGAATAATTAAATTGATCGAGGCCAAAATTATTCGCCTCGACACGCATCTGAGTAATAGAAGAGAGTGGGTAAAATAGAAATTCCGACGGAACCTTAAGGCAACACGCGAGAGCGCGTTATGTCATTACGTCACTCCACCTGAAAACATCAACAAACGGGTCCACCCGAAAATGTGGCTACACTTTCCCAAGATAGACTCAGACAACACTGGTTGCAACATTTGTGATGTGAATTGCAAAGCTGGCCAGGGAATCACCTCAAACTTGAGGAAGCATGGTCAAACACAAGATATATTTACAGTAGCTAAATGCTGAAGACTGTAACGTATTACTAGATAGGCTGAGGGTGAATGAAGCAGGCAGCGCACCGCAGGTAACGTTAGCAGCACCTCCTCAGCTGTAACGTTGAGAGAGGCATCGACTACAACATCAGGTAACGTTATTTAATTAGCTAACGTTAGCTGGATAAGTTGTTTCACTGCCGTTGTAGTTGTTAGATAACGGGGCTTTTCACTGTCTTCACAACGACTGCAAAACAGAGATCGTTAACGTTAGCGTTAACGCTAAACGTTGCTGCAGTAATTGTCAAGGGTTTAACAGAACGTATTTCCTCAGCCTGTATAGTAGCTATCAACATGAAATAAAAAGCATTTGACAGCTTAAACCCGTGGCTTTTTATTTGGAAGGGTTACATTTGCCGTAATTTTTATTAACATGTCTTAAAATGCATTAGAATCTTTTTATTTTTATTTTTTTGGGTTAAAGATCTTTTTTTTTTAAATTAACATTAGAGCAAATATAATACGAAAAGCCAAAGGGTTAAGCTCTCAAATGCTTTTTATTTTATGTTTCTATGTACTACAGAGCCTGAGATATGAAGGCTTTAGTGAATACCGACCCTCTCTCTGAGAAGTTTGGACCGTTTTCTGTGAGAAATACAAAGCTCAACCTATTAACGTTAGCGGCTAATTTAACAGCGTTTTGTGTGTGTGTGTGTGTGTGTGTGTGTGTGTGTGTGTGTGTGTGTGTGAGTGATCACACTAGCTTGTTGGTGTGTGAGAGAGAAAGAGATAGTGAGTGTGTGTGAGAGAGAAAGAGTGTGTGTGTCATGCAGCTGTAAGGTAAATGAAGGATGTAAACTAGCTAGTAAGCCATTCATTCATATTATTTAACGGTTGCTGTACACTGGAAGAACTCAAACGTCAGGTTGAAAAGATGAATGGTGCCACTGCCAGTTCTATGCAATTTAAAAATAAAAATGTTGTTTTTTCTAAGAAAGAAACTAATGTAGTTGTTTATTTGAAGAGATTTATCTTATTTTTTGGTGTATATTTACGATAAGCCTTTGAAAACACAAAAAAGGGTTCTTATCCGATTACTCGATTAATCGATGGATTATTCGGTAGAATACTCGATTACTAAAAGAATCGATAGTTGCAGCTCTAACACACACACACACACACACACACACAAAGCAGTGCAGTGTGTGCACTCAGTTGGCTGACCCCTGGACAGTGTAAACACATTCCCTGGGCCGGGTCCCGTGAGACTAGACCTGACTACACCTTCATTGTAGTGATTTATCTTCTCCTCCTCTCTGTCTCATTCTCTCTGTCTCTCCATCACTTCAGGCTCCTCCTCTCTGTCTCATTCTCTCTGTCTCTCCATCACTTCAGGCTCCTCCTCTCTGTCTCATTCTCTCTGTCTCTCCATCACTTCAGGCTCCTCCTCTCTGTCTCATTCTCTCTGTCACTCCATCACTTCAGGCTCCTCCTCTCTGTCTCATTCTCTCTGTCTCTCCATCACTTCAGGCTCCTCCTCTCTGTCTCATTCTCTCTGTCTCTCTATCACTTCAGGCTCCTCCTCTCTGTCTCATTCTCTCTGTCTCTCCATCACTTCAGGCTCCTCCTCTATCTCTCATTCTCTCTGTCTCTCCATCACTTCAGGCTCCTCCTCTCTGTCTCATTCTCTCTGTCTCTCCATCACTTCAGGCTCCTCCTCTCTGTCTCATTCTCTCTGTCTCTCCGTCACTTCAGGCTCCTGCTCTCTGTCTCATTCTCTCTGTCTCTCCATCACTTCAGGCTCCTCCTCTCTGTCTCATTCTCTCTGTCTCTCCATCACTTCAGGGTCAGATGAGATTCACTCTCACTTACAATGAAGATGCTGTGTCCTGTCCTCAGCAAAGCAGCAAAGCAGGAGAAATTGTTTCAATGCATTCCTGCTACACAGTAAGGCTAATCTGATATCGCCTCAGCGTGCATTCAGACCAAAGCAGCCGATGCAGCGATTAGACATGGGGATGTGCGTAGAGATGAAACGCTATGGAAATTTCATATCGCGATTATAGTGACCAACATTGTCACGGTTATCATTATTAGCATGGTGGTGTTAATTTAAAATGAGCTGAAAATTAACCAAAAAGTACTGATACTGTAACTGTACACTCACTGAAGTCATTTCACCAGGTTATATATTCAAACCTCAGACCCAAAGATGTTGCTGCTAACGTTGGTTGATGATGGACTGTATTTACCGTGTTTTTCAAAGCGCTCTAAGAAAACACGGTTTCAATGATAAATCAAATTTGAAACAGCAATACTAACCATCAGGAAATGTATCACGGTTTATCATTAAAATGATAATCGTTTCATCCATAGTTGTGCGTCTGTGTGGGAGTGTCACTACACCCCCTCCCCCCCACCATTTGAGTATGTTTAAACTTTTATTCCTTATTCTTTTGCGTTTTTAGTGCATTTCTTTTACCGATACTGATGAGCATGTTCTTGTCTTTGTCTCTCTCCCCGCCTCTCTCTCCAGCTGCTCGAGCCGGTGTGCCACCAGCTGTTTGAGCTGTACCGAAGCACTGAAGACCGCCTGCGACGCTTCACCCTGCAGTTCCTGCCCGAGCTGGTGTGGGTTTATCTGCGCATCACAGCCAGCAGGGACCGCCAGAGCAACGGCTGCATCGAAGCCCTCCTCCTGGGCATCTATAACCTGGTGGGTGCCGGGCCACCAGGGCCATGGGGGTGGCATTTTTCGAGAAGGGTTTAACACATTCACTGCCAGCCGTTTTTTTTTACTGTAGGTAGCTTCTGCCAACGGGTTTTTTTGAGGATTCTGGCTCATCTTTCAACAGCCGAGGATTATTTTCTGCTAAGATTTTGTGAACACAAAATATCTCAAAAGAACTAATAGAATGTGTGCTTTCTCTGTCTAAAAGAGTTAGTTTGTAGAGTTAGTAGTTATGTAGGCATTAGCACTTGAATACAGCATGGTTTCAGCGTCTGAAAATTTAAGCTGAGAAAAATGCCTTTTTGTGAAATTCGATAGAACAGTCACTTTAACCATTCATTTTTGGCATCAGTAAGACGTCAGACATCTAAACAATAGTTTTGAACAGTAATTTCCTCCATAACAGCAGGAAACCCCCCTCTCCTTCAAACTCCTCCCTCCGTGTGTGTTCTCCTCCTGCCTCCCTGGCTCTGCAGCGGGCGTGTCACAAGCGAGTTGCTGCTGTGCCTGTCTGCTGGCGGCCGCTCTTTGGGCGAGTCTGGATGGGCTCGCTCGTTTCTTGGGGTTTCGGTTGAGAGCTTTGATGAAGCTTTTGCGATTCTGGTCTTATTTATGCTGCGTGTTTCAAAGTGTGTTCCACCCGTAATCTATTATGCAAATTTGCAATCCCCCACCGCCAGCTCCCTGCGCGAAAGCGAAAGCGTTTTCGCCAATCCATTTTCATGAGAATGGCTTCCTCACGCGGCTGTTTTTGCTTGGCTTTCTCTCGTCTGGAGAGCACTGTCGCCACTTAGTGGGTCGGTAAAATAGATTATACACATTCAATACCTCCCATATTTTAATATGAGATGTAAAAGGGGTTGATCGACGTCCCACCGTCAATTTTTTTTCTTTTTTTTAAGACGAGATATCTCGTCAACGGCAGTGAACGTGTTAAGGTGGAAATAATGACAAGATAGAGGTTTGGCCTCAGTGAATCCTAAATACATTAATTATGGGGTGCTTGTGTGTGTGTGTGTGTATGTGTGTATGTGTGTGTGTGTGTGTGTGTGTGTGTGTTGTTTTTATTGTGCCATTTTGCATCCCCATTTTAATTAACACGTTCACTGCCAATGACGTGTTGATACGTAAAAAAAAATCCAACGGTTGACTGCCAATGACGTGTTAATACGTCAAAAAAAAAAAAAAAAAAAATTGACGGTGGGACGTTGATCTAACCCTTTTACATCTCTTATATAAATATTGAAGCCACCGAACGTGTACAACCCATTCCACCGACCCACTAAGTGGCGACAGTGCTCTCCATTCTAGAAAAAGCCGAGCCAAAACTGCAGGGGAACGCGCGATGAAACCATTCTCATACTGTAAAATGGATTGGCGAAAACGCTTTCGCTTTCGCGCTGATTGCTGGAGGTGGGGGATTGCAAATTTGCATAATAGATTATGGGTGCAACACACTTTGAAACACGCAGCATAAATAAGACCAGAATCGCAAAAGAAACGAGCCCGCCCATCCTCGCCCAGCGGCCGCCAGCAGACAGGAGCAGAAGCAGCAGCAGCAGCAGCAGCAGAAACGAGCTTGTGACACGCCCGCTCCAGCCAAGAAGAACACACACGGAGGGAGGAGTTTGAAGTAGAGGGGGGTTTCCTGCTGTTATGGAGGAAATTACTGTTCAAAACTATTGTTTAGATGTCTGACGTCTTACTGATGCCAAAAATGAATGGTTAAAGTGACTGTTCTATCGAATTTCACAAAAAGCTATTTATCTCAGCTTAAATTTTCAGACGCTGAAACCATGCTGTATTCAAGTGCTAATGCCTACATAACTACTAACTCTACAAACTAACTCTTTTAGACAGAGAAAGCACACATTCTAGGGGTGTCACGATACACTCAGTTCACGATACGATACGTATCACGATACTGGGTTCACGATAACGATACGATACGATACGATTTTAACAATATTTTTTTAAACTTGAATAATGACAATATATGACTGGAAAAGTAGTATTTTATTTGAAATGCACAAATACAAAACATGCTGTTGTGGGAAATTGTTATTACAATAACAACTAGAAAAAACATGAGATTGGAGATAAGGCTTATCTTGAAATAGAATGAGTTACACCGTCACTTAGATTTACTTTGAACTAAAAGGTTTCTCAGCAGTATAAATTCTCATTATGCATCTTCAGTTTTTCTTCAAACTCAAACAACAAGACTTTTCTTAGTCTATTTTTTATGCATCTTCAATTTTTCCTGTCAAGTAAACAGTTTTGCCAGAAACTCAATTGAATGGTTTCTCTCCTGTATAACTTCTCATGTGTCTCTTCAGAGACTTGTTCAACTGAACTACTTTCCACACATTGAACTTCAACAAACAAAGACGTTTCTTTGTCTATTTTTGGATTTTTTTTTTTTTTTTTTTTTTTTCACGATATGAGATTTCATCTCAACGATACATATCGTGACGTTTTACTATCGCGAAATTTCGTGGGACGATATATTGTGACACCCCTATTAGTTATTTTGAGATATTTTGTGTTCACAAAATCTTAGCAGAAAAGAATCCTCGGGTCTTGAAAGATGAGCCAGAATCCTCAAAAAAAACCTCTGGCAGAAGCTACCTACAGTAAAAAAAAAAAATGGCTGGCAGTGAATGTGTTAAACTAGATGCTACCTAGGAAGGATGCAAAATAGCAAATATAAATTGGCTCCAAATGGGAGCTGTGACATGAAAGTACGCAAAGGATCGGTTACCATAAATACCATGATAAATCGTATAATAACATACATAACATAGAATGAGAAAAAAGGAGTTCAAGCTCCTGTGACTGCAAGCATCTGACTTGGTAAAGCAAAACAATGAATCTCTGCAGCTCGCAGTAAACATCGTGTCAAAATACTTGTGATGTTAAGATTTCATATGGAGTGAAACTGTGGCAGTAAAGTATTACTGAAAACTTAGTTAACCTTACAATACTGATTTTATTTTTGAAAAGCCCTAAAGCGGAAGACCTATTTTACATTCTGGCTGACTTGACACTCGTGCGCGAATGTTGATGCCAATGTCTGTCTGAGGTTTCAGAACCAAACTCCACAGCTCCGGTGAGAGAGAGGAGAGCCAATTAACCTGATCGAGCCGTGACTTTGGCCATGTTCAGACTAGGAGGCCAAATCTGATTTGTGAACTTTAGTGACCTATTAATGACTTTATCCAGATTGGTTTTATGAGTCTGGACGCTCCAAGTCTGAGTTTTGTCACTTGTCCCAAACCACATATGGAGGTAGTTTCCAATCTGCTTTCGACTGATGTGACTTCAGTGCGGACGCGCAGATCCACCAAATCTGATTTGAACGTCACTCGCAACTCGTCATCAAATGCTTCTGCGCAGGAAAACAAAATGTACTGACGCCCACGTCATTACCATAGCAACCCATGCAGATAGGCTGTTTAGGTCTGGACACACAGATCCGACTTGAGAATCAGATTTGTGGCAGTGCGGACACACTCCCAAATCAGATTTGGGAAACCAATCAAGATAATGATGATTAATGACTTTATCAGCAAATCAGATTTGCCTGTAATGTGAACATGGCCTTTGTTTCAAACATTGGTGATTCTATTGCTTGGTTGGAGTAGGTCAAAAAAAAGGAGAAGAAAAAAAGGGAAGAAATTAACGTGAACTGTTCATTTTTTGGAGCTGTGAGCTTAGTTCAAAATTCAAAATTGTGAACTATGAACGTGAACGAGTTCATTTTAAACTGTGTGAGCTGAACTTTCAGAGCTAGCTCTTGTGATGTGTGAACTTGCACAATACTGTCAAGGACCACAATGCCTCATCCCACTTATAGTCATCGTATTGAGGTGATGCGTCATAGTAGACATAGGAGAATTTGCTATTGGTAGATATGAATGATTCTTGGTATATATTAGGGTTGCACGATATTTATCGGACTGATAAATTATCTGCCGATATGGCCATTTTGCGTTATTATTTATTATTCCAATAATGGCATTTTAGCCGATAAAATAGCCCCCGATAATACGGCGCCAACTTGGCTTTGTTTTGCATTGAAAGTGGAGTATTGTTGTCGCGTGCTCATGACGTCACAAGCAGCTGGCGAAACATGTGGCTGTGGACAGTTTCAAATGATAACAAAACAACCACTATTGCAATTTGCAATACATGTCCCGCAAGGTTTCTGAAATTAGGGGAAAATCTGAGCTGGCGTTACGCTAAACCAAACGTGGGGAGGAGGCAGCGGATTTGCTTGGCGTTAACGTTCACTGTTGTGGTGGCTAACGTTAGCTAGCTGGTTGTGGCCTACCTAGTAGTTCAGCAGGCAGCGGTCCACAAGCTTCTTGTGACCAAAATCCCCGCATTTAATGCACTTCATACTCCCAGAGCTGGCGTAAACCATAGAGAACCTCATGCATTACTCGAAATGAAACGTCCAGGGTTTGTGTCTCCAAAAGCTAAGGGCGCTAAACTAATGCTAATGTTACATGCAAGGTAACGTGAAGCTAACGTAGCTAGCTGGGGGGCAGTCATGATCTACCAATAATAAGGAAAACGAATGCGCACATTTACATAAAAGTCAACATCACATAGTCTTTTCTTTAATCTAGAGGCATCATTTTTCAGTCAAAAGTGAAACGACACAGATATGATGGCGTATAGTGAGGCTTTCCATGCCTCACTATAGAACTGCCCCCAATGCAAAATTCAGACAGCTCATATGTTGCCAGTAACGTCATGCCAATAAGAGTCTAAATTACTATGCCTTTTATGTTTTATCTGCAGACTAAGCAGCTAGGCTTTCGGTTCTATAAAAGCCTTTATTTTTTGTATTGACTATTGCGTGATACACTTTACTAAAACAATCATATTATATCAGAAGTGTTGTTTGTTTTCACAATAGTGATGTCAGATTTGCTTAGGTCAGAGCTATGGAATATTAAATCATCCATCTTTGCTCACTACATCTGCCCTTTCTTATTTTTTTTTACCCCAGGTGTGCATAAAATACAGGTTAAGAACTTATTTTTTTAACACCAAAATGTGAAATAATTACCGTATCGGTTTATCGTATCGGTTATCGGCCAGGAGAAGCATATATTTATCGGTTATTGTATCGGCTCTAAAAATCCATATCGTGCATCCCTAGTATGTATGGTATTTTGCAGAAGCACAGCTTTACTCTTAGGAACATGTCAGGTCACATTGTTATTAGTATTTATTTGTAGCCTTCTAAACTTTTAGCAAACCATCTCAACTAAGCCAGTTGTAAACAGAGCCGTATTTACAATAACCCACTGGTTAGTCGAGCCGTATCTTTTGGCCCTGATACAGGTACAGTCATACATCAGCGAGGCACAGACAGTATGCCTGTTAATGTGAAAGACAATCTATAGTAGAGGGAAATCCGTGGTTAATGGATAGACCCAAGATACATAGCATCACCAGGAAACACCCTTGGGGAAATAGGCTAAGAGCTTGAGATATCAGTAGGACGAGCTGCCAGCGCAGGAAGAGGCTGATCCATGCATAATTTATCACTCCGTATCTATACCATCCTACACACACACACACACACACACACACACACACACACACACACACACACAGACACACACACACACACACACACACACACACACACACAGACACACAGACACACAGACACAGACCTCTCTCGGCTGTGGTCATTGACTACTGAGCTCAGATAAACAGCCTTGCACTCAGCAGTCCCATCAGATATTCAGAGATATACTGCTAGCCAGTGAAGGCTAAGACAGGGCCAGGGAAGGCTAGGACAAGGCCCGGGCCAGGGAAGGCTAGGACAAGGCCCGGGCCAGGGAAGGCTAGGACAAGGCCAGGCCAGGGAAGGCTAGGACAAGGCCCAGGCCAGGGAAGGCTAAGACAAGGCCCAGGCCAGGGAAGGCTAGGACAAGGCCCAGGCCAGGGAAGGCTAGGACAAGGCCCAGGCCAGGGAAGGCTAAGACAAGGCCCAGGCCAGGGAAGGCTAGGACAAGGCCAGGCCAGGGAAGGCTAGGACAAGGCCCGGGCCAGGGAAGGCTAGGACAAGGCCAGGCCAGGGAAGGCTAGGACAAGGCCCGGGCCAGGGAAGGCTAGGACAAGGCCCGGGCCAGGGAAGGCTAGGACAAGGCCCAGGCCAGGGAAGGCTAGGACAAGGCCCGGGCCAGGGAAGGCTAGGACAAGGCCCAGGCCAGGGAAGGCTAGGACAAGGCCCAGGCCAGGGAAGGCTAAGACAAGGCCCAGGCCAGGGAAGGCTAGGACAAGGCCCAGGCCCGGGAAGGCTAGGACAAGGCCCAGGCCAGGGAAGGCTAGGACAAGGCCCGGGCCAGGGAAGGCTAGGACAAGGCCCAGGCCAGGGAAGGCTAAGACAAGGCCCAGGCCAGGGAAGGCTAAGACAAGGCCCAGGCCAGGGAAGGCTAAGACAAGGCCCGGGCCAGGGAAGGCTAGGACAAGGCCCAGGCCAGGGAAGGCTAGGACAAGGCCCAGGCCTGTCAGGGGAACGGGACATAAAGGGGTGAAGCCTGTTTGGTAAAGCATTCCATGGTGTGAGTTATACTGTCGATGCTGGACGGGTGGATGGATAGATTGGTTTCTTTCTTTGCATCCATTTTCTTGCAGCGCCTCAGATACTGTAGCTAGAAAAATGGAAACCCAATGAGAATTCATCATCTGATCTCTTTGATCATCCCCCAGGAAAAAAAACCTCCTCTTATTCCTTCTCAAACTACTTTCTACAAGTGCTGCTCTATTCCTTAAAAAAAGTCTTAGCTGTCATAGTGTTGCATAGTTGATTTCTGCACTGTTGACAAAATGTGATACTGTTTTGTAAGTCGCTTTAGGTAAAAGCATCTACAAAATGATGTAATGTAATACACAATTATTTCTATCTCCTACAATCTACTAGTCTACTATGTTCACAGAAACAATTAGAACCCTTATTCAGCACTTCAAGCCCCCCTTAACTGACTTCACAGTCTGCAGCTTTTTAAACAAGACTTGTGACTTGTGAGCACATAATCAGTTTACCAAGTCACTCCTGCTGAATGCAAATACAAGTTACAATTAGAGGTCGACCGATAGTGGAAAAGGCCGATACCGATAGAATAACGATAGTTTGGAGCAGGGAAAAGCCGATAGCCGATTAATCGGCCAATAGCCGATAGCCGATTAAACGGCCGATATCATACCCCCGCTGGGGGAAAAATCGACACAGTTGTAAATGAACAATCTTTTTTATTTATTAGAAAACAACACTGTTGAAATGAACAAATAAAGTAAAAAATACTTCAATCTGGAATCTGGATGAAATAAATACCTAAATAAAATAAATATATAAATTATCTGTACTCTGTACTGATTGAATATCAAAATATTCAATAAATCTGGAACTGAACATATATACATAGGTATATATTAAATATATTAAACTAACATATATGTATGTGTTTCTATATTCACAATTTAACTTAGGCTTTAATATGGGGGGTGATAGTGGAGTTGTTTTTTAAGATTGTTGTTCAAATAAAACCCCCTCAGATCGGCTAAAGTTAAGAAATTATCATTGTCGTCATCACAGAAGCTTCCTAATTTAATTTATCAGTCAACATCAGTCACATGGGGTCACTGGGGACCCAGAGGTAGAAAATAAACAAACTCAGCTGCGTGTAACAGCAAAGATAATTGAGAATGAGAAGGCAAGAGTATATAGTGCCTTTTTGAAAACAGCGCTGTGGCCATTTTGGCCTGAAATACGGCTCCTTGCTGGGGCAGAAGCTTAGTCTCCAAAATGGCGGATTGGCTGTGTGCTGTCGCATCTTTACAATAAAAGGTCTCTGGTTACAGTAAACCTCCGTTTCACAAACACAACAACAAAGGAGAGAGACAACTACTTTTCACACTCTGTTTTGGATTAAGAGGATGTCCTGAAGTGTGACGGTGGATTAAAGACTTGATGACAAAACGTCATGTGATTTGGTGGATTATAGTCTTCGTGACAGAAAGAACAGGACACCCGATGGATTAACGTTACATGGATGCGAGTTTTACTGCCGAGTGCGACTTTCTGCTTAACTGCATGTAACGTTAAACTTTTATCGTCCATGCATTCCTGGGAGTGCTTATTCTTTTCGTGAATGGATTATTTTACGTTGCTGGATTTGGAAGGGAAAGCAAATTGGTGAGTTAAAAGTTTAATGGGTCTTGCTACGGGTCTCACTATTTGCCAGATTGCACGTTTTAGTTGAATCAAATGCATTGCATAATTCATTGAAGGCTTTTCCATTGAGCGAAGTGCTTGAGGTAAACTTTACCCCCGCCCTCGTCCACAGCAGCGCTAGTAAAATACAGAGAGTAACGTTAACGTTAACGCATAACGTAGTCTACATTGAAAAACGTAATTAAAAGTCTGTCTGCAACATTAGTATCGCAGTGCCAGCCGTAGATGACATTGACTAGTGACTAGTGACTAGCTGCGCTCTCTCTCCCCCCTCCACTGCAGTTGCAGCAGCATGCTACCGAGGCGCTAGCAACACACAATCAGACAGCATGGCTGCCTGCGTTCGGTAAAGCGGCTTCTTCAATATGCCATATGATGAACAGCAACCTTATCTTGCCCACAATTTACTAATAAGGCTGTCTTAAAGTTAACTTCATTTAAATATAGGCGAAATTATCTCAGGTACACAACAATGACATTACCTTGACTTCTTGTTTGGAGCCTCCATGTGATGTGCGTCCTTGCGTGGCTGGCAGAGGCTGCTCAGGCATCGGCCGCTATCGGAGCTCACATCCGCCGATAACGATAGTTTTTAAAACATGCTATCGGCGCCGATTAATCGGCCATTCCGATTAATCGGTCGACCTCTAGTTACAATTATACATCCCTGCCCTGATTCAGCCACTGAATGCACTTGGACATGATTTTGACTTGGATTGTGACTGCTAGAGAGAATCAGACATGACTGTTTTTGAAATGGATTCATTTTCAGAGACACTTTCATCTTCCTGCTATCTACCACACTGTGATCTACCACACTATCTACCACACTGTGACATGTGACTGCTATCTACCACACTGTGATCTACCACGCTATCTACCACACTGTGACATTTGAGTTGAGTGGCGAGGATACTGGGCGGTGGTATTTAATCTGTCTGAGCCAATAACATGTAGCAGCCGTGGGCTCTCTCACATAACTCTACTGCTTCAGGCAGCTTGGGTTGGACAGTAGTCACCCGTATGCCACTGTGTGTTTCGCCCAGTCCACAGAGAAGGTCCTAACTGGGTTAAGTTCTGAAGGCAGCGTTCAGAGAAGGTCCTAACTGGGTTAAGTTCTGAAGGCAGCGTTCAGAGAAGGTCCTAACTGGGTTAAGTTCTGAAGGCAGCATTCAGAGAAGGTCCTAACTGGGTTAAGTTCTGAAGGCAGCGTTCAGAGAAGGTCCTAACTGGGTTCAGTTCTGAAGGCAGCGTTCTGCAGCCGATGCCAGTTTGCCAGTGAGCAAAGCAGACTCACATTTCCAAACCATCAATATGCATGAGCACTGCGCAGCAGACTGTTCAAAACAAAGCTCCACCATTCCCTCAAATAACGTCATCTTCTCATCTCCCTCTCTACCTCCCTCCCTCCTTTCCTCTCTCTGGTTTTGCAGGAGATCGTGGACAAAGATGGCAACAGCAGGCTCCTGTCCTTCACAATCCCATCTCTGTCCAAACCATCGGTGTATCATGAGGTGGGACTCCTCTCTACTTACTAGATCTACTGTGTTTCCCTGCACCTCTGTCCTCTCATGCTATTCTATTCTTCTTGTTTCACTCTCTCTTTTTAAAGCCTTTCTCCCTTTCTTGCACTATATGCTCGGGCCTGATGATGAGTCCTCAAATCTATATCTCAACAGTGTTTCCCACAGGATTTAGAGTATTTGTGGTGGGGGACCGCAGACCCCCTAGGGGGGTGCGGGTTCATGCCCCCCCGCAATTTTTTTTTTTACATTTTAAAGTAAAATGCATGAATTTGGTGTACTTTGAGAAAGCTTAACTCATTCACCGCCAGTTTAGGACTGCCAATATTTAGCACAGGCCAAAGATTTTCATAATTGTTGGTCATCTTTCAAGACCCACAGTAAATTATCTATTAGCACCAGAGTGATTTGCAATAACTCAAAATGAAGATGTACGTCTCTGGGTTCACCAGGGAAAAAAAAGTGAGCTTTTAGCATGTTCTGTACTCTACTTATAGCCATTTATATACACCCTGTTTTCCCCCAAAATGTCTCTCTGAGAAAAGAAATTGCAGAAAATGGCATTTATGTATTTATGCACACAATCTCATGCAGAACTCGCTCTCAATTCTTTTATTTTGAACTGTATTGACATCAGACATGTAAATATTATTCGTTAGGACACAAATGACAAAAAAAAAATATATATATATATATATATACACATGAAGTGCTTTTTTTTTACATTCAACAATACAGTTTACTCGGTGTGAGTGAGTGTGCAGACAGACAGACAGACAGACAGACAGACAGACAGACACACCGACAGACAGACAGACAGACAGACAGACAGACAGACACACACACACACACACACACACACACACACACGATCCCCCTTTTAGATTTCTAACCCCACATATGATAAGCAATAACCACGCCCTGTGGCGCTGGGATTGGCCAGGAGCAACACTGGAGGGCACGCAGCCCAGCGATTACATGAACCAACTGAATAGCTCTTGAGAAAGGACAGCGGGCTGCTCTGACTCCCGCTTCTGCCTTGTGCCTTGCTGTTGTGTGTTTATTTTGCACCCTTCCTCGTCCATGTCTCCCTGTCATATCCCCTGCTATCTGATCGTTCCCGTTTTCCCCTCGGCTATTCAACACGTCCTCACCGCCCTCGCAAACTGATCGATCATTTCCTCATTCCTCCGATGATCAAACACATCTCTTGATTACTTTCTCCCGGCTGGCACAGAGGAAGGCGACTCCAGCTCGTGCAGCGCGCCGAGGCGCGTTTCAATGGCGTTTCTCCTGTCTGCACAAGGAAGCGTTACCAGTTTTCTGCTTTTCCTCCTGCTCAATTTCAAAACAACAGCTGCGGTATGTGTTTGTTCACGTGTTGTCTTAGATGATAGGGACCTGATACCATGTGACAGGCTGGGGAAGTGTTTAAACTACGCCCTGCAGTAATAAAAACACGTCAAACACGTCATTGGCGGGGAGGGCTATTTCTGATAACACGTCAAAGACGTCATTGGCGGTGAATGAGTTAAGAGCAAAATTAAAAGGCTAGATCTATGAAGAACATGTCATCATTACTGTGCTGTGGGTTTACAATGACAAACTAAATTTCTCCCTATAGGTCAGGGATACTCAACTTGCTTTGCCACTTTCGTGAAATGATAGAAGGCGAGGGGCCAGTTAATAAACAAACAATATACATTTTTCTGTAGCGGATTGTAGGTTTTTGGGGTGTCAGCCGGAGTTTAGGCTGACAATGTTGTGCACACCGGATAGTTAGTTAGGTTAAGTTAGTTACCGGTAGGTTAAGTACATACATAAGTGCCTGGGTAGCGAGCAGATGGCGGTATTTGACAATTTAGCAGCTAAATCATAGATTATTGAAAGATATTCCATATTCCATACTGAAATGCTATAACAGAAGTATTGGCCAGAATGACATGAACATTTATTGGACACTTATTCAGCGGGTATCTTGCATGTTGCGTTTTTTTTTTTGGTCAACATCTTTTTGTGGCGGTCAAAATCCTTTTGTGGCGGCCCGCCACAAATTCCTTTATGTATGGGAAACACTGCTCAATATAAATATCACCTTTACCACTAGCATCATGGCTGTAGCTAAAAATAAATGTGCTGACATCTCTTGAGAATTTTCTAAATGAATACGCTGGTTTCAGCTTCGCCCCCCCCCCCCCCCGCTTTGGCATAAACTCGTCATCTTGGATAAGGTGGTGGTTATATTTCGAGTGGTGAAATAAATTGCTTGTGATGTTCTTGTGACAGCTGTCGACAGTGTTTACATTTTGCTTTTTTCTGCATCATGTTTGTTGAAGCCAAAATGTGTGCCAGAATCATCTTTGGGTGCCGCCGGGGTAGGGTTGTCACGATACTACAATGTGTAACTTTCCACAGACCTCGTTATGAGCAGTTTCATGGAGGAACTATTTCCTTTTGACCGAACTACACCCGCTAGCTGCGAGCTAAAAGCAAATAGTTCCTACATGAAACTGCTCACAACAAAGTCTGTGCATTATCTTGAGTAACAGGGTCATGATTTCTGGAAACACACATTGCTGTTGAGTTTATCAAATGTATTCTATTGGCACTTTGAGCACCACAAGCCGAGTGTCATCCAGTTTCATTGTATTCAAGAGAAGGCAGAAACTCTGCGGACGATATCTCCAAAACTCAGGCAACTAACACAAAACTATATAGATGGATAAATAGCACTGCAGGTGAGAGGGAAAATGTGTATTTTGGATTTTAGGGTGAGCTGTCCCTTTTAAAGGGGAGTAATTCAAATGATTTACATTTAATAATCAGTCGTGTTACTAAAAGTTTAATATCAGTTTAATTGAACACATTTAGGAGAATCATTTAACACATGAGTGATAGGGCTGTGAATCTTCACTGGCCTCACGATTCGATTCGATTACAATTCAGAGGGCTACGATTCGATTCGATTACGATTATCGATGCATCTCGATGCATCTCGATGCATCTTAAATCGATGTATAACTTTTTTCCGCAATACATGATTTATTTTTTCTCACTTTCTTTTTCTCACTGTGTGGCTACTTTTAAAATAAAAGTGCATTTGGAATTGCATTGTATTATGATCCATAATTAAAATAAACAACTGCATGTACTTCCATTATATTTTATTTGATTATTAACACATTCACTGCCAGCCGTTTTTTTTTTTTACTGTAGGTAGGTTCTGCCAGAAGGTTTTTTTGAGGATTCTGGCTCATCTTTCAAGACCCGAGGATTCTTTTCTGCTAAGATTTTGTGAACACACAATATCTCAAAAGAACTAATAGAATGTGTGCTTTCTCTGTCTAAAAGAGTTAGTTTGTAGAGTTAGTAGTTATGTAAGCATTAGCAGTTGAATACAGCATGGTTTCAGCGTCAGAAAAATTATTCTGAGATAAACGGCTTTTTGTGAAATTCGATAGAACAGTCACTTTAACCATTAATTTTTGGCATCAGTAAGACGTCAGACATCTAAACAATAGTTTTGAACAGTAATTTCCTCCATAACAGCAGGAAACCCCCCTCTGCTTCCAACTCCTCCCTCCGTGTGTGTCTTCTTGGCTGCAGCGGCCGTGTCACAAGCTTGTTTCTGCTGCTGTAACCTCGCGTCACCAGTCTCATTGCTTTGCTGCTGCTGTGCCTGTCTGCGCGGCCGCTCTTTGAGGAAGTCTGGATGGACTCGCTCGCTTCTTGGAGTTTTGGTTGAGAGCTTTGATGAAGCTTTTGCGATTCTGGTCATATTTATGCTGCGTGTTTCAAAGTGTGTTCCACCCGTAATCTATTATGCAAATTTGCAATCCCGCACCGCCAGCAATCAGCGCGAAAACGAAAGCGTTTTCGCCCAGCCATTTTCATGAGAATGGCTTCCTCACACATGCTTTTTGCTTGCCTTCCTCTAGTCTGGGAGAGCACTGTCGCCACTTAGTGGGTCGGTGGAATGGGTTGTACACGTTGTACACGTCCAATACTTATATAAGAGATGTAAAAGGGTTAGATGCACATCCCACCGTCAAAAAAACAAAATCAACAAACAAAACAAAAAAAAAATTGACGTAAAAACACGTCATTGGCAGTGAACGGTTGGATTTTGTTTGACGTAAAAACACGTCATTGGCAGTGAACGTGTTAACTCATTGAGTGCCAGCCACTTTTGGAGAACGGACGCTCCCAGTGCCAGAGTTTCAGAGCGTTTTCAGTGATTTCTCGAGGCCCACAGAATATTGTGTGATATTACTATGTAAACACCAAACACGCCCAAAGAACGATGAGACTCTCTTCTATCATCAGCAAAAAAAAGTTTATTGATATCATTTTCCGTTCTTTAGTTATCAGCCGGAGAAGATAGGTGGATTTAAGCAAAAACACACGTTTCAATTTAGAAGCTGAGATAATGAGCCTTTTGTGAAATGAAGCATTTCAAGCACATCACTGACTCTGAAGCTAATATTTTCTGATGTAATGACACCTCAAAAATAATTTCCTTCAATAAAACAGTGAAAACAAAGGAATTTTGTTTGGCCAAATAATATTTTTTAGCTGCAACCAGCAGCGCTGGCCCCTGCGTGCGCAGACCCTACATCTTCTTGCTGGTCTTGATTTACTGCTGGTGGGCATCAGATATTCTAGCTTGTTTGCCTGTCTCTGTCCATCGAGCCTGCTGTCTGGGTCTGTGTT